>NC_057354.1:95363153-95670986 GCF_016509475.1 Prionailurus bengalensis
TTATGTCCTTTATATGTGGGGGCATATTATTATTCTTATCCCCTATGTTCATGTTGTTAAAGTAATATGAAAAAAAAATTAAATTATAAAAGTGGTGGGTAGAAAAAGAAGAAAAATATGTAAGACTTCAGAACACATTTTATGTTTTGAGTTTGTAATTGTGGGTTAAAAAAATTTCTTAGCTATAAAAAGTGAGTCTGTTTTAAATAGTCTAATTAGGCAATCAGTTGTGTTGCTTATCTGCATTCACAAAGAGCAAATGGAAAACCGGAAGTGATTACATGTTGCTTAATTAGTCCAATTCAACACCTGCTTAAGACTTTCTGGCTCAGCAAAGTCTTGGCTCCTCAAAATCACCAGCACATTGCTAAAAATATAATTTTTTGAAAGGTAAATATTTAATTTAAAAACTATTGAGGGGCGCCTGGGTGGCTCAGTCGGTTGAGCATCGGACTTCGGCTCAGGTCATGATCTCGTGGTCTGTGAGTTCCAGCCCAGCATCGGGCTCTGTGCTGACAGCTCAGAGCCTGGAGCCTGCTTCCCTTTCTGTGTCTCCCTCTCTCTCTGCCCCTCCCCTGCTCGTGCTCTGTCTCTCTCTTTCTCTCTCTCTCTGTCTGTCAAAAATAAACATTAAAAAAAAAAAACTATTGAACTATTTTCTATACTGTATGAAAAAGTAAAGAGAAATGTGAACTATGCTTTCTTAAAATGAAAAAATCAGAAATTAAGTCATTTAATGGTATTCTGCAGGTATATTCAGTTTGGAAGTTTATGAAAACATATTATGAGAAAAAAAAGGGGAACAGCTAAAGAAAATTATAAGAAATTTCATAAACTACTTCAGTAAAAGACTGGAGTTGTCACCTGGGGATCAACATTAATATTAAATTAATATTCGTCCATTTATTTAGTCTATCTCAGTGGATACAGGGAATACATTTCAAATATTTATATATAAAGCTCATCATGAACTACAAGTTAAAAACTTTATTTTATTAGCATATAGAATGTAAGAGTTTAAGATAACTTAGGGATAATTTTTCATTTAGAGCTGAAAAAAAGAGTTCCAAAGAAATTAATTGACCTCATTATTACAAACTAATAAGTGATTGGTCTGGGCTCAAGTTTAAGTAGTCTGACCTCATATCCGAGACTTTCCCATCGTGGTTGTGTGTTCACTATTTTTTTTTTGTTGTTTGTTTGTTTGGAGCATCTCCTTTGTTACTGAGATAAGTGCCTTAAATAAGTATCATATGTAAATCTCACCACATTCCTATGAGGTGTATATTATTACCTTCAATTTTAAAAATAGGAAACAGAGACTCTGATTTAGTGATTTCTCACCCAAAGGAATGGCAGTCTCCAAAACCTGTATTCTTTCCACTGCCCCATGCCGCTGCCTTTGATGACATTTCATTCTGCAGTATTGCTTTAGTACTGATCATCTAGACCCCATTCTGCAATTTCAAAAATGCTAATACACTTTTTAAAGAGAAATAGTATTCTGAATTAGAAAATGAGCTCCTTTCTTTCTTGTAAATTGCCCAAATAAAGGTTTACAAGAAGAATCTTGACAGGATAATTACATCCTGCTCATTTTCCCCTTTATTTAATCTACGATTCCCTAGAACCTTGAAGTCGTTTAGAAGTGATGCTTCAGAACTGCAGCTAGACAGTGTAGCAGTGCATTCAGGTGGAAGGCTGGCATTCTATCCATAGAGACATGACCCTACAGTAAAATGTCAGTGTGGCTTTTTTTCAAGTCATTGGCATTGTACCAGTGATTTTTAGTTTAATGGGAGAATAATAATATATACTTACATGATAAAATTAGAAAATGTCATTAGATGATATAATTATTTCTTTGAAAAAGAAGGGAACATTTTCAAAAAGGGGATGCCATGCATACCACAATGAAATTGTATGGCAACATTTATTTTCTAGGTATAAAAGACAGTTGATTTTGCTTTTAGAATTTTATACTGTATATAAAATGAGGCAGATATGTGTTGAACATTATTTTAGGGGAATAACTGCCAATGTCAGACAAATTAAAATGAGAATTATTCTTCTTCATTGGGCTTTATGACCTCTGGCAGGCAAATTTCTCAGTGCTTCAGTGTCCTTTTCTGCATAATAAAGATGCTACTTTCATTTCCTCATTTTCACGGACATATTCTATGTGTGTAAAAAGCTGGGCATATCTAGAGAGCACTTGTTTAGGGTTCTGTTAAGGAAAGAACAAGGTGGCATTATTAATCATGATTTGTTTTGATTCTAGAAACTAATCAACTATAAAAAAATGAGATTTTGGTGGGATTATTTTGCTTTTTGTTTTTGGAAGAAGCTGTTTTAAAATATGCTAGTGGGGCAACATTATTTTCCTAAAACTCAGAAGGTTTTGTATTAAATGTATTATCCCCCAGGGGCTTGTGTGTATCAATCACTTTATATGAGACTACTAATGTTGGTTCTGTTCCAAGAAAAACTAATGGCCTATGTATTTTTTTTCATTTTAGTGTTAATTCCAAATATTATATTTTTTAGTTTACCAAGAATGTTTATCAGTAGTTACAAAAGATAGCTTGAAATTTACATTTTAAATATATCAAAGTTACCAGGATCTAGAATTTGATACAGTATTTTTAAAATATATGTTACATGACAAAACTATAAAAATCAAGGTAGCATGGTAGGAATCGTAGCCTATATTTTATTTTCTGTGTGTGTGTGTGTGTGTGTGTGTGTGCATGCAGGAAAAAAGAATGCAGAGGGGTGAGAGAGAAAGAACGGATAAATTTAATGGCTATTACATAAAGTTTGAGAAAATGTACAAATCATTTTTATTTCATAAGATGAGTTTATATCCCTACTTTCTTGCTGGAGAAATTTATTTAAACACATTTAAAGTATTAAGTAAAAATAAAAAAAATAATACTATGTATGTTTGCTTCTGAATAGCCTGATCATTTGATTCTCTTCTTTTTTATTGTTAACTGAATATCATCATAATTCATGCTAAAATCTCCTGGTCTATGTTAGAAGTTGGGTTTTTCATTTTTTTAGTTTACTGCAAGATTTCTTTGTTTTTGCATTATTAATTTTGAAAGTTGCTTCTGGGACAACTATTAAGTTTAGCATATGAAATAAGAAGAGACAGAGTATGTTGATAGAGTAATCAAATCACCTGTGTTGCCACTTTGATTTCATTGGTGCTCTTAGACTTCCTCATTAGAAGTGTTGAGTCCAGGAATCCTGTTATCTTTTTTGTCATCTCCAATATTTTCTGTGCGTGGTTAATCTATTTCTGAATAACTTTTTCTGGTTTCTCAAACTCATTACTATGTTTTTCTGTACTGAGTATTCAAGCTGATTGACACTCCCCCCAAATGTCCAGAGTGTTGATTCAGTGACAGAGGCAGGTGTAGTAGCTTGTGTCTAACCATCAGACCTATCTGTGCGGTGGTGTTTTGTGTTCAGATATACAGTGGGTTTTGCTTATCATTTGGTCTAAAGGAAAGAGATAATTTAAGATGCTTGTGAGCAACAGAAGAAGATGCATCTTGGCGGGAGCTTGGTGCAAATTTTAGTAGGTAGAAAATCTGGCTCACAGTGAGGTACACTGGGTCAAGAGGTACTGAGGGAAATAGCCTGACATTTGGGATATCTTCAAGCAAATGGACAGTACTTCCTTAAAGTGCTTTCAAATTGAAAAGTAGGAGGGCAAATATTTGTCTTATAACTTTGTTCCAGTTATTCACCACCAAATGTAGTTTACTTCTTTAAGAGCTAAACAAAATATTCAGATGAAGTTCTCACAGGTAACAGATATCATACCTGCCTCCTCCTTAAATCATGTAAGAGTAAAGTTGGCAAGGAGCATTTAATGAGAGTCTTTATAGACACAGTGGGTTACAAAACTAATGATTATATGTACCTATATCTATAGACTTATTTAATGATATCTGTGCTAATGTCACAGTTTATTAAAGGCATTAATTGGCTTCCTTGAAATTTCATATTTAATAATTCTTTGATTCACTCAAGTTGGATCTTAACCTGAGAAAAACTTTGAGCACTGACTTGAAAAACTTTACATATGTGATTTTAATCTCTGTGCTGTTTTCTGTTATGAGAAATATACCATTGAGAGTCAATTTAGTTATTCCTAGGTCATTGAAATGTTTTGAAGAATGGCTTCTCAGAACTATAGAAGAAAAAGAACTTGGCTCTTTTAATTAAGTAATCAATTAATTAATTACTTAATTTTTTTTGATAAAGAGAGTCGGGGAGGGGCAGAGCATCTCAAGCAGGCTCAATGCTCAGTGTAGACCATGTGAGATCAGGACCTGAGCCGAAATCAAAAGTTGGATGTTAACTGACTAAGCCAAACTTTCTCGTATGGAAAATGGGAACTTGTATCCGATAATTCAAAGAAAGAAGTATGTAAAAAAACTGCATGAAAAGCCTAAGACTGAAACCTAAAGTTTTATCTACCAAATGTTTAAGTAGAAATGTTGTAACAGTATCCAAAAACAGTATACACACACACACACACACACACACACACACACACATTTGTATGTGTATGTGTGTGTATGTATCTATTTATAGTGTATGTTATTTATTTTTCTAAATAAATGTGCATTCCTAAACTAATATAATACATGTATTATAGAATATACATAACCAGATTTTTTTTAAATAATGATGTAAACTTGTAAAAACAGCATTTTATTTTAACTATAAATAATATGGTGTTATAGTTAGTATTAGCTGCTGTAACAGATCAACCTTAAAAAAATCTCAGAGGCTAAATGTAATAGAAGTTTTCATCTCATTACATAAGACCCAACGGATCTTTCTGTTCCATGGGTCTCTCTCCTCCAAGGGCAAACTTACATTCCTTGGTTCCTCCCATCTTGTGGCTTTATCCTTCTTAAAAACCTGGTTTGAACATTGTCGACTTGAGGGAATAAACCTGGAGGAGGATTTTAGCAGAGCAGACTGAGAAGAGCACACACCACTGATTCTCACATTCTTTTGTCTAGAATTCAACTGACCACATCAAATCCAAGGGAAGCTGTGAAATAGTGTCATCTTGTGACCAGAGAAAAGAGAAATAGGTTTGGAAGCACCTATCAGTCTTCTCCATTAACAATGATAAAAATAATATATAAATCATATTATTTCTCACTAAAAATACATATGTAATATATAATCAAAATGGCTAAATACACTGTAAGCTTAACTTTTTAAAAAAGTTTTGCAAATCACATTTGCTTTAGACCATCATTAGCTAATATCTCAAGGAAACTGGGATGAGATTTATCATTAGCAATGACAGATGTAAATGCATATGGTTTAACTTGCAGCTCTGATGTGATTGTCTTTTCCTCAGGCTCATATGTAGATGACAGAAATCTAGTATTAAGAATAGGGGGAGGGTCAGCTCTTTATTTTCTTATAATTCACTCATGCTTGCATTTTTAGTACTATCTCAAGCTCTGGTTTCTTTGTAAGAGTCTTTGTAAGTCTCTGGTGCATTTTGTGTGTGTGTGTGTGTGTGTGTGCGCGCGCGCGCGTGCACACATGTATGTTTGAAAATCAGTTAATATAATCCTCAAATCTCACCAGGTTTACATTAAAATGAAAGGCTACTAATACCAATTCCTTGGATTTGTGAACCCCTATCCTTCCCTCAAGATAACCCATTTATCAAACGTGGCTCAAGACCATCTGATGTATGGATGGGTAATGGTGCTAGTGTAAGTCCCTATACGAAACATTAATCTGGCTTAATTTTGAAGGAAAAATATGATAAAAACAGAGAGGAAGGGAAGCCATAAAATACTCTTAAGTACAGAGAACAAGCTGAGGGTGCTGGAGGGAGGTGGCTGGGGGGGGATGGGTTAAATGGCTGATGAGCCTCCTTAAGGAGGGCACTTTTCCCGATGAACCCTTTTCCCGGTGTCATTTGTAAGAGATGAATCACTGGGTTCTACTCCTGAAGCCAAGACACACTGTATGCTAACTAACTTGAATTTAAATAAAAAAATATTTTTAGACAAAAAACAATATAGAGTCCTGATAGTTTTCTTGCATCCCACTTTTTGTCCATCATTCCCTATAGACTGTGGACATTGTTGGAGTCTACTAATCTTAAAGAAAGAAAATATGGAATCAAATGTCTTTGTCAATCAAAGACTGTAGTAAAAAGACTTGATGGATTTAGAGGGAATGGAGGTTTTGGTCAGCTGACTCCTTTAGCTAACATACTGTTGGCTGAAAAATATTTTTTGTCTATTGTGGTTTCAGATGTGTTTCTACTCTGTCTTGGAACAGTCTAGTTTCATTTTGTTTCATTTTATTTTAACCTTTGTAAATGCAAAGTAATGAATCATGGACATAGTTTAGTCATTCTTTTATTTTTGGTGACATTCAAAACAGCATGGGATTTCCTCAGATGGATAACGATAGTTAAAACATTTAGGACTTTTAAAAACAGAAATGTCTTCTTGCTCAAAATCCCCAACTCTGATGCTCTTTCAGTGAATGTCTGGCATTGTTTCAGTGCCTTAATTTTGAGCTTCGTTTTTCATTGGCTGTAAATAGACACTGAAAGTTTTGCAGTTTCTAGGAATAGATCCTTTAAATAATTTTGTATCATGTGATTATTTGCTTTATCATATTTTATCAAATCAAAGATACCATTAATTAAAAGATATATATTTAAGTGCTTCTAAGAAGAGAAATAAAATACTATCAAATATGTCTTTTAAAGTGACATAGATTGTAGGACTCATCCTTGTTTCTGATATTGTAAAAGTGTGGGAAAACAGGCATATTTAGAATCAACAGATGCAATATTTAAGCAAAGATACAAGGAGACTTCACAGGATAATAAGGTAATTGAAGGTTAATATACCTTAAAGGAAAGTGATTTTTTAAAAAAGCAATGTAGATATAAGTACAAATAAGAGCAAAGGCTCAGAATAATACAGTAATAATAATTATCAAGTCATATTTCTTCTAGCAAGGACCATAAATTTGGATTTAACTTTTTGATGCCAAAGCAAAATGGTAACATTAATTTATTATTTAATTTAATGTCCATAAAATAAAGTCAAGCCAGTTTTTAAGGAGAAACTGCAATATTCTTGGTACTAGAGTCATGCAGAAGTTTCTGTATAGTATGGAGAATATCTTCCATCAATAACCCTGCAGTATACAAAGTGAGTTCCTAAAACTCTTCATGGTAGTATTTCCCCATCGAGGTACATAATATCACCCCAATGCAGTAAAAACAATCCTACCAGTCTCCAGTATAGTACAATTTCTCTCTTTGCTTTTCTGATTTAATTTAGAATGGTTGTGATTTTATTATAGGTGGAGAGAGAATGGACAGAAGTTCCTTCCAGCAAACTAGATGCTATTTCTCTCAGACAAGTTTTTGGAAGGCAGTGAATCTAGACCATACTCCCCAGAGGTTATGAGAAATGGAGCTCCCCTGGGTTCCTACTTAAATATGAAACAGCATGCCTTTAATAGAGAGTGGGGAAAATGTTAGTTTAACATCCTTTAAAGAAAATTGAGTTTTTCATGAAGAACATATACCAAAAGAGAAGACTACCCTATTTCATTTTGGCTTACAGACACTACTGAGATACTTCTTAGAAAAAGTTTGAATTACTTAAGTACAAGATGAATGGATGACTAGCTAGCACTCAATTGTATTACTTTATAAATAGCAGCCACTGAAGTCTAGAAAAAAATGTAATATAGGGATATTTTGGTTCTAAAAATACCTGACACACTACTATAGAATGTCTGTTTTGGGGTTAATATCTGATTCTACTTTTTGGTATCACATACTTGAAAATAAAATATTGGGGAAACGTGTGCCAAAGCAACTGAGTGAGAAGATTTGCCTTGTGATTTTATTTAAAAGTTGAAGGTGAGTCTACAAACAATAATTTAAATGGAACACATTATATAGGCTGTCTTTATAGCAATAATTAACTAGTAGTGGTTCAGGTCTCTTTCAGAGTAAATAAATAAATTCTTGTCTTCCAAGTTTAAGAATGCTTGTTTCCAGGTGTCAGTATCAGTGAATGTGTATCTGAATTCTGCATTGTCAATATCAAATAACAGTGGGGAAATTTCAAAAACAGACAATAATTCTCTATTTTACATAAATTGTTCATGTATTGTTAAAGATTGTCATTTTGGATTCTGACTTTTGAAGCTGTGGAATTATCAGTAACTGTTTTTTATGATTTAATTATCTTTCTCTAAAATGGGGTGTGGAGTTGTTTTGGGGAATAAAGACCACTTCAACAAGAAATTCTAGTGTAATAGTTTCTAAGACATGGAAATATTACTGTAGATATTACATGGCTACAATAAGTCCTGTATTATCAAGGTCTTTTTCCCCAGAACTAGTCTCACTTTGCTGGGCTCTCTTTCTCTCCAATGTGCATAATGTCCACATACCTTACATGTTGTGGAGATTCTGTGCTAAGAAATAACTTCTAATAGAGTATACCACAAGATGACCATATATCTTTTCATATATGTTATAAGGAAAAGCATAAGCCATATTTAGGCTTACTCTATAATTGTTAAATTAATAATAAGCCAGGTTATGAAGGAATAATTCAAAGAAAATGCCATTTTGACTCATTAGTTGGCAGTTCTTAAAACCTGATATAAGATTTCTCTGAGAAGATTCATGTTACAAATATATTACCATTTGCGCACTTAACTTGCTCCTATCTTTTAAAAAATTTTTTTAAAAAGGTTTATTTATTTTTGAGAGAGAGAGAGAGAGAGAGAGAGAGAGAGAGAGAGAGAGAACGAACGATCAGGGAAGGGACAGTGAGAGAGAGACTCACAAAATCCAAAGCAGGCTCCAGGCTCTGAGCTGTCAGCACAGAGCCAACACAGGGCTCAAACCCACAAACCATGAGATCTTGACCTGAGCTGAAGTCGGATGCCCAACTGAGTCATCCAGTCGCCCCAACTTTCTCCTATCTTAAGTTATGTTTTTTTCTTTTAGGAATTTTTCATTTATTTTCATTTGCTCCTGGAATAAATAATTTGTTTTTGATAATTTTGTTTTCAAACATTTTGCCTCACAAAGTTCTTGATTTTTTAAATATGAAATGTATTGTCAAATTGGTTTCCATACAATACCCAGTGCTCATCCCAACAGGTGCCCTCCTCAATGCCCATCACCCACTTTCTCCTCCCTCCCACACCCCATCAACCCTTAGTTTATTCTTAGTTTTTAAGGGTCTGTTATGGTTTGCCTCCTTCCCTCTCTGTAACTTTTTTTCCCCTTCCCCTCCTCCATGGTCTTCTGTTAAGTTTCTCAGGATCCACATAAGAGTGAAAACATATGGTATCTGTCTTTCTCTGTATGACTTATTTCACTTAGCATAACACTCTTCAGTTCCATCCACGTTGCTACAAAAGGCCGTATTTCATTCTTTCTCATTGCCATGTAGTATTCCATTGTGTATATAAACCACAACTTCTTTACCCATTCATCAGTTGATGGACATTTAGACTCTTTCCATAATTTGGCTATTGTTGAAAGTGCTGCTATAAACATTGGGGTACAAGTGCTCCTATACGTCAGCACTCCTGTATCCCTTGGGTAAATTCCTAGCAGTGCTATTGCTGGGTCATAGGGTAGATCTATTTTTAATTTTTTGAGGAACCTCCACACTGTTTTCCAGAGCGGCTGCACCATTTTGTATTCCCACCAACAGTGCAAGAGGTTTCCCGTTTCTCTACATCCTTTCTGGCATCTATAGTCTCATAGACCAATGGAATAGAATAGAGACTCCAGAATTGGACCAACAAATGTATGGCCAACTAATCTTTGACAAAGCAGGAAAGAATATCCAATGGAAAAAAGACAGTCTCTTTAACAAATGGTGCTGGGACAACTGGACAGCAACATGCAACATGCAGAATGAAGCTAGACCACTTTCTTACACCATTCACAAAAATAAACTCAAAATGGATTAAAGACCTGAATGTGAGACAGGAAACCATCAAAACCCCAGAGGAGAAAGCAGGAAAAAAACCTCTCTGACCTCAGCTGCAACAATTTCTTACTTGACACATCACCAAAGGCAAGGGAATTAAAAGCAAAAATGAACTATTGGGAGCTAATGAAGATAAAAAGCTTCTGCACTGTAAAGGAAACAATCAGCAAAACTAAAAGGCAACTGATGAAATGGGAAAAGATATTGGCAAAGACATATTGGACAAAGGGCTAGTATTCAAAATCTATAAAGAACTCACCAAACTCCACACCTGGAAAACAAATAATCTAGTGAATAAATGGACAGAAGACATGAATAGACACTTCTCTACAGAAGATATCCAGATGGCCAACAGGCACAGGAACAGATGCTCAACGTCACTCCTCATCAGGGAAATACAAATTAAAACCACACTGAGATATCACCTCACACCAGTCAGAGTGGCTTAAATTGATTTTTTTTTAAGCTACAGTAGTCATCACAGCCCTCTTTTACTGTAGCTGAGTAATTATGACCAGTGAAGTACTCCGGAGAGATGGCAACAGTAGAATTCACAAAGACTTACTACTCCTATCTGCAAAGTGCATGAATCCAGCAAAAACAATGCTCAAGTTGCCATTTTTATTTCCAGCTCTTCGTTAAGTCTTATTGGTTTTCTGGAGAGTTCCAATGATTGTTTGATTCCTAGTATTCATATTTGTATAATCTTACTTTTCCAAGTTCTTTGTGATTATGCAATAGAGATCACCTTTCAATCAAGAGTCAGTTGGTCAGTTCATTGACAAGCTGTTTTTGAGGACTCGTGGTATATCATGGCAGGCAAAATAGGAGAAAGAGTTTACCTGTTGCAAGTCATTCCTTCACTTCTCACTTTTTTTTGCTTCAAATAGACTACTGTTTCTGAAAGTATGGTCCATAATCCATATATATCATAATTTCATGTGGTGAATGCAAAATTCCCTATCCCAGACCTCCCTGAGCAGAAACACTGTAAAATCTAAACATTTGCCTTCTATCAGGCATATTGGTGATTCTTAGGCATGATCAAGTCTGAGAATTGTTGTCCTAAAATTCAGTGCTTCTCAGATTTTAATGTGCATATAAATTACTCGGGGATCTTGTTAAAATGCAGGAATGGAGGGCCTACTTTCAGGACATTGGATGATGAGCAGCCTATACGAGCCTGGCTCTCATGGTTTTATACTCAGATCATACCATCAACACATCTGGAAATAATGGTGCCCATCCACTGGCTGTTGCTAATGTTTTCCATTGGCCAGGGTCCATCAGGACCATCATTATGTCAAGGTCATAGGAGCTTTGACCACTATATCCTTATGTACCAGCTGAAGGATTTCTTCTCTCCTACAATGAGAGGCAAGAACATTAAAGAAACATTGTAAGTAGAGCTAGAGAGAAGTTGAGTTATCCTTCTAGGCTAAGGTTGAATACCCTACAGAAAGGCCTTCTGGATGTATCCAAAAGACGATTTATAGGAATGGTGGTAGCAGAATACCTTCCCTAACATAGGAGGGAGGGAGATGAAGATAGGTGCAGAGAGAAATAAGTTTAATGATAAGGTCCTTTTTATTTTTTTTTTATTTTTTTTTTTTAAATTTTTTTTTCTCAACGTTTTTTATTTATTTTTGAGACAGAGAGACACAGAGCATGAACGGGGGAGGGACAGAGAGAGAGGGAGACACAGCATCGGAAACAGGCTCCGGACTCCGAGCCATCAGCCCAGAGCCCGACGCGGGGCTCGAACTCACGGACCGCGAGATCGTGACCTGGCTGAAGTCGGCGCTTAACCGACTGCGCCACCCAGGCGCCCCGATAAGGTCCTTTTTAAAGCTACTGAAATTTGGAGAAGATTATTGCTAAGAGAATTAGCCAAGAGATATTTCCAGGAGGAAGGAAAATTAAGTCAATAGCACTAAATGTGGCAGAATGGTATGATGCAATAAAAATGATTATATTTTGGCAACTTATTGATTACCTTAGCAAGAGATCAGTTTAAGAGGACTCTGCTACAGGAGGTGTGGGAATAAAAGTAAAACTTAGTGGGCTGAGAAATGAATGGAAAGAGAAAAACGAACACTTTAAATATATGCTCAAAAAATTGGCAGTGACTAATAAAATCTCAGCTCTCTAGCTTGGCTTTCAAAGTCTTTCGAAGTTTGTTCCACCACATCTGTCTAACTTTACTTCCTATATCATTCATACACAACTTTTTTTTTCCCAAGGAGGACTGGTCTCTTTACTGCCTTGGAAACATTCCAATTCTATATGGGTCAATATTCATGCTATTACTCCTAGTCTCTGTTGCTGGATAGAACTTTATGTTTGTTTTGTTTTGTTTTCTTCTTTCTGTTGCACAAGAAATGTACTCACAAATTGTTAGAAAGGAAAGGAGAGATTTGGGATCTTATATGACTCTTAGCTTGGATAAAGTTGGTGTGGGGATTAGAGAGAGTGCCTGGTCGGGGTAGAAGGAGGTATAACGTTCAACAGGAATTTCCATAAAATAGCCATCTCTTAAAAGATTGCCCTAGACACTTAATAGTTGGTAAATATCAGCTACTCAAGACCTAGTTTCAGTCTGGATATCGGACAGATACCTGCAGCCTCAGAGGTCATTGGGCTTCCTCTGTGATCACCACCTTTTGACCAGAATGTGTCCCTGCTGCTTCTGACCTCTCTAAGGCATCCAGTCACAGATTCCATTACATTCTTACATTGAAACTGAATGCAGCATTGGCTTGCATTGGTCGTTTGGATACTCCCCAACTTACTGGAGAGGTAGTGGAGGCATCTGTGAGATTAAATAGTACTTGTGTTCATTAAAAACTTTCTGATTCTTGTTCTTTAGTACATATCAGTTCTTCATGAGTAAGCAATAAATTCCTTTATTCTTCTTATTTTAATCATAGAAGAATACCATTATATGGAAACCCTAAGCCTTGCGATTTTGTTAATTACAATACATTTACAATACTTTTGTTTTCCCTTTATACTAATCTGATACAAAAAGTCCTGGCATGTTTATTCAGCTTTGAGACCCTTGAACACATCAGATGTCATAAGGCATTGCAAAATGGTAGGATAAAATCATTTGTTAACATTTCCCTAACATTGGTAAATACATTTTTATATTAAGATATTTAAATAATGCAATTGAATGAAAAGATAACAGTAGGATACAAATAACACACGTGGACAATATCGAGACAAATAGAGAAAATAAATATATTTTAAGATTATTTTATTTTTAACAGCCTCTCATTCAGTTATAAAGTAAGACTAGAAGAAACTTCTGAGTTCTAAAGTTCTAAAGATAGGAGCACCTGGGTGTCTCAGTCAATTAAATGTCTAACTTTTGGCTCAGATCATGATCTCGCGATTTGTGAATTTGAACCCCGCATAGAGCTCTGTGCTGATAGCTTGGAGCCTGGAGCCTACTTCAGATTCTGGGTCTGCCTCTCTCTGCTCCTCCCCCACTCACGCGCGCTCTCTCTCTCTCTGTCTCAGAAATAAACATTAAAAAAATAAAAATAAATAAATTTCTAAAGATTTAGTGTCGAGAACAGGAATAATTTAGCCTTTAATTTTATGTGAACTTGAGGAAGTTATTTTTTCCTATCATGATGCATCTCTAAGCCTAATTTCCTCATCTGTAAAATACCAGAGTAGAACCGACATAGATGGGCTTTAACTTTCACAATTTTAAGTGTAAATATATGTACAGGTCAAGAAGAATAAAAGCGTATAACATCAAGGTGGAAAACGACAGCTTCAAGTAGGAGAAAAGAAAAATGCAATAGTGTAGCGTGCCATAGATTCTTAGTGGGCAGGCTGCAGCGGCGGGGGAGCGGGGGGAGGCAGTTAAGAGAGAACAGTCATCTAGTAGGAGAGTAGGACTGAATCAGAGAGTTTGCATAGTGTGGCTAGGCTGAAAATTCCCAAGAATAGTATAATCCTTAAAAGCGTAGCCTTCACCTTCTCATGTACTGTTAGATCTAAACTACTTTTGTTGTTTCCATCCCAAACCTGTGATATACTGGCCAAAAAGTGAGCAGTGAGCGTCCTGCATATGCACACCCTAAATAACATTTCTATCCAATTTAATATAAGCATTTTGACTTTCATTTGGAAAGGGAACTGAACTGAATGAAGAGGAATTGTCTTGGATTTCTGGCTGACTTACTGTATATCTGGAGTTCCACTGGTAGAATAATATAGGAATAAATGACATCTTAACATTTTTGTTTTTCCACCCAAGAAAATGGCATGTCTCACTATTATTCAAGTTGCCTTTTATGTTCTTCACTAAAATTGTTTACCATTTTTTTTCCATCTACGTTTTGTGTTATGGTTATCTCTGATAATATCAATTTATGATTAGGGGCTTCTGGATGGCTCAGTAAGTTAAGCAGCCAACTTCGGCTCAGGTCATGATCTCACAACTCACATTGAGCTCTGTGCTGACAACTCAGAGCCTGGAGCCTGTTTCAGATTCTGTGTCTCTCTCTCTCTCTCTGCCCCTCCCCTGCTTGTGCTCTCTCTCTCTCTCTCAAAATAAATAAATATTTTTTTAATTTTTTTTCAACGTTCATTTATTTTTGAGACAGAGAGAGACAGAGCATGAACGGGGGAGGGGCAGAGAGAGAGGGAGACACAGAATCGGAAACAGGCTCCAGGCTCTGAGCCATCAGCCCAGAACCTGACGCGGGGCTCGAACTCACGGACCGCGAGATCGTGACCCGGCTGAAGTTGGACGCTTAACCGACTGCGCCACCCAGGTGCCCCAAAATAAATAAATATTTAAAAAACCAATTTACGATTATTGTGAATAGGATATTTAAAACTACATTTTTTTATTTGTTACTGCTGTAATATTAGATTTTTTTGTTTATCTAGTATTTAGCCACCTTGTCCTTTGCTCTTAGAGTAATTCTAATAGTTGATCTTTTAATTCTTTTACGTTTTCTTGATATAGCCAAATTATCTGTAGGTAGTAGCATAATTTAGTGTTTACCTTTCTAACATTTGTATCTTTTCTTTTTCTTTTTTTTTTTTTAATCCAATTTGTTGACATTGTCCTCCAATAAAACACCAAATAACAACGGGGAGAGTTGACAATTTTTCTTTACTCCAAACTAAGTTAAGACATGAGAATTTATGGAACCCATCACTTCCCCTGTATTTTTCTCTTTCATCTCATCATGGTCTTCTACTCATGAGCAAATGAAAGCTTTGGACTGAATTAATTTGCTTCATTTGAAAGTAATCACACTTTTTCTTGGGAACTTCCTGGAAATGTTCCATGTTTCTTTTATTTACCATAGAAGTAACACTTTATACCGACTTGTTATTATGAGCATGCCTAAACTATGTTTATGCAGTAATGCATCATGCGATAACAGGAGAATTGAAATTTGTTTACCTTTATAGAGGATGAATCGATGATATAGTCATTTAGCTTTTGATAGATTAACTATCAGCCTCTATTCCCCCAAATTGTCAATATAGCTAAAGTTAACAGCTCCTTAGCCCCTCTATTGTTTTTAATTAGAGAAGACTGAAGACATAGATCACAAAACTCAGAATTGCATGTAAAATTAAAATAGGAGTGAGAACAGGAGGATTTTCCTCTGATAATGAGCCTAGCCTAAATCAAATTTTTGAGGTGTTTGCAGTATTTGCTCAGGGGCTTCTGTGTTTATGTCCAGTATTGGCTGTTGGGGAGTTGAGGGTCCTGGAAAAGTAGCGTGTTACTGTGTTAGAGTGTATCCTTATTAAGGAGAACACTAAATAGTAACTTTTGTGACAGGCCATCTTTCCTCTGATGTTCGCCTCAGTGTGGGTGGAACTGAAAAGACTATAATGTTTTATGGACTCCGTACACACTTTACAGCTAACTATCGTTATCTGACAGTCCTATTCTTAATGAGGTTACCTTTCTTTTTTTGTCCAGTGTTTGTACTTAAATGTCCTTATAGAGTTTCTCTTCAATTCACTATATCTAATTATTCAGCAATCTAGAGAGAGCAAAGGATGACAGTTCCCAATGCTACCTTCACCACGTCTTAAGTATTGGTTCTACTTGTTTTCATCATCTTAGCTCACATTTATTCGATACTTTTTTTTCCTTCTGGTGTTATCTTTTGCCCTAAAAACTTACTGGGCTTTAACTGTGACTTTGACTAATCACTTTGTTTGCTCTTGGATTTGGAGTACAATAGCAGAAACAACAGCATTTGGAACTTTTCTTTGGTCAAGCTTTCTTTGTGTTTTTTTTTTTTAAGTTTTAAAAAAAATTTTTTTTTAATGTTTATTTTTGAGACAGAGAGAGACACAGCACGAGCAGGGAAGGGGCAGAGAGAGAGGGAGACACAGAATGTGAAGCAGGCTCCCGGCTCTGAGCTGTCAGCCCAGAGCCCGACGCGGGGCTTGAACTCACGGACCGCGAGATCATGACCTGAGCCGAAGTCGGCCGCTTAACCGACTGAGCCACCCAGGCACCCCTGGTTTTTAAAATTTTTTTTATTATTTTTTTTATGTTGCTAGAGAGACAGCATGAGTTGGGGAGGAGGAGAGGAGCAGAGAGAGAGAGGGAGAGAGAATTCCAAGCAGGCTCTGCACTGTCAGCATGGAGCCCAATGGAGGGCTTGAACCCACGAAACTGTGAGATCATGACCTGAGCCAACACCAAGAGTCGGACGCTTAACTGAGGCGCCACCCAGGTGCCCCTGGTCTAGATTTCTTGATAATCTCCAGCAAAATGTTGAATCTGCTAACCAGGGCAAATGTCAGTGAAAATAAACCACAGTGCCCACATTCTTATGAAGCCGATAAAAAATACAGAGGCCAAGATGACTCTCAACCTCACTGAACAGAATATGGAGCCTGTTGTATTCATTTCACTCCAAAACTTCTCACTCTGGTAGAAAACAAAGGATCAGAAATTTATAGGAGATAAGTTGTTTAAAAGATACTAAAAGTTTTTCTAGCAAATTAAATGGCTCTAGTTACGTGCTGAAAGAAGTTTGGCAGTTGAGATATATATACAAATTATGATACTTAGAAAAGGAGTGATAATGAAAATCTAATTTCAAGTCTGGAGATTTTAGCTGGTTAACCAAATGTTGAGACTGAATCATTTGGTTCCCTCAAATCAAACTTAGCATTTTGTTTTTATAAGATAAGATCAGAAATAGCAAAGCTCTTCAAAGTCCTTGGTAAGTGACATGTAAGTGATAGGTATTGATGGCCCACCCTTTATTAACTGCTCTTTCCCTTCTGCCCTGACTTTTGGGACTCAGGACTAGCTGTTGGTTCCCTTGAGTCAGTGCTCAGGGGCAGTTGAACATTGGCTCTCCTTTTCTTGCCTCCCTGAAGCTGATTACTCCCGTGTGCACTGTCTTCTCCATCTCTGAAAGCACAACCTTCAGTGAACTGGAAACCGAGCTACCAGAGGGTCTACTCTTCCAACTTATTCACATACTTTTTTTGTTTGTTTCTCTATGAAATAAATGGCTATTTATTTATATGCTAATCCATATAATTACTTCCTTTCCTTCAGTTTAGGTGATGTGCTGTGCATTCATGATTCAATAAACAAGGGGTATTTAAAAATGATGAGATGATGATATGATGCTTCTAGACAATTGTGCAGAGTAGTTTTACAGTTTTTCTTTCATATTTAAGGTGACCACCCTTGTCAACACAAGCAACAAAGGCCCATCTGGTAAAAAGAAAGGGAGGTCAAAGAAAGCCCACGTGCTGGCTGCATCTGTAGAGCAAGCCACTCAGAATTTCCTGGATAAGGGTGAACAGATCGCTAAGGAGAGTCAAGATCTCAAAGAAGAATTGGTCGCTGCTGTAGAGGACGTACGCAAACAAGGTAGGAAGACTAATATTGTTCAAGAGGGATATATATTTATGTGAAAACAATGGATTTATCTCTAGAATCAATGCATATTTGCTCAGGGGAGTGTGTTATGTGTTTCCTCAGTATCTGTGCTTGTCATTTTTTTATATTTGCTGAAATTAGGTGCATAAACAAATAGATATGTTTTCTGTTGTGGCAGCATAGCACAGCTACAAACGCTTCCTGTCTGTGTTCCTTCCAAATTTTCCAGTTGTTTTCTCTTGTCAGATGAACACAGACTCTTGTGTTAAACTTGGGCTCTAGAGAGGACAGGACGAGAAAACCTCATACATACACAGTCACTGGGAACCCTGGATTTTAAAGATGAGGGAGGAGAGATTGTAAAGCAGTGTAATAAAATTACTGTTGCTCTGTATGATTTCCAAATTTACATTTTCAGTTCACAGCTAGCTACCTATCCATGGATCAATCAATTATATAGCTAGCTAGTTAGCTATAATGCAATTGTTTTCAGCATATTTAAATTTTTTCACTGTGGTACAATACAAGTAACATAAAATGTACCATTTTAACCTTTTTATAAGTGTATAGTTAGTAGTGTTAAGTATATTCACATTGTTGAGTAGCCAATCTCCAGAACTTTTTCATCTTATAATACTGAAACTCTATACCTACAAAACAACACTTCTTCATTTCCTCATTGCCCTGGCCCATGGAAACGACTATTCTACTTTCCTTTTCTATGAATTTAACGACTCTAGATACATTATATAAGTGGGATCATTCAGTATTTGTGTGTGTGTGTGTGTGACTGGCTTATTTCACTTAGCATAATGTCCTCATGGTTCATCCATGTTGGAGCATGGGTCAGAATTTCCTTCATTTTTAGGATTGAAAATATTCTAGTATATGTATATAGTACATTTTCTTTATCTCTTCATCCACTGATAGACATTTGTGTTTATTTCACCTTTTGGCTATTGTGAACAATTCTGCTATGAACATGAATATACAAATATCTCTTTATTTTAGTTCTTTTGGGTATATACCTCAAGGTGGAATTATTGGATTATATGGTAATTCTATTTTTAATTTTTGGAAGAACCTCCTTACTGTTTTCCATAGCAAAGGCACCTTTTTACTTTTCTACCAACAGTGCACAAGAGTTCCAATTTATCCATATCCTTGCCAACACTTGTTTCCTTTTTTATAGTCTTCATAATGGACATGAGGCCATTTTTTGTGTTTTTTTAAGTTCGTTTATTTATTTTGAGAGAGACAGAGACAGTGCAAGTTGGGGAGGTGCAGACAGAGAGGGAAACAGAGAATCCCAAGCAGGCTCTGCAGTGTCGGCACAGAGTCCTACACCAGGCTCAAACTCACGAAACTGTGAGATCGTGACCTGAGGCTAAATTGAGTCAGATGCTTAACTGACTGAGCCACCCAGGCACCCCTCACTGTGGTTTTGACTAGCATTTTTCTAATGACTACTTATATTGGGCATCTTTTCATATGCTTCCTGGCCATTTGTTTTTCTTCTTTGGAGAAAGGTCTATTCATGTCCTTTGCCTATTTTAAAATCAGGTTGCATTTTTGTTGACTTGTGAGCATTCTTTATACATTTCGGATATGAGCCCCTTATACAATATTGTTTTACAAACATGTTGTCCCTTTCTGTAGGTTACCTTTTTCATTCTGTTGATTATATTCTTTGATACACAGATTTTAATTTTCATGTGTCCTATTCAGACTCTTGGGTTGAAATGCTAAGGCACTGTGAAAACAGAACAGATTACCCCCCAGCCTGGCCTCCCTCCTGCATTTCTTACCTCAGTAAGAGCTCTACATATGTATCCAGTTACATACTGCAGAAATCTTGATATCATTATTGTTATTACTCTCTCTTTCCGAATATAGTCTATTGCAAAGTCACATAGATTTTTAACTCGAGAATATCTCTTAAATGGACCAATCCCTCTCTTAATTATTCAAAGGCACCATGTTTTACCTGCCCCTGGGCCTTTATACATGCTGTCTTCTTTTACACAGTTACAGTTACAGATGGCTCATTCTGCACATTCCCTGTCCCAGGGAATGCTTTCCTGACACTCCTGTCTTACTTTTCTGTGGCTTTTTGCATCGGAGACTTTAATATCTGTGGAGTAACTTAATTGATAACTTTCTACCCTGCCACACTACAAATGAATAAAGATCAAGACCAGACCATGTCTCTTTGACCGTTGCATGATCTGTGGTTCTTAGTAGTCATTAGACTTCAACAAATATTTGTTGAATAAATGAAGCAATAGAGGAATAAATGCTCTATCCCTTTTCTTCTTGTAAACCTGCCACTTTTTAAAATTCACAGATGGGTGTTTAGTCCCCGGAAATACCCAACCCTCCTTCCACACCACTACCATTCTTCATGCTGCCATCTTCTTCCCCATCTTCTCCCTGCTAAAAGTTAATTTCATTTACGTTACACTAATGTGAATTGTTATTTAATATAAAATGTTAAATTTTATATATTTCATCTAATGTGGATGGAATATATTTATATATGTGCTTTAACAACATGAAAGCTTTCAAATTTTCAAGTGCTGTTGAAGACTAGTATTCCTTCTGAATTGCAAATGTACACTGTTTGTTTTCATGCATGCACAGCCTGGATACATTTTTGGGTTTTTTGTTTCTTTGTTTTTTGTTTTTTGTTTACTTTTTTTTTAAGGATGACTGCCATATAACAAATTGCATGCATTTAGAGTGCACAATTTTATAAGTTTTGGCAAACGTGTACGCTGTAAAACTATTCCCACACTCAGGATAGTGAAACCTGTCCCTAGTAGAAAGGGTTTTGATTGATTGGTCCCTAGGATGGTTTCTGAAAGCATTTATCTTGCATGGTGATATATTTTTCCTTTTAGATTTCTCAACAGTCTCTTAGTTTTCCCTTATTTTTTCCTTGCAATTGAGTTTTCACACATTCTGTATAAATTAATATTTCAGTTTTCTCAAAGCTTATATAAGAAATGCTATTTTTTTGGATATGATATAATAATGAACATGGTTCTTGGCCAGCCTGTCCAAGGGATATGAGAGTGAGAACTTTTAAAGATGCTAGTTTAGGACAGCTTACAGTGGTGGATCTCACAGAGGGTATTTTAAACTTTCTGTATATTATCCATTTCTTATTATAGAAAAATTATGCATCAGAAATGATGCCTATGTGTTAATTGTATAAAGCTCAGCTACCACATGTCCCTTCTGCTGAACAGTGTCAAATTTAAGGAAACAGTGCTATAGTCTGCAAAATAACAAACATTTTATAGTCAAAAGCTTCAGAAGTTTTCTTTTTTCTGTTTATCTCATTATCAAATATCACTCACTGTCAAATAGACTTCAGATGCCTGTCATGTGTGAGAGATGCCTCTCATCCCTGACAATGAAGTCCTCGAGCTCTCTCCTTACATGCCTGCGCCCATGGGCTCTCCTGTCTGCTCTCTGCCCCTTCTCAGTCTTAGTGTATAATCCCTGTAGCCTATCTGGATTTGCCCATTTTCCCGTTGTCCCTATACCCAGATTTTATTCACAAATGAGAGCCTGAGTGAATTTTCAGAGAGGGTAAGGAGATCGAGGGGAATACTTAAGTATTAGAGGACTATTTAGTTATTGGAAACTTTGGAACATAGTATCTTTCTTTCCATCATATTCACAATTTCATAAATTATGGAAATCCTGACACTGAGAAATAATGTCCTCCTCTGAAGTGGCCCTAGTGTCTATATCTGCTTACTTGTCAAATGATATGTAGTTTAGAACTAAATCTATTTAAGGTAATCTTTTACTATTGAGTTGTTTTTGCTTTTTTAAATCAAATGATCAGAAGTGCTGCCACTTTCTAAAAAAAAAAATTCAGCATGAGTCAATGCCAAAAGTTTTAATATTGTACAACTCATTTTCAAATTTTTAATACAGAACCATTTCCTTTTTTTTTTTATTTCACTACATTCATGATTGTAATCACTGTAATCTGGCAAGATTATATATGAAATTATCTACTTATGCCATTAATGTTTCCCATGTGGCTAGACTTAGTGTTGTTTGAATTTCTTTTTATTTTTTTATTTTTTTATTTTTTTAAATGTTTATTTTTGAGAGAGAGACAGACAGAGTGCTAGAGGGAGAGGGGCAGAGCAAGAGAGGGAGACACATAATCTGAAGCAGGCTCCAGTCTCTGAGCTGTCAGCACAGAGCCCAATGTGGGGCCTAAACCCATGAACCATGAGATCATGACCTGAGCGGAAGATGGACCCTTAACCGACTGAACCACCCAGGTGCCCTTGAATTTCTTTATCATTTGAAAAATTATGGGGCGCCTGGGTGGCGCAGTCGGTTAAGCGTCCGACTTCAGCCAGGTCACGATCTCGCGGTCCATGAGTTCGAGCCCCGCGTCAGGCTCTGGGCTGATGGCTCAGAGCCTGGAGCCTGTTTCCGATTCTGTGTCTCCCTCTCTCTCTGCCCCTCCCCCGTTCATGCTCTGTCTCTCTCTGTCCCAAAAATAAATAAACGTTGCAAAAAAAAAAAAAAAGAAAAATTAACTAGGCTTTTAATTAACTACGCTGCATGCCAGAGTCTTAAAAGTACCTAGTATGAATGTGACAATGTTCTTCCCTAGAATACTCCAGTAGAAGACTTTCCTGTACTTTTAAGTTCTAACCCACAAAAAGAAGTATTTGAGTACACTTATAATAGGATTTATGTTAAAAACAAGTTACAAAAATAAAGCATCAAAATATAATAAAGGAGATAAATCATTGTGCTCAAAATCTAGAAATCTGATATTTTAGACTCAGGTAAAGATGGGATATTTGTGTGTGTGTGTGTGTGTGTGTGTGTGTGTGTTATCATAGCTAAAGGAATTACATATAGGTATATTGTCTTCCTAAATTAAGTTTAAACTTCATCAGGATAGGAACAGTGATGTGTATATATTCCTTTCTACTCCTAAAGTACCTAACATGGTCACTCTAGCACATTGCAGGTGATACTCGGGGGGAAGGAGGCTCTCATGTCAGCAAAGCAGCCTTGCAAGTCAACAGAATACCAGATGTTTGGTTAAGATACCAGATTTCTAATGTTACTTTGGCCAAAAACTATATGATTTAAGCGAAGTCAGTTAACCACTTGAAGGCTCAATTTCTCCAGTTTTCAAATACAGACAGTAATTGTTGCATTTTCCTCACTGGGTTGTTTAACATAATGAAGTCACAAAGGATTTTAAAAAAATTAAATGCTATGTAGATGTCATAGCATATTTATTAATTATTTTAAAACCTTATTTATTGGGGCACCTGGGTGGTCAGTCGGTTAAATGTCAGACTTCAGCTCAGGTCATGATCTCACTGTTTGTGAGTTTGAGACCCATATCAGGCTCTGTGCTGCTAACAGCTCAGAGCCTGGGGCTTGCTTCAAATTCTGTGTCTCCCTCTGTCTCTGCCCCTCCCCTGCTCACACTCTGACTCTGTCTCTCAAAAATAAATAAGCATTTTAATTGATTAATTAATTAATTAAAGTTTATTTATTTGTTTTGAGAGAGCGTGCACATGCACAGGAACAGGGGAGGGGCAGAGAAAGAGAGAGACGGAGAGAGAGAATCCCAAGCAGGCTCTGTGCTGACAGCACAGAGCCCAAAGCAGGGCTCGATCCCACTAACCACAAGATCATGACCTGAGCCGAGATCAAGAGTCATATGCTTAACTGACTGAGCCACCAAATAAATATCCACCCCTGAGTATATTTATTAATTAATTATAATTTATCAAATCAATCTGTGATACTTATGGCAATAACTCCCCTTCCTATCACTGATGTAGCATCAGTGTAGCATCCTATCAGGATGCTGTAGAGGTGAATCAGCATCTAGTAGTATCCCAGAAGAGGATCACGTAGCTCAATATGGCTTGGAGTCGGTGGTAGTTGTATGTGGTCCTAGAAAACTGTGTGATTTAATATTTGCGCAGCCAGTGAACCATGTGTAGAAAAGCTCCTAATGAGGAAAGCAAAGGGAGTTATTCCAATCATGTCTTTATATTGAAGCTCTGGGCCAAAGCAAGCTTGGAACAGAGAATGCCAAAATATTTTAATGTTTACCACCAAGACCCTCCTGGACTGGAAACTCTTTCTGAACTATGGACTAGTCTGGGGTTCTTAAATTTCAGTGAATATTAATATCACCTGGGACACTTCAAAATCTTGGTGGATAGGCCTTACTCTCATGAATTAAGTCAGAAACTGTCAAGTAGGACCCAGGCATCAAGGTCTTTAAAGTTCCCCAGGTGACTAATTCACTTCTTGCCCAGTGTCTCCACTTGGATGACTCATCAGCCCCTATTAGTCAGCTAGTGTTTCCCATTAGATAGTGGATGGAAGTCACTCATTTTAGAAGGCCTGTGAGCTTGTAGTTTACATAGAGTTAGAGAGGTGAAATTTGCATAGGAGGAACAGCCTGATATTCTATATAAAATGATGTCTTATAATGCCTAACCTTCTATAGGCACTCAGAGAATATGCATTAAGTATGCACTAGGGAGCCAAATCTATAGGACGGTTAATATTTAAATTGCTGTTGGAAAAGAAAGCCATGAAGCCGGAATGTGCAAGAAGGAAGGGATATTTAAGCTGAGCATGGCTTAAAAATTTGTTCATGGATAACAGAGTAAGCATTTCAGGTTTAAACAACCTGAATTTTAAAGGTGAAGAGATAAGAATGACGTTGATAATTGGGGGATGGATAGAAAAGCCCTAATTTGATGAGAAGTTTCATATTTAGGCATAGTTAGAAATATGGTAAGATGATAGGAAGGGACCACTGTGGGAAACATTTAGGAACTAGGCTGTGTATAGACAACATGTTGGAAGAAACATAGGAAAGAAGGAAGAAAGCTAACTAATTGGTTCCTACTTATTTAAGTGATATTTTAGTGGATTATTTTAGCAACTTCATGAAAAGTTGACGAAAGCAGAGAAAGATTGGATTCAGATTGCTTAGACAGTATTACAGTATTTCAGAGAAGACAAAACAAAAATACTTTGAGGTTCTAGGATTGAAGTGGTGGCAATAAGAACAGAAATAAGAAACTAGATGTTACAAACATCGTGAAAAAGAATAAAATATTTTCCATTCATTGAGAGGAAGAAAGAAGAGTCAATATTTACTTTTGGCTCTAGACAACTTATTTGGGAGACCTAAGGGGTGATAGGAATGGGGAGACAGGACTGACTTGATTTTAAACATTGATGAATGGATGAAAGGAATTGCCTAGCAGATGGTTCATGCTTTGGGAATGGAATTTTGGAGAAACAGAAATTTGGACATATTTTGAGTTGATAATTGAATCTTTCAGACACCTTTCTTTGACTACTTGCCAATAGATATATAGAGAAGAATAGAAGGATGTAGGCTTAGTTTTGGATGGAAGGTTCAGTTAGGATTAGAAGATAAGCTAGAAATAGAGAGGAAAGGCATGCTCTGAAATGTGATTGGACAGCAAAGATAATACAGAATCCTGAAATCCAAAGGAGTAGAATCTTTTGCAAAGGAGACAGTGATCTAGACTATGGAATGCTGTTGCAGTTAAGTCAAATTCTTCTGAGGTCATGGAGGATAAGTAATGAGAGCATGCCTTGGTTTTGCTAAAAGGTGTCATTTATTTCATTTAAAAGTTTATTTTCAGGAAGCTGAAGGAAGAGAGTAGATGGTGAAGTATTGGATGTAGGCAAGAAAGCTCACCACACTCTTCTTTGGTTATCATTGCACTATGTACATCATTGAATTTTTGCTTCTGTGGGTAGTCTGGTACTCAGGTGAAGGACCATATGTTAGCATTATTTTGTGTATCTCTGGAGCCTGGCACAATGTCTGGCATACAGTGAGCACTTATGGTGTGATTCCAAAGGTTGTCACGGTCTGGAAGGAGAAAAATAGAAGAGTGGCTGAAGAAAATATTAAGGGCAAGCAAAGAATATGATTGTCTACTTCTTCCTTATTCTGTTCAGCCCAAATCAGAAGTATCATAGCATATACAAAGAGAGAGAGCCATTGGTGAGAGCAGTTGTAGATACAAGGGGGAAAGCTCAGGTTGGTTGTATGAGATAATGCAGAAGGGGCATTTCTTTATGTAGAAAGTAAGGTAGAGAGGAGAGATGTACCCAACAATGGGTTTTATAGAAAAGATTAGAACCAAAGTAAATTGGATGAATCTGTCTCAATTATTTTGAACAAAAGAGGAAGTGGTTTTAATGGACCATGTATATCTAATATTTGATCACTGTTGTAGATTAAAAAAAATGTTTGTCTGTTACTGGCATCTGTGTGGGTCTCTCATATGTTTCTAAGGGATTTATTGATTGGATACAACTGATCGTTACCGCAGCTGAAAAGACCAATTTATAACAGGCATAATCGTCTAAGGATTTTTAAATTTAATTTGTTTATTTGGTATGTACTAGCATCTGCTAGCAATGGGATGTTCACATATTGCCTTTATGAATCTTCTGTGATTTGAAATACATCCAAAAGCTGTGCTTTTAATGATAGGCAGTCTTCTTCATATTTGTCCACTAAGCAGCTCCATTCAATGGGTAGCACAGCAACTGATTCTATGCCATCCCATTTCTGTATTTCCACACCCTCTTGGGCCATGGAGCAGTTGCTTGGGTTTTCTATCTTCAGTCAACAGCATTCTCTGGTTGTCCACTTTCTAGGTGGTTACAACAAATAAAAACAATTAAGACATGACCCAACTACCGAGATATGCCAGGCTGGGATATAGATAGAGATGTATATGGCCCTCACCCAACCTTAAGAGGAATCTCATGGAGCAAAGTGACAAAAAGGTACAGATAAAAGAGGTAGCATCTTAATGGAACCATTTTTTAAATCAGACATGGTCAAACCATTCACTGTTCATGCAGGCTTTTATTTGGATACAACCTCAACTGTTAAGTGTTATGGTGATATCACATTAATTTTTTTTACCTAATCAATATTTACTGAGTACCTGATGACCAATGGACTGAGACAGACAGAACAAGGCAGAAAAAGTAGTAAAGGGAAAGAGAAAGGTGTCCTCACATCTCTGAAGAGAGAAACCTTTTGCCTCCTGAAGACTTAGACTTTCTCTTTCCCCATTCCCTTTGTTGTTGGAGTGTGATGTCCGTGGAATGAGCTGGTTCAACAGAAACTCTAGTTGTTATCAACTGTGTGAACTCCCTACCTAAGATCTGGTCAAAGACAATTTCCCAGGCCAGAAGCTTTTACTGTCAGATAGTCCTATCCCTCTTCCTTACTTGCCCTATTAGTAGGTAAAACAACACAGTGTGGGGAGGAGCAAGGCAATGTGCTCTGTCCTGGAGCACTATTCAGAGAGGTCAGCTCTGTAAGGAGAAGGACAGCTGTGGATATTGCAAGGATTCTGCTACTCCTGAGTTTATCTTTTTTCTCAGGACAATGATCTCCCAGATATACTTCTTCCAAGTATCCCTTGCTTTTTGCCTCTATTCTTAGTACCCTGAATACTTGGTATCCTAGAGATATCAGAATTCCTTTCCTGTGCTATGTGCTGACTCTTCACTGCTGCTTGACTACCCTTGTATGAATGGTATGTTACTATGTTCTAAATGTAGGGTCCTATTGGTTATGGGGTGAGATTTCACTCCTGCATGATTGGATGGCTAGGGAAGCAGCTCTCCACTGAAATGGAGCATCTTCAGGGAAGAAGAGAATTTTAGGACAGAAATGGAGATTCAAGAGGCAAATCCTAGGGAAGAGAGGGAAAGAGCACTCATTTCTCTCTCTGGGTCTTGCTTCTTTGAGCTTGGATTTTACTGAGTGTAGATCCATTTCTTTAAAAACTAATATTATCGGGGCGCCTGGGTGGCTCAGTCAGTTAAGCGGCCGACTTCGGCTCAGGTCACGATCTCGCGGTCTGTGAGTTCGAGCCCCGCGTCGGGCTCTGTGATGACAGCTCAGAGCCTGGAGCCTGTTTCAGATTCTGTGTCTCCCTCTCTGTCTCTGACCCTCCCCTGTTCATGCTCTGTCTCTCTGTCTCAAAAATAAATAAACGTTAAAAAAAAAGTTTAAAAAAAACTAATATTATCAAGTAATGTAATAAAGTGCATGTTTATTAGATGAAACCAGGGCATACCTTGAACTTGGAATGAGAAGTGTCTCTTCAGTCTCAGACTCAGGGCAGATGAGTCATGGATCTGGTGATGGTCTGCTGTGTCCATGCACTCTTGCTGCTTACTGTCCTTTGCATGGCACCTCCTTGCCTTCTTTATAGAGGCTTCTTTCACAGGTGTTTCTCACAGTGAAGTTTACAGACCATATGTTTTAGAATCGCCTATGGGAGGATAGGTGATGTCTATAAAAATTCAAATTCCTGAGCCTAGCCACAAACCTAGATTCAGTGCAGCAGGGGTACCATTAGAAATCTTTATATCCAGCTAGTAGCCAATCTTATGCTTCCAAAGTTTGGGAATCACTAATGGTCTAAGCTTACTACATCTTTATACCATCTTTAATTAGTGTAAGTCTTCTTTTTTTTCTGTTGGAAAGGATGTTATCCAGGAATGAAATTAATTTTCAGAAGCTTTAATATCATAAGTGAAAAACAGATACAAGAAACCTAGAGATACATGCAATGACAAAAAAAAAATAAAAATAGGTTTGATATGAAAAGATCATGAAGAAAAATGCATAAATATGAAAATGCTATGCAATTTAAGGTTTATATTAATGCAAATTTTAACATTTGAAGTAGTTTTAACTGTTGCATATGTGGGCAAATAAAATGTATTTGTGTGTCAAAGTTTTCCCTAGTTGAGGACCTAGGAATGTCCCATGTCAACCTGGAGCCACTTGTATGGCTGTTGTTGCAAAATACTGGGAGATGAGGACAGATTATTCTTTCATATGATCCCTCTTTCTGGAGTTCTAAGCTTTTGAAAATGCTATAATCCTTCAGGAAGAATAATAAAAGCAATAGCTTCTATTTATTTATTGCCACTCGATTTGTAAGACACGTGGTATATATTCTGTCAACATTATTTTGTTAGTTATTTGAAGTATTATTTATCCATATTTTGTATACGATGATATGGATCCTGAAAGATCTCCATATACATTAACTGACTAGACCAATTAATTCAACCAATTTTTATTAATAATATGTACCTCCTCTATTTTGGGGCTGGGAATATAGAATATCAAAGAAAGAAAACAGACATTCTCTGCCTATAAGAATATTACATTCTGGGGCACCTGGGTGGTTCAGTCAGTTAAGTGTCTAACTCTGGATTTCAGCTGAGGTCATGATCTCATGGGTTTGTGGGAGCGAGCCCCACATCCAGCTCTGTGCTCACAGCATGGAGCTTGTCTGGGACTTGATCCCTCTCTATCTGCCCTTCCCCTGCATGCTGTTGAACTCTCTCTCTCGATCTTTCAAAATAAATACACATTTTAAAAAAATTAGTAAGAAAGAATATTACATTCTGATATGAGACTGATAATAATTTAAAAATTAAACAGGCTGTAGAAGTGAAATTCAAAAATTGAACAACCACTTAGCATAACACCCTCTAGTTTGATTCATGTAGTTGCAAATGGCAAGATTTCATTCTTTTTGATTGTTGAGTAATACTCTATTGTATATATATACCACACATCTTCTTTATCCATTCATCCATCAATGGACATTTGGGCTCTCTCCATACTTCAGCTATTGTCAATAGTGCTGCTATAAACATTGGGATACATGTGTCCCTTCGAAACAGCACACCTGTATCCCTTGGATAAATACCTAGTAGTGCAATTGCTGGGTCGTAGGGTAGTTCTACTTTTAATTTTTTAGGAACCTCCATACTGTTTTCCAGAGTGGCTGCACCAGTTTGCATTCCCACGAGCAGTGCAAAAGAGATCCTCTTTCTCTGCATCCTTGCCAACATCTGTTGTTGCCTGAGTTGTTAATGTTAGCCATTCTGATAGGTGTGGGGTGGTATCTCATTGTGGTTTTGATTTGTATTTCCCTGATGAGTGATGTTGAGCATTTTTTCATGTGTCAGTCGGCCATCTGGATGTCTTCTTTGGAGAAGTGTCTATTCATGTCTTTTGCCCATTTCTTCATTGGATTATTTGTTTTTTGGGTATTGAGTTTGATAAGTTCTTTATAGATTTTGGATACTAGCAGTTCTAGCAGTTTTTTGGTGGAATCTTTTGTCATGTCATCTGCAAAGAGTGAAAGTTTGACATCCTCCTGGCTGATTTGGATGCCTTTTATTTCTTTGTGTTGTCTGATTGCTAAGGCCAAGACTTCTAATACTATGTTGAATAACAGTGGCAAGAGTGGACATCCCTGTCGTGTTCCTGACCTTAGTATGGAACTAGAGGGTATTATGCTAAGTGAAATTACTCAGTCAGAGAAAGACAAATGTCATATGACTTCACTCATATGAGGACTTTAAGATAGAAAACGATGAACATAAGGGAAGGGAAGCAAAAATAATATAAAAACAGGGAGGGGACAAAACATAAGAGATTCTTAAAACTGGAGAAGAAACAGAGGGTTACTGGAGGGCTTGTAGGAAGGGGGGGTGGGCTAAATGGGTAAGGGGCATTAAGGAATCTACTCCTGAAATCATTGTTGCACTATATGCTAACTAACTTGGATGTAAATTAATAAACAAATTAAATTTAAAAAACAATGGAACAACCAGGGACACCTGGGTGGCTCAGTTGGTTGAGCATCTGATTCTTGATTTCGGCTCAGGTCATGGTCCCACAATTTGTGGCATCGAGCCCCGTGTGGGGCTCTGAGCTGACAGTGCAGCACCTACTTGGGATTCTCTTCTCCTTCTCTGCCCTTCTCCTGCTTGTACTCTCTCTCTCTCTCAAATAAATAAACATTTTTTAAATAAATGTACATCTATTTAAAAAAAATAAAGGTTGGGGCATTTGGGTGGCTCAGTTGGTTAAGCATCTGACTTCAGCTCAGGTCATGATCTTGTGGTGGTTCCTGAGTTTTGCCCCGTGTCTGAGCTGTTAGCTCAGAGCCTGGAGTCTGCTTCAGATTCGGTGTCTCCCTCTTTCTGCTCCTCCCCTGCTCAGGCTCTGTCTCTCTTGCTCTCTCTCAAAAATAAATAAACATTATAAAAATAAGAGAAAATAAAAATGGAACAACCAAAAGTATGATGAATGCAAGATAAATTGATAAGTTGAGTTAAAATTTAAAACTTTTGCTCTGTGACACACAGTGCTAATAGAATGAAGACAAGCCATAGATGGGAAGAAAATATTTGTAAGTCACATATCTGTGAAAGGATTTATACCCAAAAAAATATGAAGAACTCTTAAAATTCAACAATAAGAAAAGGAATGACTGGATTCAAAAATGGGCAAAGACTTGAATAGAAGATATATAGATGTCGAGTAAACCTATGGAAAAATCATTCAGCATCATTTGTCATTAGGGAAATGCAAGTTAAAACAACAAAGAGATTTTACTGTATATCTACTAGAATAAATAAAATCCCCCAATTGACAACACCAAATGCTGATGAGGATGAGAAACAGCTCTTCTTTCTTCAGATGAGAAATTATACAGCCACTTTGGATGACAGTTTGGCAGTTTTTTAAATAAAATTAGGGGTACCTGGGTGGCTCGGTCGGTTAAGCGTCCAACTTCGGCTCAAGTCATGATCTCATGGTTTGTGAGTTTGAGCCCTGTGTTGGCTCTGTGCTGACAGCTCAGAGCCTGGAGCCTGCTTTGGATTCTGTGTCTCCCTCTCTCTCTGACCCTCCCCTGCTCATGCTCTGTCTCTTTCTCTCTTTCTCAAAAATAAATAAACATTAAAATTAAAAAAAAATAAAGTTATACAATATTTCAGTCTCAGTCCTTCGTGTTTACCCCACTGATATAAAAAATCATGTCTATACAAAATCACCTAACCTTATTCTATTAAAGAAAAACAATAAAACTTCTTATTTAGAATAATCTTAAATGTATAGAAAATTTGCAAAGACAGTTCAGAAAATTACCATATATCCTATATCAAGTTTCACCTGGCATTAACATGCAACATTATTTTGGCATATTTGTAACTAATGAGCCAATATTGATACATTATTAATTGAACTGAGCACAATAGGAAAAACAAAGAAAAAACCATAACAGGCCATTCTGCTGATGTGCTTAGTGAAAACGGCAAGAACAAACACAGTGTGGATGCTGACATATTCTTGTTCTTACGCTGACTTACAAAGAGTGATAAATTACACATCTTTATGAATAAAATGCAGAATCTAGTTTAGAAGATTGCCAATCCAGGACTATTTCCTTTAATACCCTTTATTGAGATCCCTATTTGTCAAGCTGAAGAAAAAGTGTTCTTGCCTTTCACAGAAAAGATTTAAAGAGGCTTACAAGGATATACAAGACATAGTAAGAAAGAAATAGAAATCCATGGAAAAGGAGAAAGAAGGACAAGGTCAGGGACCAGAGAGAAGCCAGAAAAGTGGCTAATTCACATATACATCAGTGACCAGGCATGCTGTGCTGTGTATATGTATCCAACCCAGAGTGGGCAAGGTAGCAGAAGGAGCATAAGGGGGATGGTGAGGGGCAGTTTTGTAGTGGACCCAGAGCCAAATTCCAATTCTGCAAATTCGTATGCTGCCTGTGTTGTGCGACTTGGGCAAGTTACTTATCTGCCCTGCACCTGTGTTTGTATGAGTGAAGTGAGGCCAATCAGACATACACTTTGAGGACTGTTGTGAAGCACAGATGGTGGATGCCTGTAAAGTGCTTGCACCAGACCTACCACACTCTAGGTTCTAAAAGCTTGGTGGCTATTGCCTTTACTGTTGATTATTACTGTTACTGCACTAGCACCAACTGGGCAACAGACTGAGCTCTTATGCTTTCTAACTGACCAGTTGTAAATGTAAAGTATTATGATATTTTTAACCACAAAATTAAAAAAAAATCAGATGGATCACTAAATTGACTCCATTTTATTTGAACTCCACTTTGTTTTAAGGGAAATTCCTTAAACAAAACACCAAATCCCAACTGTCCATAAAAAGGAAATATTTTACATTACCACATAAAGATAAGGAAACCTGGTCATCAGGTATTTCCTCCCTGATAGCTAAGTCTGTAATTCCATAAAAATTGCAACTGACATAAACATCTTGAAAACCACAGGAGAAGATTGTCCAAGATAAAGCTGATTTACTGATACATCTCTAATTGTCATCTATGCCAGCAACCTGATGCAACCCAGGCCATCATCATTAGCAGCAACCCCTCTAAAACTGAGACTGAGTGAGCATGCTTTTAGATCGAATTCCGCTTTTGAAAAGAAAATAAATGGGCAAGGCAAAAAGCTTGTAAAACCATGCTGAATCTTGCTAAGTGAATGCTAATATAAGGTCTCAGAGGACTGGCCCTCTGGAGTGACTTACCGGCAATATGGAAAAATCAGACCTTACAATAAATTATGGTGATGCCCTCCAAGCATTGCAAGGCCAAGTAGATAGACATCTTAATCATAAGATGCTGGTAACAGACTTCATGTTAAGATAGAGAGAAAAGGGCAGATAGGAAAGGCAGGAGATGAATGACCTCTTTTTAAACCAAGAACCAATGCTTGCTGCTATATGTCTGTTCACATGTACCCATGGGTAAACAAAAAAAAAGAAAAAAAAAAAAAGAAAAAGAAAAGAATGAAGAACCACTTCTCCCAAAGTCTCCACTGGAGTTCTTGGTCCTTTCTCCACTTCGTTTTTGGAGGATTTGACTTGGGTGATCATCGCACTTTGGAAGCATCAGTTTCTTCCTTTCTACTGGTACAGGCCAAACAACATGCAAACATGTCCTATGTTAAAACAACCAGAAAACTGATTCTGTCTCTTTCCCTCTGTCTCTGCCTCTCCCCCACTCTTGCTCTCTTTCTCTCTCTAAATAAATAAATAAATGAGCTTTAAAAAAATTACTTAAAAAAATAAATGGGTGCCGGGATAGTTCAGTTGATTAAGCGTCCAATTCTTGATTTCGGCTCAGGCTGTGATCTTACGGTTCGTGAGTTTGAGCCCTGCATCAGGCTCTGCACTGATGGTGCAGAGCCTGCTTGGGATTCTCTCTCTCCTTCTCTCTGCCCCTCCCAGGCTCTCGTGCACATGTGATCTCTAAATAAATAAATAGATAAACAAACTTAAAAACTTATTTTAAAATAAACAGAAAACCCTACCTAATGACAACCTTCCTCCAACAGCTATACCATTTTTCTGCTTCTTTTAAACAAAACTTTTCAGGGGTGCCTGGGTAGCTCAGTTGGTTAAGCGTCTGACTTTGACTCAGGTCGTGATCTCGCGGTTCATGAGTTCGAGCTCTGCATCGGGCTCTGTGCTGACAGCTCAGAGCCTGGAACCTGCTTCAGATTCTGTGTCATCCCCCACCCTCTCTCTCTCTCTGCTCCTCCCTCACTCGCACTGTGTGTCTCTCTCAAAAATAAATAAACATTGGGGCGCCTGGGTGGCTTGGTCGGTTAAGCGTCTGATTTTGGCTCAGGTCATGATCTCACAGTCCGTGAGTTCGAGCCCCGAGTTGGGCTCTGTGCTGACAGCTCAGAGCCTGGAGCCTGTTTCAGATTCTGTGTCTCCCTCTCTCTCTGCCCCTCCCCTGTTCATGCTCTGTCTCTCTCTGTCTCAAAAATAAATAAACGTTAAAAAAAAAATAAAAATAACAAATAAACATAAAAAAATATAAGCAAAACTTTTCAAAGAATAATCCACATTCACTCCTTCAATTTTCTTACCCCACCGTTACTTCTTCCTTTTTATTGTGCAATATAATATGTACAGAATAACATGAGGAGTAACAAGAATACCGCTATGCAGATCCCTCTGCTGAAGAACTCACATATTGCCAACACAGTGGAAGCTGCTTACTCCTCAGCATCTGTATTTCCCTCCCTCCCTGCTCCCACTGTCCAACCTTGGCTAGGGAACTGTAGGCCTGAATTTGGTATCCATATTTCCCATGCATTACCCTCATCATCTTATTATGAACATGTTCAAACATACCACAAAGCAAAAACAATTTTTATACGGAATTCCTGTACCTTCAAAACCACCACCTGGTGCGACCATTCCCACTTTGCAATACTTGCTGTGTCACAAGAGCAGTTCCCCATGAGTTAATTTTTGGTTTGTTTATTGTGTTTTTTAAAATGTTTATTTATTTGAGAGAGAGAGAGAGAGAGAGCACAAGAGCACAGGTAAGGGAGGTGCAGGGAGAGAAAGGGACAGAGGATCCAAAGTGGGCTCTGCACTGACCGCAAAGAGCCCCGTGTGGGGTTCGGACTCTCGAACTGTGAGATCATCATGGCCTGAGCCAAAACCAAGAGTTGGATGCTTAACCCGCTGAGCTACCCAGGTGCCCCACCCCATCTCATGGGTTTTAATGTTTCTTTATTTTTGACACAGAGAGAGATGGAGCATGAACGGGGAAGGGGGGCGGTCAGAGAGAGGGAGACAGAATCAGAAGCAGGCTCCAGGCTCTGAGCTGTCAACACAGAGCCCCACGCAGTGCTCGAACTCACGGACTGTGAGATCATGACCTGAGCTGAGAGGACGCTCAACCGACTGAGCTACCCATGTGCCCCATCGTGAGTTTTTAAAATAAATTTGCTACATATAAAATGGTCCCTTTTTCACCCATACCATTCTGGCTTTCAGGTTGACCACTCCCTGTGGAAACCAGGTCTGGTCTGAGTCATTGGGCTCATCTTTGGTCAAATCTGGCCATTTCTTTCCCTCTACATCTTTACTCAACCTCTCCATAGCATTACATGGAGTTGACAACTGCCCCTCACCCCTGGGTCACCCTTTTTTCTCACTTCTCTTGGCTTCTGTATTACCTCCTTTTCCTCCTACCTCTTTCTAATTACACATCTTAGAATTCTAAATATTGGAATGTCTTAGGGCTTGGGCCTGGGCTTTCTTTTCTTTTCTATCCATCATCTCACTCTGTATACCAAAGATTTAAAAATGTTTGCCTCTGGCCCTTAGATAAGTGTATGCAATTTTGCCCCTACTCAAACCAAATTATACCCTTCCTCATTTTTCTCCCATTTAGGAATGGGATTAACAACCCAGTTGCTTAGGTTAATAGCATTAATAGCATGAGATTTATACTGTATTCTTTTTTTTTATCCCTTATACCTAACCTCCAAAGCCACAATTTAAGTTTATCAGCTTAGCTCCAAAATATATCCTAAACTCATCCATTCTAAAGCAGTTCAGCATAATCATTAAGAGCACGGGTTATGGAATTAAATGCCCTACATTTGAAACCTGACTCCAACATATCTAACCATGTAATTTTAGATAAATCACTTAATCTCCCATAGACCTCAGGTTCATCATCTGTAAGGTGGGTATGATAATAGTACTCATTTCATGGGATAGTTCTTGATATAGTCAAGGTATTTAAATCAGTGACTGACACATAATAAGCATTATATAAATGCTACTCTAAAATACCTGCTCAGAAAGGTCTTTCCTAACCCCTCTGTAAAGAGCAAAGTAGGAACTCTATTCTTTTTTTTTTTTTAATCTATAAGCCAAATGAAAGAGAACATAGATACATCTTATCAGCCAGGTTTCTCCAGAGAAAGCGAAATGATAAAAGATATGTATATATATGAAGAGATTTATTTTAAGGGATTAGTTCATGAGACTGTGGCAGGTAGCAAGTCCAAAATCTCTGGGACAAGCTGGTTGTCTGGAAACTCAGATAGAAGTTAATGCTGTGGTCTTGAGGCAGAATGTGTTTGTCTGCAGTGATTCTCAGTTTTTGCTTTGAAGGCTTTCCAAATGATTAGATGAAGCCCATTACCACATTATCCAGGGTAATCTCCTTTACTTACAGTAACTGTAGAATTTTCATCACATCTACAAAATACCTTGACAGCATACCTAGATATGCTTGATTAAATAACTGGGTATTGTTAGTTAATAATAATAGCCTGGCCAACTTGACACACTTAAGCTAACCATCACTTTGGATAGCAATTGATAATTATTCTTTGTGATTTTGAAACAATTATATATAGATGAGAGTGCATTTTTTCTTTTTCTGATATTGTGCGGTGTCGTTGAGCTTGCTTTTGGAAATAGGTTGCTACTTGTCACTGAATTTCTCTCGAAAAACCTTTAATCTACCAAATGGAGGTCGTGGAGTTATAGACTCTGAAAGGGAGGTTTCTTGTAGTTCTCATTTGTATTTTCTGGAGACAGTGGAGTTTCATTTCTGCCAAAAGCCACCTGTAACGTACTGAAAAACAGTCATTTTGTGTCAGAATTCCTGTGTGTCAAATAATAATGCCACACCCATCGAATCCATAAAAATTTAAAAATTAGATAATGCCAGAATGAAAGAATTTGAGAAAACATGCACCACTTTTTAAACTGAATGTGCAGATATTCAATTGCTTTTAAAAGCCTGAGTTTTCTTTTATGAAACTAGAAGATAAGCTCAAGAGTTGTATATTTTAAGCAAATATTTAGATAATTTTTCCATTTTTTGGTCAAATCTGTGTTTTCGGCTTACATTTCTTATCATTTCTGTGTGGATGATCATAAGGATTTAACGAACTGTTGGCATGATTCATTTGAAGTCATACTTTTTAAAAATACTTTTAACAACCAAGGAATAACTCAAATTTGTTGGTGCTATTAAGCCAATCTGGCCTTCTATTTTGCCTTTCTAAAAATAATTAATGCTATGTAAATTGATGCATATAATTGAAATGATGTATTTTCAGTGTTTATACCATTTCTATTTGTACTTTTGTGCTCTCACAGATGGAATGAAATTTGTGTTCAAGTATGATTATCTTTTTTTAAAGTACAAAAGCATTTAGGGGTGCCTGGTGACTCACTTGGTTAAGTGTCACAATCTCACTATTTGTGGGTTCGAACCCCGCATCAGGCTCTGTGCTGACAGCTCAGAGCCTGGAGCCTGCTTCTGATTCTGTATCTCCCTCTCTCCCTGCCCCTCCCCTGCTCATACTCTCTCTTTCTCTCTCTCTCTCTCTCTCAAAAATAAACAAACATTAAAAAATTAAAACATAAAAGCATTTAATAACACTGTCTTTGTAAAAGATCTTAAAATGTGCACTATATTTGATGTTTGTTACATCCTATAATAATTATATTACAGTTAACTGATGTAGATTCATATGGGAGTATTTAGGGTATAAAAGATCAAAAGTACTGAATATTTATATCTATTAGAATATGATCTTTTAGCATAGGTAGAAAGGAAAAGCTAATTGGTTTACATCTGATTGTGAGCTTTCTGAATTTACTGCTTTGGTAATTTCTTAAATGTCGCAACAAAAACATTGACCTATTTCTATATGGGCTTCCATTGAAATGGTAGCAGTCATCTGAAATAATGCCTAATACATTAGAAAAATTTATATTTATTTACAGAGGACAAACTGAGGGTGGAAGGGAGTGGGTGGGGAAAATGGGTGATGGGCATTGAGGAGGGCATTTGTTGGGATGAGCACTGGGTGTTGTATGTAAATGGTGAATCATGGGAATCTACTCCTGATACAAAGAGCCTACTGTATACACTGTATGTTAGCTAACTTGACAATAAATTATATTTAAATAATAATAAATAAAATAAAAAAGACAACACACATGTAAAATAAAAAATGAAAAATATATATTTAGAAAATAAATGTGACTATTATAACTAATATTTCTTCCTTCCATGCCAAAAGCTCTAAATAACACAAGTGGTTGCTCTTCTCAGTATAATAATCTCCTGAGAACTCCAATGTATTTTGTTTGTTTTCCTCAAAGGAAGGGAAGCAAGATAGTTTCATCGCTAATTAAGCTGTGTTTCTCTGAGCAACCCTATTTTTACTGGTGGTCTTAAGTTCTCATATAAGAAACAAAATGTTCAAATTAGATGTTCTCTAGTATGTGATTAAAGTATATATTTTTATCTTGATTTTTTCAAAAGGAAGAGGAAGAAGAATTAAGATTGAATGTGTTCAACCCTGTGTTGTGTTTCTTAAAAAATATTTTTCCAACTTTATTGAGATATAGTTGACACACAACACTGTAGAAGTATAAAGTGTACAAAGAAAAGATTTATTGTATATATGTGTGTGTGTGTATATCTATATCTATGTCTATATCTATCTATATCTAAAACAAAATGTGTGCCACAATGAAGTTAGTTAATACATCCTTCACCTCACATAATTACAATTTTGTTATTATTGTTGTTTTGGTGGTGAGACTATTTCAGATCTACTTTCTTAGCAACTGTCAAATATACAACACAGCAGTGTTACCTATAGCCACCATGTTGTACATGCCATCCCCAGAACTTCTCTTGTAACAGGAGGTTTGTACCCTTTAACCAGTATGTCCTCCTTTCCCTACCCCCTAGCCCCTGGCAACCATCAATCTACTTTCTGCTTCTAGGAGTTTGGCTTTTTTAGAATCTACATGTAACTAAGGTCATACACTATATTTCTTCCTCTGTCTGACATATTTCAGCTAGCATAGTGCCCTCAAGGGCCATCCGTGTTACTGCAAATGGCAAGATTTCTTTTTTTTCTTAGGGCTAAAAAATAATGCACACACATACACACATACCATCTTTTCTTTATCCATTCATCCACTGATGCACACTTAGGTTTTTTCCATGCCTTAGCTATTGTGAATGGTGCTGTAATGAACATGGGAAGTACAGATATCTCAATGAGATAGTGACTTTATTTCCTTTGGATAAATATCCAAAAGTGGGATTGGGGCATCATATGGTAGTTCAGTTTTAATTTTTTTGCAGAAACTCAGTACCGTTTTCCATAGTGGCTATACCAATTTTCATTGTGCACTGTCCACCAAGAGTGCACAAGGATTCCTTTTTCTCTGCATCATTGCCAACATTTTCCATCTCTTATCATTTTGGTCAAAGATATCCTAACAGCTGTGAGGTGATAGCTTATTGTGGTTTTAATTTCCATTTACCTGATGATTAGTGACATTGAGCACCTTTTCCGGTGCTTGTTGGACATTTGTATGTCTTCTTTGGAAAAATGTCTATCCATATCCTCTGGCCATTTTTTAACTAGATTATTTGTTTTGTTTTCCATTGAGTTATAGGAATCCTTTGGATATTTTGGATATTAACTCCATATCAGATATATGGTTTGAAAATATTTTCTCCCATTTTGTAGGGTGCCTTTTCATTTTATTGATTCCTAAGAGCTTCCATTCTAATAGTGAAAGCAAGAAAAGTGGGGAAAAAATCTCGAGACATAAGCATTTTCAAGAAAAACACTCCCCCCTTGTAGAAGTCCCTTTTGACTCTTATTTCAGCATTGGGAAATAGACTGTTATGTTGTTTAGGGGTTGTAATCTGAGAGCAATTAGTTGATTTCACTTTTATTAGTTTTGTTTTTAATTCTAGATAAGATATGCTTTGCATAGAGAGTTCTGTAGTTTAAAACACAAAGATAAAAGAAGTATTACAAACAGTTTGGAGATAATTGACCTACTTCTTCCAGATTTCTGGCAGGACCTGGTTAGAAATCAGCATCTCTTAATTGATATTTATACTTCATTTATAGTGTTCTCTTTTAGTTAAAATTAACATAATCACTAAAATAATTGAGAATCTTTCTACTCTGATCTTTCTACCCCCCAATTTTAGCTTTCAAGAAAAACATAAATCCTAGAACATGCAGTTGTGTGAGCTTGATAATAATGATCTTACATCTAGTTCTAATGAAGTGCGGTTATCCATAACTAGTACATCTACACAATTTTATGTTGTTAATTTTGATTCTAAATGAGTGTTTCCTACTCCAGGAGTGCCAGAGGGCTTTAATAACGCTTTCAAGGCTCGGAACAAACTGTTTTTCGGTGTTAACCATTAGTTAACTGTACCTTTAACCCAAATGCCCTATCCCAGTAATTTCGAGTTTTATTCTAATGAGTTTTCATATAGTTCAGATATATAGAAACAGTCCAATTAATTGACATATTTGTTTTTAGACAATTATTTGGTATTCCCCTCCTTTTCTTTTTCTTTCTTAATCAAACCTATGCCACTAATATTTTTGATCTGTTTCCTTTATGATCTTCAAATTGTATTTCTCTATAGTAAAATAAAGTTATAGGCTCAAGCCAATTCTTCTAGGTGTAAAATAAGATTGATGTTGCTGTGTTATTTCCTGGTTTTGTTGAATAATTCAAGTTTATTTTCATCTTGCACAGACCTGATATTTTTCTTTCACACAGCAGAAATTGGTTTGAATTTATTGCACACTTTGATCCCCAGCTTCTTTTCATGAAGCTTTTCCTCCTTGCCTTTTCTATCCAGAAAATAACTATTTTGGAGTTTATGACTTGTATTTTTTTCACCTTGACTATCAATATTGTCTGTTTATATCCTACCTTTCTCTTTTATTTCAAAGGACATTGCAAGGTAAAAAGTCGGTTTGCATTGGGAGTACTAAGGCACTTACTATTTCTTGTATAGTTTTCTACCATCTCTGCATATCAGTATCATTTTTCCTCCTCCGTGCTATTCATCATCAAACTTAATATGACCTAATAATACCATCCATCTTTTTTTATAATAAAGCCACAGTCATAGAGTCATATAATTTTTGATCTGAAAAGTAATCTGAAGGTTGCATTGTTTTCTGACATTCTAAAGATGAGGAGTCTGACTTGGAGAAATTGCTCATTAAGATGTTTTAGATTCCACTAACCCATTAGAGGAGGTTCAGGGCTGGAACGTGGGTTTTCAGGTATGCTACTCTTCTTTCTGTGCTACTTACTACGAAGTAATCAAATTGGTATGAGTTATATTGAAAAGCTTTTGTTGCTTGTGTGGTGCTTATAATGCATTAGGGCTCATATTGAGGCAATACCCCACTCTGGCTATTCCCCTGTTCCTTTGATGAGTAGGAATAGTGAAATGGGTCAAGGACAAAATGGACAATGGCATCCTCAGTGATGCACATTACACAGGTGACTGTCCTAGTGGGCCCACATAGACGGGACAAAGGACACTTTAATTTACACTACCAGTTCCTACTCTCCAGTGAGGAAAGGGAAGTTCATTGTTATAAAAAAATTGGAGAGGAATTAATTGAACAATTTATAACAAATTTTGGTTGGTGACATTTATGAATCACTTTACATTTAATAAGCAGAGTTTTATATTAAAAACTACTGTTTTTAAATTTAAGGATAACTGGAAGATCATTTTACTTATTTAGCCATATGTTTCCAGTTGTTTCAATAGGTACAGAGCTACAGGCAACATATAACTAATGAAGTATCGTTCAACCAATAAAAAATATATTATGTGTCTGCATTAGCAATAAGTATGCAGAGAGTTACATCTGAATTGCAGCATTCACATATACATTGAAGTCTAATAATTGAAAATTTTAGGCCAAAAATACTGTTAAAAAATTATGCATCATTAGCGTTATTTAAACAACCCACAACAGAGTAAATTGATGAAGTGGGTAAAAAAACAAAAACATAAACAAAAACAAAAAACACAGTGCTTTGTAATTAAAATGCATAACAGTGGTTATCATTGTTGACAACATACGGTGGTAGACTCTGCTCACTAAACTATTGCAGTTTCCTGCTGGCATATAAGTGAGCTATATTCACCACCCTCCTCTGCAGTCAACGAGGACCATGTGATGGGCTCCAGCCAACAGAACGTTGAAAACTATGGTGTGTAACAATTCCAATCTCAGCCTCTAAAATACCCATGCCATCCTTTACCTTCCGTCTTTCTTGTTGAGTGATGAAGAGAATCCAGTGCAAGACTCTGAGGATGAAAGATGCAAGAGCCTGAGTCCTTAAATAACCAGGTCTCCCCATCTCCACATTTGTCCCTCATTGGACTGTGGCAAGAGAGTGAAATCAGTTTTAATGAGTTAAATTTATGGAGGTTTCGGGTGGTTTCTTACAGCTCTCAGCCCGGATGAATTGAACATAGAAATGAAAGATTATCAAACTGCATCTCTAGGAAACAAAAATAATTCATCTGTAAGAAAGAAAAACAAGATTTGCATTCTTTGATAACTTTGAGAGCCCATCAGAAAAAGCCTTATTGGTTCTCTGGAGGCCACAGAATAGGCTTTGAGATCAGAGAGTGGTCCAGAAAAGGGAGAAAGAAGTAGCCTAGACAACTCGTTTCTGGAACTTTGGGACTAGGATCTTAATTTTTTTTTCACTTCCTCTTCCCAAGATAGGCTAACACCAGAATGTGGTCCCAGGAAGGAAGGGCATGAGCTGACCACAGAATTTGTCTAAGCTAAAGGGACAATCGAGAGGCTTACCTATGATCCATCCACCAAGCTAAGAACAGATGTGCAAAACCCGAGGTGATAACAGGGTACTTTTGCTTGAAGGGCCTTTTGTGATAACTATGGTATACACTGGGTATATAGGTTAGAAACAGCAGGTATAATTAGGCAGTTAGGTATAGGAGTAGGAGAATTAGAAATTAAGGATCAGCCTCTTATTTTTCATTATCTTTCAACAAGAAGACTTAGGTTTTTAGTTTATCCTCAAAAACATTTGTGCACAATGTGGTTAAGATGAAATGGGGTAATGTACATGAAAGTACCTAGCTCAGTGTTTGTCTCATAAACATTTTTTGGCCATTTGTTAAAATGACTATCCTCTTTAACAATTATAGGAGAAGAAAAGACTCTGCTTTATTTGTTAGACATTTTTGGAGATATGAATCACTAATACATTTTCTCCCAAACCATTTAAATTAGCTGTATTTTCTGACTTCATATTTTCAAATATTCTTTTGCTTAAGTGGTTTTCAGACTGCATTATGTATTAAAATTGCCTGGGGAGCTTGTTACAATATAGATCTCCTAAGCACATTGTATAAGATTCTTTTGTTTGAAAGTGAGACAGGGCTCAGCTGGTTAAACGTCCAACTCATGAGCTCAGCTCAGGTCATGATCTCATGGTTCATGAGTTCGAGTCCCGAGTTGGGCTCTGCTCTGACAGCATGGAGCCTGCTTGGAATTCTTTATCTCTCTCTCTCTGCCCCTACCCAACTCATGCTCATTTTCTCTCAAAATAAATAAATAAACCTAAAAAAAATAAAGAGACAGAGACAGGGATTAAGACGGAGAGATGGAGATCTAGCCCTGCATCCCTGCATGTACCATGCCCCTCAGAACATAACACCCATCTTCTCTGCATTAAAGGTTGTCTTTAACGCAAATAACATTTCTTCCCTCAGGTATAGGCAAAATCCTACCTAATCCTCAACATGTAGTTTAAAGGCCATCTGTAGAAAACCTTCTGAATTTCTGTGATGAGATGTGATCCTTTGCTTTTTGTACAGCCTTTACATTCTATCCTGTTTGGTATTGGTGTTAACTTGAATGCTTTCTCATTCTATCCTTGTCGCTTTCTCCAGATTATAATTATTCTGAGGATGTTTGTTTGTGTACATTTTTTTTAACAAAAATTTTAATGTTTATTTTTGAGAGAGAGAGAGAGAGAGAGAGCGTGAGCAGGTGAGGGGCAGAGAGAGAGGGAGACACAGAATCTGAAGCAGGCTCCAGGCTTTGAGCTATCAGCACAGAGCCTGAGGCAGGGCTCTAACCCATGAACTGTGATATCATGACCTGAGCCAAAGTCAGATGCTTAACAGATTGAGCCACCCAGGCACCCCATTTGTGTACATCTTCAATGCCCAGTATAGACATTGCATTTAATAGGATCTTAGTTTTTAAAGTGAATTCATTATTGGGATCTTATTCAGCCTTCTTGCCTTAAAGCAGAACATAGTAGATATTCAAAACCACCTTCTGAATCAGTATGTCTGCAATACCATCACATGCCTAAAACTGTCAAATGTCAGAGAAAGTATTGTTTCTTCAGTTTAGGGATTAATATTTGAGACAGAACATTAATGGTGTTTTTCAAAAGGTTTATTAAATATGAAGCTTTATATACACAAAGGTGCTCTCTCCAGTGCGCTCTCTCTCTCTCTCTCTCTCTCTCTCTCTCACACACACACACACACACACACACACACACACTGGCACTATAGGCAGTAAGAGGTCTCCTCAGGCTTTTGTGAAGCTAGAAGCAGGTTGTATGAATGTTCTTAAAGTTTCTTTCATAGGATCCTAATTTTTTTTCACTTAAAAAAATTCCAAAAGTCTTGACTTAGGTTTGTCCTGGGCCTCTTGATTATTAAAAGTGGCCTCATGTTGACACCTCAACAAGTTGAGGGCACATTTGATCTTGAAGCAAGGAGAGTCCTTTAGTCAATGAATTTCCCTTGGGCCAGATGGTTACCATCCCCAAAGGACTAACATGCTCAATGGATGGCTCTGCGAGCCACTTCCGGTTTTGTTGAAGTGAAACCCTCCATAGGTCAATTGATATTTTGAAATTGTGGTTGTTTTTTTTTTTTCAACATTTTTTATTTATTTTTGGGACAGAGAGAGACCGAGCATGAACGGGGGAGGGGCAGAGAGAGAGGGAGACACAGAATCGGAAACAGGCTCCAGGCTCCAAGCCATCAGCCCAGAGCCCGACGCGGGGCTCGAACTCACGGACCGCGAGATCATGACCTGGCTGAAGTCGGACGCTTAACCGACTGCACCCCCCAGGTGCCCCGAAATTGTGGTTGTTTTAACAATGGGGTCTTCAGCCAGATCAAGTCTCTAGACCTCCTGAATTATATATACCTGTTTAAGATTCTTTTCACACTACTTTTTTAAATTTAGCTATCAATGGAGATTAACACCCCAGCCCTATCATTATGCCTATTCAGTAATTACTTGTTTTGCAATTATCCTTAAGCGTTAGTTACATTTTGAACTACTAGGTACAAGCCTCTAGAAATTCTTAGAAAAATTTAGCACATGTATTAGGAAAGTTTTTACAGAAGAAATTAAATTTGAACTGATCTGGATAATTAGGAGTTCCACAATGGAGGATATCCTGGACTGCTGCCATTATTGTTATTTCCTTTGTTATCATTACATTTTTATCATATTGTTTGATTTTAAGCAGTTCTGTCCAATAAGACTGTCTGCAATAATGGAAATATTCCATATCTGTGCTAATATATTAGACACTTAGCTGCATGTGGTCATTGAAAAGTTAAAATGTGGCAAGTGTGATGAGGAACTAAATTCTTAATTCCATTTAATTATGCTTAATTTTAAATAGTCAGTTTTTTGGACAGTATAGATCTAAAAGGTGGACAGTTTTGCCCCTTCCCTCCAGGGGGCGTTTGGCAATCTCTGGAGACATTTTTGATCATCACAATTGGAGAGCTGTGCTACGATCATCTAGCAGGTAGAAATCAGGGATACTATTGAACATCCATTGTAGGATATATATTAGCACATATATGGAATATCTGCAGCCTCTTACAACATACAGTGATGTGGCCCCAAATGTCAATAGTTGTGAGTTTGAGAAACCCTGTATCAATTCTAAGATTTTTTTAGAGAAGGTGACTTCCTCCACTCAGTGCCTAACACTGTACCATATGTATGTTCTTTGCTTAATGGCCTCAAAACTGCAGAAAAATGAACTGGAATAAGAGACCAACAGGCCAACACTAATGGGAAACTTAAAGTGCATCATTTTTAAATAAGAATATGCAGTCAAGTACTTAGGAGACATGTATAATGAAAGTAATAGTCTTTGTAAGCTTACTAAAGCAGTAAACTAAGACAAGGAAAAGATAGCAGTAAGATGCAAAGGCGTACCATCCACACACTGCACACAGTGAAGCATATGCAGTGTTCTTAAAATGGCTTCATATTATTAAGGAAAATATGAATATTTAGCATTTTTAAAACATGCAACCTATGTTTAAATCTATAGAGAACAAGAAATATAAAACATTATTCATTGCATTTCTGATTACCAAGACAGATATATTTGCTCTTTTCTACACTCAGTTAAGTAATGTTTTCCTCATTTTATAGTGCAGAGTGGCAAGTTCTCAGGGAACAGAACAGCCTGAGTTATGACAGCTACTCACCAGCAAACCCAGTTGCAAACGCAGTTATAACTCCACAGTGGGCGAAATATATACCTAACTTGTAAACAATTGTCCTTGTTATATTTTTAGTTGAAGAAACCATTGTAGAAAGTTTAGGAGAATTACCAAGTAACACACTGATTAGTGGCAAGGCAGGAATTCGAATCCACATGGAGCTGAACAGCTAACCCCATGAAATTTCTAATCATAACCTACTTCTTGTCATTGAAAGATAAGACTGATTTGTTTTGTTTTGTTTTTCCAAATCAAACTATCTAGTATGTGGTGAATCATGGTGGGAAAATTTGTGGGTTGTACTTATTTTTTATAAGAAATTTTTAAAGCAGTTTTAGGTTTACGACAAAATTGAGGGGAAAGTACAGACTTTTCAGTTACTTTCTGTCCTTATACATGCATATCCTCCCCTCTTGTCAACATCACTCACCAGAGTGGTACATTATTTTTACCAAAGATGAACCTACATGACACATAATAGTCACCCAAAGTCCATAGTTTATATTAGGTTTCACTCTTGGTGTTGTACATTCTATGTGTTTGGACAAATGTATAATGATACATATCCATCATCATCATATCATACTGAGTATTTAAAGGCCCTGAAAATTCTCTATACTCTGCCTATTCATCTCTTTTCTGTACCCCCCACAACCACTTAACATTTTATTGTCTCCATAGCTTTTCCTTTTCCAGAATGTCATATAGTTGGAGTCATACAGTATGTAGACTTTGCAGGTTGATTTCTTCCATTAAAGTTAAGGTTCCTCTATGTCTTTTCATGGCTTGATAGCTCTTTTCTTTTTAGCCTAAGTGATATTCCATTGTCTGGATGTACCACAGTTTATTCATTCATTCACCTACTGGAGGGAATCTTGGTTGCTTCCAAGTGTTGTCACTTATGAGTAAACTTGCTATAAACATCTTTGTGCAAGTTTTTGTGTGGATATAAGTTTTCAGATTCTGTGGGTAAATATCAAGGAGTATGTAACTGCATTTAGTTTTAAAATTTTACCTTCTTATGCAAACTTACTCCTTCTACATGGCATCAAAATTAGAACTATACTAAAAAGTCAGAATTGATTAAGCTGATAGAACTATAAAACATAAAAATATTATGTACTTTGGGAATTATTATCTTACTTGTTGATTCACAGTACTCTTCCAAACTAGTATTTCTTTTTGAGCCTTTTTTTCACATAAACTAATTATGTATAATAAGAGTTTTATGACAAAAAAAGTTTTATGAACATGATCGCATCCTTATAAAAGTCCTCTGTTAGCAGAGGTAATAATTTCATGTGTTTTGTGTTATAGTGAGCTCTTGTCTGAGTTAGTAATTTTAATTTCATGGAGGTGTAGTTTGGGGTCAGAGAAGATTTGCTATAGTTTGAGATGGTGGATTCATTTCTAACTGTTCTGTCCATTGTCCTTCCCTCCTCTCTTCCTTCCTTCTTTCCTTTCACTAATATTTATTAACTACCTATAGGATTTCAGATGCTAAGCTAAGCCATGGGGATACAAAGGGAATAGGTAGGAACCTTAATTAGTTTGATGTTAAAGAAACCATATTTACCAGTTCACATTATACCCTAACTCTCTTACCTGAAGAATCAAACCTCAGGTGTCTGCATTCTCACAGCTTGTTAATTGTTAACAAGTGGTTTGTGTGTGTGTGTGAGTGTGTGTGTGTGTGTGTGTGTGTGTGTGTATGTATATACATATATAAACACAATATGAAGTAGTTTGTGTGTGTGTATATATATATATGTATATATATACATTATATATAAATATATGCTATATATACAGTATGTTGTGTGAATTTATTATTTATCTATTTGTTTGGTTGTTAGGTTGCTATAACAAAAAGATGCAAAAATTCAGTGCCCTAAACAAGACAGCAAGATGGCTTCTTGCTTTCTCAAGTGACAGTCCAGAGGTAGATGACGAGTCAGCTCGTCATCCTTGGCACATGGCTTATACTTATTGATCCAAGGTGGCTGCTCCATTTTTTTAATCAACTCTCAGCTAGTGGAATGATGTACAATAGCCAGGGGAACCCAGACCCCTTAGTCTTAGGGGCACACATCACTGCTATTCACATGCCATTGTTCAGAACTTCATCACAGGGTTATACTAATGGCAAAAGAGGCTGGGAAATGAAATCTTTGGCTGGTTGGCCATGTATCCAGGTAATATTCTCTCAAAGGAAGGAAGAGAAAAACCTATGGGCCATACCGACAAGCTGCATACCTGTTTTTGACAAACATACCTGTGTTTGATGCTTACACCTGTCACCCTGCCTTGACCGTAAGCATCATGATGACAGGGAATATTTGCTCATTTTTTGTACCCAATAAATAAATAGTACCATGCTTGACTCATACTAGGCCATCAGTAATATAGGAATTTTTTTTTAATGTTCAAAAACCTAAATGTAGCATTTATTATTATTTTTTTAATGTTTATATATTTCTGAGACAGAGAGAGACAGAGCATGAGTGGGGGAGGGGCAGAGAGAGAGGGGGACACAGAATCTGAAGCAGACTCCAGGCTCTGAGCTATCAGCACAGAGCCTGATGCGGGGCTCGAACTCACAGACTGCGAGATCATGACCTGAGCCGAAGCCGGATGCTCAACCGACTGAGCCATCCAGGCGCCCCAGTAAATGTAGCATTTTTAGTTGGGCTATCAAACTTAAAGTACTATTTTAGGAACTTATTTCACTCTGTAGGAATTTTATCTCATTCTGGGATTAGTTGCGTTTAGAGCTTGCTTGTTTGTAATTTTATTTCCCATAAGCCTTCCAACTCCATTTACTTCCAGAAAGTAAAATGGAACTTTTAAAAAGGCATCCAGTAATGTGAAAACAGCCATGAAAATTAGAAAAATTGTAGTGAACAGCATCAAAGCATCAATTGAAAACCACTATTTTATAATGATCATAAACACACACACACACATACACACATCTGTGTGAGTTAAGACTTTTTAAGGTACAGGTGACAGAATCTAGCCCAAATTAACTTAAGCAAAAGAGGAAGGTATTTTATGAATAAGAAGTAACTTAGGGCACCCACTGAGAAGCCTCAGAGAAAGCTGGAAACAAGGATTGAAATGCCATGAGTCTCTATATCTCAGCTCTGCCCCTTCCTGTGTGCCAAACATTTTTCATGCTGGTAACCATCTTTTGTTTTTTGGCTGTAAAACACTAGATGGATACCAATCCAATATGCATTTCAACCAGAGAAAGCCATAGTTAATCCACTAGTTAGTGTGAGTTAGGAATGAATCTGAACTGCTTTCATAAAGAATATCATGGGTAGGGGCGCCTGGGTGGCTCAGTCAGTGGAGCGTCTGACCTCAACTCAGGTCATGATCTCGCAGTTTGTGGGTTCGAGCCCCGTGTCGGGCTCTGTGCTGTCAGCTCAGAGCCTGGAGCCTGCTTCGGATTCTGTGTCTCCCTGTCTCTCTGTCCCTCCCATGCTCATGCTCTATCTCTCCCTGTCTCTCAATAATAAATAAACATTAAAAAAATTGAAAAAAAATATCGTGGGTAAAATTTCCACCCTTTTTGGTAGATTGTTTTCAAACATGGCTGTCTCAAGTCCTCTCATGCTCCTTTGCAGGGTGCTTCCACTGCTCCTCTCTTCGGGAGCAGATAGAGGTGGTATCTATTTCTCTACCCCTTGCATCTGGACTTGCTTATGACTTGCTTTGGCTAACAGATTGTGGCATAAATGTCAGAGTGAGTTTTGCACCCAGGTTTCAAGAAGCTTTGCAGTTTTTGGTACTGCACTATTGTAATGCTGACCTGAGAGAACCAAGGCATGAAGATTCCCAGGTAAAAACTAAATAGAAAAGAAGTGTAGCCATTGTAGGTGATCCTAGCCTACAGCCCAGAGCCAGTGCCAATTACTAAATGTGAATGAGTCATTTTCCGCCTTCTAGCCCAGCTCATCCTGTAGTTGGATGTGCCTGTATGGTAAGTTCAAAGGACTCCTTACTTCCAAGTTATGGCAAATAATAAATGGTTTCGTAGGTCCTTGAGTTTGGAAGTGGTTTGTTGTTGTTGCTGTTGTTTGTTTTGTTTGTTTTGTAATACAGCAATAGGGAACTGTGACAGTTTTATTCTGGTCATTGTGTGCCAGGGATAGAGTACAGAGAAACATGGCAGCTCTGTGGATAATCACCTGTGAATAGTATTGGTTGAAGACACCATTCTTTTCTTTTGTTTGTTTGTTTGTTTGTTTGTTTGTTTGTGTTGAGAGAGAGAGAGAGAGAGAGAGAGAGAGAGAGAGAGAGAGACACTGAGCCCATGTGTGAGCAGGGGACAGACAGAGAGAGAGGAAGAGAGAATTCTAAGTAAGCTCTGTACTCTACTGTCAGTGCAGAGCCCAAAGCAGGGCTCAGTCCCACAAACTAGGAGATCTTTGCCTGAGCTGAAATCAAGAGTCAGACACTTAACTGTCTGAGCTACCCAGGCATCCTGAGGAAACTATTCTTTTTTTTATGTTTATTTATTTTTGAGAGAGAGAGAGAGGCAGAGTGCAAGGAGGGGTGGGACAGAGAGAGAGAGAGAGAGACAGACAGACAGAAGTAGACCCCAGTCTCTGAGCTGTCAGCACAGAGCCCAATGCAGAGCTAAAACCCACAAACTGTGAGCTTATGACCTGAACTGAAGTCAGATGCTTAACTGACTGAGCCACCCTGGCACCCTGAAGAAACCATTCTTAAGAGAGCTTTGGGAAATGGCTCTGAGAAGAAGGCTTGGTTATAAGCAAACAAGGTAATAAGATTGAACTAAAAACTGTATATTAAATCATTGAATATTCACAAAATAGGGCTTTTAGATTATCTTTTTGGAATGCACCAAACAAAATAATATTCAATTTATGTAAACACTCCAGCCCAATATCAGATGTTCTGAGTCTATTCTCTCCTTCATTTTCATTCTATTCACTAGTGAAGGGATAGATTCAAAAGCTTTAGTGGCATGGAGAAACATTTCCTCTTACCTTGGACATTTATCACATTAAAAGATGAATTATTCCTATAATTCAGCTTGCATCAGGAACATTACAGGTGATGTCTATCATGAATGAATATTTTAAAGCTAACCATTTGTGATTGCACTATGCCTTTAATACTGCTGAGCTCATCTAGTTGAAGCCCTGCTTAGGGAGGGGGTAATGCTCATAGGAAAGACTTAACAATGGCAGCAGCTGCTGACAGATGGACGGTGTTGGGTTTCTGCCATTTGGTATGGTCGACAAGGCATGAATGACAGTTTAGAAAGCAGTTCTGGTAGAAGCAATGAAAGCCCTGGATCTTTTTATGTTCTGGGTTAAAGATTCTGCATTTTTATGGTGTTGTGGTTGTAGAGGATGCAGACTTTTATGTCTTTTTAAATGTTTCATTTGATCTCTATTTTAGAATGTTTCTTTTAGCTATGCTACCATATATAATGATTTATTTAGAATATTTTTCACCATCGGTATTAACATTTCTCAAGAGGTTACACGTAAGAGTATTGGAGAAAATGATCAAAGAGTATGGGAATTTAGGAGGAACTCAAATAAGTTCTAGCATTTTTAAAAATGAAAACTGAGCCCATTAAGGTACAACAGTGAAGGGGTACCTCGGTGGCTCTGCCAGTCGAGGGTCCGACTCTGGATTTCGGCTCAGGTCATGATCTCACAGTTCATGAGAGTGAGCCCTGTTTAGGGCTCCAAGATGACAGCGTGGGATTCTCTTTTTCCCTCTCTCTCTTCCCCTCTCCCTCTCTGCTCTCCGCCCTCTCTGCCCACCCCCACCCCCAGCTCTCACTCTCTCTCTCAAAATAAACAAGTCAACTTGAAAAAAAAGATACAACAGTGAAGTAGAAGGCATGTGGGAACATAGAAACTATAGGATATTTTTCATATATTTTTTAAATATTTATTTTGGAGAGAGAGAGAGAGAGAGAGAGAGAGAGAGAGAGAGAGAGAGAGAGAGAGAGAGAGAACACGAACAGGGAGGGGCAGAGAGAGAGGGAGACAGGGGATCCAAAGAGGGCCCTGTGCTGACAGCACAGAGCCCTCTGCAGGCCTGGAACTCCCAAACCACAAGCCAGATCGTGATCTGAGTCAAAGTCTGGTGTTTAACCAACTGAGCCACCCAGGTGCCCCCATTTCTCATATTTTAAAAACAAACAGAAGTGTCATTTTCTTTTGTAAAGATTGCCTTTGAGTTTCTTGCTGATGTTACATACGACGTTTCCCCTCACCACCTTCTAGCACTAGCCAAATGCCACTCTAGAATTGTAATGAGACCTTTACTTCTTTGTAATATTTCTGAATTTTTTAGGTAAATCTTATAAATTATCCTTCTAACTGTGAAGATTAGGAAGTACTTGAACTCTAAACTCAAACTACTCTCAAGCATTAGTAAGGGTACAAGTAAGAGAAAAATCATCAAAATGTTTATGCTGGGAGTCGCTCATTAGTTACAAATAGTCAAGAGTCAAACGATTATATTCCTGTTCTGTGAGCTGCAGATTTGGATAAAGCCCAAAAAGTTTATGTGAGCAGAAAGAGAGGTGTTCAGGCACACACTAATGAAGGCCAAAAAACTTTTTGTTTAACTGGAGTTTTTAAATACTTAAAATTATCTTACCTACAACCACTGCCCTCTCTACTCAGACCCCTCCCTGACTTCATAGAACAGTTCTTGCTATTTATGAGGTTTCTTAATGGTGAGGAATGGGTTTTGTTTTATTTTGTTTTGTGTATATATGTTTGAGTTGAGTACCTAACAAATTCTGTTAACTGATTAAGTGTTGGTAATTTTTAAAAATAAATAATGAGTGGCCAAGATACAAAAATAGAAAGGTACTATGTGATTCTTCTTGCCATGATGATGTCTGGGCACCACCAAAATAATTACCATAGAAACAGTTATCTTCATTATAACAAAAGCCTTCCCAAACTTTTATAATTGAAAAGCTACATTGAGAGCCTAAGACTCACTAAAAAGCAATCAGTCAGACAATTAGGAACCATCATCAGCTCAATTGAGATAGAATCATTACCAAATATATCTGTATATCCAGGAATTTAATCCATATATCATAGAATAATTCTAAAATTCAAATGAATATCTTATCTTTTACCAGTTTGTTACTCATATTTCAAAAACAATGAAACAATGACATCACATTTCTGTAATGATATTATATATTTTTTAATTGAGGACAGATGGCTGTTCTTATATTCCACAGATAATATATTTCCCCATTATGTAGCCTAGGAGATAAAAGAATTAGCTTAATCTCCAATTCTTTTAGTTATTTGAGCCAAAGCCTCATGGAGTTTGTTAAAGAGCCCAGTCACATTGGTATAATTTCTAATTGTTTCTTTATGGAAAGCTAAGAGCATATTCTGTGAGTGGCCTTTTACAAATAATGAAAATGTTCCCTTGGAACTAGTTCACAACTTGATTTATGCAGGCTGGCCTGACTTCTAGATGGGAGACCTTCTTGAGCATCAGCTGGGGTAAATATATCTTGTAGCCAGTGGCCCAACTTTCCAACCAGAGCTTTGTTGTTAGATACTCAAGCCACACACAACCAGCTGATAGGGTTGGGGCGGAGAAGATTTATCTTAATTCTAGAATAGAATTCATAAGAATCTAAAAGCAGAAACTACTTACTCTATAGCTGTGCCTCATGGGCCCCTACCTGGAAAAAGATCTACAATAAAAGCAGTCTGTCAATCACTGAATGATTTCTCCACTATAGGAATAGCCAGTATTTACTGAGCCCTTAGCCTATGCCAGGAAATTTTTATGTGTTTGCACATATGTATGTATGTGTGTATATATACTCATGTATGAAAATGCACACACACATTAATTTCTATTTCCTACCACATTATGAGTAAGGTACTATTATTATCCATGATTCATAACGGAGAAAACTAGAGCTTGTAGGAGCAAAGTGATTTACCAAGGTCATAGTTTAATAATTACTAGGAAAAGCATTCTGAAGCAGGCAGTATGCTTCTAGGACCTCCTCACTTGATCATTACATTGTTCTATGTCCAGTAGAGAGGCTACTTCATTGTGCAGAACACCTAAGGGGTGAGCATGAAATGTGGAATTAAGACACAGCTTCCCGCTGCACCCGGGTGGTTCAATGGGTTGAGTGTCTCAAGTAGGCTCAGGTCATGATCTTGGAGTTACTGAGTTCAAGCCCCTGGGGCTTGCTGCTGTCAGCACAGAGCCCAATTCAGATCCTTGGTCTCTCTCTCTTTCTCTCTCTGCCCCTCCCCAGCTTTCTCTCTCTCTCTCTCTCTCTCTCTCTCTCTCTCTCTCTCAAAAATAAATAAACATTTAAAAAAGAGAAAGAAAGAAATCTTAAGACCCAGCTTCCCAAAAAGAAGTGTGTGTGGTGGGGGCAACAAGGAGAGGTTGTTGGTATAAGGGTCTAAACTTTCAGCTATAAAATATGGTCTAAGGATCTAATGTAAGACGTGGTGACTATAGTCAATAACACTGTATTATATCATTGAAATTTCCTGAGAGTAGAACTTAAATGTTCTCACCGCCCCCCAAAATAGATTAATATGTGAAGTGTTGGATGTGTTAACTAGTAGGAATCCCTTTAGAATGTATACAGATATCGAATCACTACAATGATTGTAATCACTTCTAATTTTGTCAGTTATGCTCAGTAAAGTTGAGGGAAAAAAGAAGTGTGAGAATCAGTCCTTATTTTATTTAATGAGTTCTCTGATAGCAAACTTATTTTTCCCATACCAAGCAGAAAATTAATGTACTCATTTTTAACCCACCATGCTTCTCCAAATGAGTTGGTGGAAAAATAACAAAAATGAAGATAGATAATTTGCAAAGAAGAAATGCCCAGGTAGCTAAAGTCTACCAGACATAAATTAATTTGTTTTTGTGCTTATTTTGCTACAGACAAGAATAAAAGGGGATGATTTTGTAAAAACCCCAATAAAACAAATGATGTGTGATCACCAGATCTGTGTAAATCAAACAGTTGTGTCTTGTTGTTCACAGTAGCATCATATTCATCAGTTTTATATTCCGTTATATCATTTGGTGCTTTTTTCTGTATGCTTCTAGTTTTTCTCATTTAATCTCTTAATATGGTAATTATATTGCTAAAAGTCTGATGTTGAACCATATTTGAATTCCTGGGGGGATAAAACCTACTTGGTCATGATGAATAAATATTTTTAAATACTTTGAGACATTTTACTTGTTAATATTTAAAGATGTTTGTATCTATATTGATATGTAAATTAGAATAAATTTACTTTCCTGTACTTCTCTCTCTTTTTCTCTCTTTTACTGTAATTTATATCTCTCAGACAAGGGGTAGAAAAACATTTTTCTATAAAGAGCGAGAAATAATTTTTGTGGACTAAGAGGGAAAATCAAGGTTATTATATAGGTACTTATACAACCATTTTAAAAATGTAAAAAACATTCTTAGCTTGTGGGCACTATAAAACAAGTGGCTCGGGGCAGGGTGGGAGTGGTGCCTGGGTGGCTCAGTTGGCTAAGCATCTGGCTCTTGATTTCAGCTCAGGTCAAGATCCTACAGTTGTGGGATTGAGTCCCACATGGGGCTCCATGCTGAGTGTGGAGTCTGCTTGAGATTCTCTCTCTCCCTTTCTCTTTCTCTCTCTCTCTCTCTCTCTCTTTCTGTCCCTCTCTTTGTCCCTCTACCCCGCTTGCTTGCTCTCTCTGTCTCTCTCTAAAACAAAACAAAACAAAAACAAGTGGCAGGCAGGATTTGGCCCATTGGGTATACTTATTCCTATTTTAGGGGACTGTCCCTAAGATATAGGGCCATTCCTTTGGTTAGAAAAATCAGTTAATTTCAGCCAGAGTCAGGCTGATGTGCCAAACTAGGCATTTAGAATGGCAAGTAACCTACTCTGTGTTTATGTTGGTGTGTGATGAGTGACATGGGTCTAGCCATTGTTATTAAATGGCCATTACCCCTGTAAAGTCTCCAGAGACCAGGGGATACAGCATTCCCTTTACAAAGAAGATAAGTAACCTCATTTCCTCATTCACCACATTTTGAAAAGAGAAACAGATATTTATATGTGAAAATATATTCTTTTTCTATCTGATTGACTTGTAATTTGAAAAATATTTTCAATGGGAGAAAAGTAATCTTGAGGTTAGAGCTGTATTTTGGGAAGAAGACCTCTCAAATGATTTTGACACTCAAACAGTGTCAAAGAAGCCTTTTGCAGTATTCAAGGGTGACCGGCCACAGGAACTTTGCAAGGGCTCTTTGTCCCTTAGTTGTTTCTGCCAGGGAGAGGAAGTGAGGGCAGGACTGAACCTGGTAGCAGGTACCCAGGGAAAGTGTGGTGGCCCAAGACAAATATAGTGTCTGACTACAGTATATAAAAGGAGCACATGGGCAAATGGGCATGTTTCATTCTCTTTTCCTGCCTTCATTAACCTGACTTCAGTGTTTTCTTCTTCTTTCCCTGCTATTACCCTCTGTGAAACAAGGTGAAAAGACAGAAATTGAGGTGGAATTTTGTGTGTGTGTGACACAGTCCTAATGGGCCGGACTTCCTTATAATGTCCATTCTACTCATAATCACCATGGCTATCTTGTCCAGCATAGGAAATTACCAGATGGCAGTCATTCAGAGAAGCACAGACAAAAGATGAATTTCAAAGTTCACATTGGCCTGATGGATCAGTTTGACTCTTAGACATGTGACAAACTTGGGGGATTTCAAAGAACCCTGGAGAATCTCAGCAGTTTAAAATCTTATATGGGGAACACAAATCCCTCTGAGGTACTGATAAGACCTAAAGATGGCCTTCCTCACACAAACGTAAAAAAAGCATAACACACTTTCAGACATATTACATACAATTTCAGGGTTTCATGGACTTCCTTTGAACTCTCATTTTTGGAACCCAGGTTGGCTATGTCTGGTCTGGTTTAATTCTCTAAATGGTCCGAGGAAGTTAAGACATGTGCCCAGGCAAGGCCTTCTCTTAGTTCAGATAGGGAGACAATGCTGTCTAATATGAGTTATTTTGAATTGCTGCACTTAGTGTTAACTAGAGAAATGTTTTTTCACTTCATAAAATTCATACAACTTACACTTGCCCACATTTAAGTTTTTATTTGTGTATACAACTATAATGCAGAATTCAACCCACAGTTTTAGGCACCTCAGAAAGGATTTAAAGGTAGTATTTTCTCTTTTTTAAGCACCAACTTATAAAACCAATTTTTATTTTTTATTATTTTTTAGTGTTTTAGTTATTTTTAAGAGACAGCAAGCAGGGGAGGGGCAGAGAGAGGGGGACAGAGGATAGGAAGTGGGCTCTTTGCTGACAGCAGGGAGCTGATGTGGAGCTTGAACTTAGGAACCCTGAGATCATCACCTGAGCCAAAGTTCAGATGCTCAACTGACTGAGCCACTCAGGCACCCCTAAAAACAATTTTTAAACAGAGAAAAATTGGGGCACCTGGGTGGCTCAGTAGGTTAAGCGTCTGACTTCAGCTCAGGTCATGATCTTCTGGTTCATGGGTTCCAGGCCTGCGTCAGGCCCTGTGCTGACAGCTCAGCCTGGAGCCTCCTTCAGATTCTGTGTCTCCCACACTTGCTCTCTCTCTCTCTCTCTCTCTCTCAAAAATAAATAAACATTAAAAAAAATTTAAACACAGAAAAGTAATAGAGATGTCCTAGAAGCTTTCGTATACATTACATTTACCAAAAGCAAGAAAAGATATGTTCATATTTGGTGACACTAATTAATGGTTTCTTAAATACAATGTAACTGATTTTTTATATTTCACCTTTTGGGAGATCCAAAAATGCTTTATGTGTGTAAAAGTCTCTGAATTGTAGCTAAACAAAGAAAAAATAAAAGAAAGCAGCTTTCCACAGAATTCAAATTTAAGGAAAGTTGGACAAATGTTGTCCATGGGCTTAAGTGCGTGCATAGGTGAAATCAGTAACAGTTCTGAAATGGCTACATTTCAAGGCAAAACAGACACTATTTAGTCTGAAATGATACATTCCCAAATTTATGATATCCAGTAGAGCTGGAAGACCCAATTTAAGCAATTTAAACGGTACAATAAGAACTGTAAAGTACTTTCTCTTCTTTCTTGTTTACTCCATCATTTTAATGGGAATCTAAAATTAATTAGAACGATGTCACCAAATCCTTTACTTTTAAAATTCCTCTATTTAAGAGGAAAGGACTTTCTTTGGGACTTATAGTGCTGCAAGTGAGAGAATAAATTATTTTCTAGTTTAGTGGCATGAAGTTTGTATTTAGCATTAGCTGCTTGCCAAATTTCTAAAGGGTATATCCTTAGGATATGTTGAAAATAATTCTCTATGCTTAAATTTACACATAAAATAAAAATAAACAAGGAACTTTTCAAAGAGGTTAGCTTAATGCCCTGTTGCTTGCCTTCCTTTAAATGTACTCGCAGCAGGAAGATTTTCTTTTTTCATGTAATTTTGCAGCAGAGGAAATTTCTTCTCTTCCCCCACAAATGCCTGGTGGTAATACTTGTCTTCCTTCACGGGCTGGATGCCTAAGCACTTAATTGTTCATTCTCTACAGAAGAATCACTTTGCCTAACAATGAAATGCAACTACCTCTAGGGTAAAATGTAGCAGCTGTTGGAAGGCATAAACTCAACTGCACACCAGTGTGGGGCCTGGCAGGAAAAATGCAAACTCAGTTGCCAGGGAGAGAAGGGATTGGTGGTCTACACGCAGTGGGTCTTTACTTCTAGCAAACCTGGCTTTGCCCCCACAGCCATTCTCACTCAGCTCAAATCACCCTGTCATAACTTCGTGTTTCCTTCCTCCTCTGATCTTCACAGGGTTAGTCTTTGTCTTTTCTGCCAGTTTCCCTCCCTCTTTTCCAGTTAATTCCCCTAATTGTCTGCTATTGTGTTCAGTAATTTGCGATTTCAAGTCAGCTGTCAACCAGAGTTTTCTGTTCCATCTCTGGAATTAATCTTGACATTTTGGTCCCTCTGTGCGAGGTGAGGGAAGTTCTTTAATATGCTGAGAGAAGAAAGAGGCGCTGAGGGAAACTGCTGGGCTGCCTTGGGCTGGCAGCTCTGTGCGGATGGAGGCCTGGGATAGAATGTAGGCTCGCAGAGCTTTCTAGTTAATTTGATTTAGTCATACGACCTTTGTGACTCAGCCAATTGCAGGAAAAATTAGCCACACATTCCCAGGCTGGAGGCTTTTTACCAGTGTGCCCAGTTAACAGCAGTGAAATCTCTACCATGGGTAAGAATGCAGGGCTTCTCTTAAATTCACCTTTTCCAGAAAGCCCTCTTAAGCCTCCTCAGTATAAATTTCTTTCTCTCTTCTCAGCACTTCTGTGAATTCCATTCTTTATACTTGGCAACTCATCACACATAACCTTGTAATCCTGTGGCATTCCTTCTATTAAACCCTGCAGGAGAATCCTGCATGTGAAGAATGGCTTACCCTCTTATCTCCTAAATTTCACTTACATCTTTTTTTTTTCCACCTGCAAAATGCTTTATTATTTCCATTTGATCCACAGCTTGGGCAAGGGCTCCAGGGTGGTTAAAAAGCTGCCTGGTAGCTGCAGGGAGGGATTAGGCACAAGCTCCGACACCAAGAAGATACCAGAGAGACCTTCTAAGGCTCCTAGTTGTGCTTGGATGAGCCTTTCAGGGAGATCCTTGCCCAGCCCACAGCCTGTGGAAGTAAGTCAGGTGGTCACCATCTTCTAAGATGAGTTTCCCCTCCTTATCTAAGAAGTGGTTCTCCAGGCACTCAGGGAGTCTGCACAGGCAGAAACCAAGGCATGCAGATCCGAAAGGGCCTTGTTCAGTTTCTTCTCTAGATCCATGTTGGCTTCCGTGGTGTCCACTCATCTTGGGATGGTTTCTGCATGTCCTGGAAGAGAGTGGGCTGCCACCACTGGTTTTTCATCTTAAAGAGATGCTGGGCACTCTGGCTCGAAGTGGCCCACAACCTCCACAGCCGCATCATGGTAGTAGACGTAGAAGTCCAGAAAGAGGTAGGTGTAGGAGGCTCATAGATGCATGTTGACCAGGTAGTTGATGGTGGCTTCTATCTCTGTGGAACAATCCTGATGAATCTGGGAGCTCATGGGTGTAGGCGGTAAGGAGCTAAGCTCAAAGTATGGTGTGGACTGGTCCCCAAGGGTGGTAGTGATGGGGTTTTGGGGTGATAGTGGGGTGGTTCGGAGCCGACGGCCAAGAAAGAATTCTTAAAGACATCTTTGGTGCAAAAAGGTGATTTTATTAAAGCATGGGGACAGAACTCGTGGGCAGAAGGAGTTGCACCGGGGTTGTGACTTGTAACTGATTATATACCCTCAGGTTGGGAGGGGGTCAGAGATAGAGTAAGTCTCTTAGGTATTTTGGAAGCAAGGTTTGGAAGACCTTGAGGGGCTAGCTGTGTTAGGAAAACACTATTACTATTTGGTAAAACCTCAGTCGTGAGACCCTTCAGATGTATATCAGGGGGCCATAAGCTTGGAGTATGATTGCCAGCATATCTCCTAGGGGAGTTGAGATAAAGGAAGTTTCCAAAGGAATTTTTATATGTTAAAGTAGACTCACTGGTCCCTGGGGCTGGGGGGGGGGGGGGAGGGTCAGGATAATGTTAAGCCAAGATTCCCTTTTGCCCCTAACAAAGTGTTATCATCCAGGCAGCTGAGATCCTAGAGGAAGGTCACTGTGCCTGTTTGAAGGACTTGTCACTGGGCCGAGGGCAGTAAGAGAATTTAATTTTGCATTTGCTTTAGTTTCCCACATTACCATGACAAACACTTAAACTCCTTTCCTTTGTTCTTGGGTAGCCAGGAGTGTCTGAGGAATATCACACCTATTCTACTGGAAGGTGGAGGGAGTGCTGTTAGCCTATACTTTGCACTCAGCTTACTTTATGCTCTCTCATCAGTTGGAGTCTGGAAGAAGGGGTGTCCCTGGGTCTGTTCAATCCAAACATTGAAGCAAGAAAAAGACTGGGGACCCTTGTGTGCCCCCTTTTTTTTAACTTGATGGTTGCCAACACTACCATGGTTGTGTACAGGACCGTGTTCCCTTTACCCCTTACCCCCCTGCCATCTTCCTCCATTTCTTCCTCTACCAACCATAAGCAGCCTTTTTCTTTATTTTTTCCTTCCTTCCTTCCTTCCTTCCTTCCTTCCTTCCTTCCTTCCTTCCTTCCTTCCTCACAGTGAATTAAATAAACACTAATGGAGAACAACAAGATAATATGAGGGGAAAAAAAAAAGACTTTCCAAAATTTGAGCCAATCACACACTGATTAAAAAAAAAAAAAATGCCTCCACTTTACAGTTCCTGGCCTAAGTCCCTTGCTTTCTAACCTGCAAACAGAGATAAACAGCAGCATAGAGCCCGAGCCCCCTCTTAGAGATAATGGACCCTTCTGATATGGACACAGGAGAGCATGATTTCTACCTTCAGCCTTTTTAGGATTTACCATTTTACTTACGATTTTGTGATTACAGTCCCGAGAGATAGGCCACTTCCCCAGGTAAGAAGTGTATCCCCCTGCCTAAAACCCACATAGACAGAACAAGCTTTTCTCAATGCATTTAATATAATTTGTTTATTCTCCCAACTAGATGATTTTTTTAAACTTTTACAGCTCTATCACAGTGAAACTCCTACAGTAGTCACTAAATACTCATGAACTGTATATGGAATTCTTCTTTCAACATTTATTGAGTCTTTGTGCGTTTAATGGCAGTGATTGTCAAAAAGAAACATATTTTAAAGTTCTAATAATGTTAAGCAACTGTATTTTAGCTTTGTGATTACATTAGAGTGGAGATGCAATCTTTCTTCTGCACATATTGAAGTAAGTGAATGGAATACATCAGCGTTTATGTGGACAGGAATGTCACTTAGCAAACAGTGTGCCTGCTGATTGACGATGGCACCTACATCTCCCTGTCTTCTCTCCTTTCCGGTGGCTAAGCCTGAGAAACACACACGGAAACAAAACTGGAGCTGGCTTTATGCTGCCAAATGTTGATATTCCTTCCGCAGGCTGGTTTTAAAGTCCTAGACATTCAAATACCTCTAAGTTAAAGTTGATTTATCCCCTCAACCTTAAGGGCTGCAGTGTTCCAGAGCAGTCATGACCATACAAGCTTCTCTAGTTAACTTACTCCCCAGGTAACTGATTTGATCACATGGCTTTATGTATCGGCTCTACAAGGCAACTCTATTTATATCTATGGCCTGTATCTCTCCCTAGAACTACAGACTCCTATATTCAACAGTTTACTAGAAAACTGTATTGGGATAACTGATAGACTTCTTTTTTTTTAATTTATTTTTTTAACATTTATTTATTTTTGAGACAGAGAGAGACAGAGCATGAACAGGGGGAGGGTCAGAGAGAGAGGGAGACACAGAATCTGAAACAGGCTCCAGGCTCTGAGCGGTCAGCACAGAGCCTAACACGGGGCTTGAACTCATGGAGCGCGAGATCACGACCTGAGCCGAAGTTGGACGCTTAACCGACTGAGCCACCCAGGCGCCCCTAGACTTCTTAAGCTTAATATGTTTAAAACCATATTCTGGGTTTTTGCCCCAAACCTGGTCATCTTCCTCCAGTTTGCTTTATCGTAGTTCCAATTTCTCAGATCATATTTGGAGTTATATTACACTATTCTCTCTAATACCCCACATCCCTTCTGTCTCAAACTCTGTTGGCTTTACTTTCAAAATATATCCAGAATTTATATGCAAAATATGATGGGTTCACACTTGGCATTTATGGAGCAATGAAAATAAACCAATACATCTATAGTAACAGTATGGATAAATCTCACAAAATACAATATTGAAAGAAGCCAGATACATAGGTACATAACCTATATATTTTATTTCTATAAAGTACAAAAACAGGCAAAACTAACCTATGCTATTAGAAATCAGATTGCCCTTGAAGGTTAGTGACTGGAAGGGGTTTCCAGATGTTTAGTTTGTGGTAATTTATCAAGCTGTATGTGATATGTATACTTCTCTATATGATACTTTAATATATTGTAGGGGTAGCCTTAAAAGGGAAGGAAAATAATTCACAGGAAGATGGGAAAACCAAATGTTTGGTAAACAAATGTTTACTACACCTGTCCTAGACTTTTATTTATTTTTTTTTTCAACGTTTATTTATTTTTTGGGACAGAGAGAGACAGAGCATGAACGGGGGAGGGGCAGAGAGAGAGGGAGACACAGAATCGGAAACAGGCTCTAGGCTCTGAGCCATCAGCCCAGAGCCTGACGCGGGGCTCGAACTCACGGACCGCGAGATCGTGACCTGGCTGAAGTTGGACGCTTAACCGACTGTGCCACCCAGGCGCCCCTGTCCTAGACTTTTAGTGGTTATCTTTGGTAATAGTGCTCCCTCTCTAAATTCTTAGAGGAATTTAGGGGAGGTTAAAAACAAAAACAAAAAAACAAAAAACAAAAAACAACTCCTCCTGAATCTTTTGGGCCTTTATTGTCTTTAGTTCAAAATAATCCACATGCCAAGGTGACACATTTGGGGAGACTTGTTCTAAACCCCTTCAATATGATATTTCTATAAAAATAATATGGGCAGGCACCGTTTCCTCTCTGGTCCAAACACCATCATTTCTTGACCAGATCCTGGAAGTGGCCTCCTGTCTGACTCCCTTGCTCTTGTACACTCTGGCTACAGTGATCTTTTTAATATGTTACTCAGTTTATATCATTTTTGTTCAGAAGCCCCCCAGGGCTTTCTCTTATTCTCAAACTGAAGCCAAAGGCCTTGCAAAGCCCCCATATGATCCATTGCCCCAAACTTTCTTAGTTGCACTTTGTCTTTTTCCCTTTCTCAGGGGGCCCCAGTCACCCTGGCCTGACATTCCTTAATGCTCACCTCCACTCTGCCTCAGGACATTTCTGCTGTCTTGCTTCCTTACCTTAAGAGCTCCATCCCTGTACATATTCAACTTCTTCTGTTCTCTGCTCCAGCGTTTCCTTACCAGTGAGGCCTTCTGTGACCATCCTGTATACAGTATCACTCCTGCCACTTCCCAGCCGCCTTAATCTACCTATAGTTTTCTTACAGAAATATTGCCATATGAAAAATTATATATATATATATATTTTTTTCAATGTTTATTTATTTTTGAGAGAGACAGAGACAGAATGCGAGTGGGTTAGGGACAGAGAGAGAGGGAGACACAGAAACAGAAGCAGGCTCCAGGCTCTGAGCTGTCAGCACAGAGCCGATGCGGGGCTTGAACTCACAAACTGTGAGATCATGACCTGAGTCGAAGTTGGACGCTCAACCGACTGAGCCACCCAGGCACCCCTATATTTTTAATTTGTTTATTATGTTTCTATCTTTCTAAAGTGTCTGATCCATGAGGGTAAGGATTTGTGGTGTGTGTTCATCTAGCAGATTTCTTCCTGAATCTTTAGTGTCTGGAGGAGGCCTGGCACATAGCTGGACCTCTGTGAATATTTGCTGAATACATTAAAGCAAGTGTGGGACAGGTGCTCTGTGTGAAAAGAGCTACAATACTTCAGTGATCCCAGACCTGGTATTGCTAATGCTGTGAGTATATCCCAAAGCAAAAAAAAAAAAAAAATCAAAATAGCAACTTGCATGATATTGTTGACATGCTCTATTCAGTTGTCTTACACAAATGCTTAACTAAAGGAAGAACTCAGCTAGATGCTTCTAAATGGGGGGCTAGGGATAGAAGATCTCCGACACCTGTGAGGAGTGTTTCTGTGCACATTCTCCAAGGAAATATATTGCTACTGATGGAAGACATCTTATCCCACTGTGTTGAAATATGAAAATATCTGAAAAGCACTAGCAAGTGTTTCTGTATGATTTACTGCCTATGAAAAACAGATGACCATGTGACTTTGAAACCATATTTAAGTAGAAAAGCAGAACAGAGAACAACAAGTAAGCATGGATTGCTGTCTTTAATTTTATTCACTGAGATTAGCAGAGGTAGAAAGCATAATTTCATTGGGTTATAAGTTTTAGTTTTGGTCCTAAATACAGAGCCTCCGTTGGCATATTTTCATCTGGAAAATTGTTTTTTAAAACATTTAATACACATAATATAAATATAAATTAATTATATAAGATATAATTATATAAAATATAATTAAACACACCCTACTTTAAGATTTACTGTTGATACATCCAGCTTATTTTCACTTTGTAGAGGTAATAAATTAAGATTTTTTTTCTCCTGAAGGCATGGAAGAACTAGGCATTTGTTCCCCAAAAAAGTTGGCAGATGAAGACCACACTTTAATTATTGTAATCAAAGACTCTCCTTAGCTACCTTATCAAAACACTAAGGTTGCCAGCCAAGAGGTACCTGTTTCACACAACACCAGAGAACTTCCCAGAGGGATAACATCCTGTAGATGTTTGATTGTGATACTTAGTAGCATGTTTCCCAGTAAGTTTCTTAAAACAACTCTCCAACTAGACCCCTTTTGCTCACCTCCCAGTACCTATTAATTTTAATTTCTCGCTATTCCTCCATCCCACAACCCATCATCACCAAAGAAATTTGATCCTTCCTGCTTCTGAACTCTGTACCCACTGTGGAATTTTGCTTTCTCACCATCAGGTGTCCATCTTTTTCTTCAAGACATCAAATTACCTGCCAGACTCTATCCCTCCACATGTTTTGGCATTATCTCCTAGAGAAAGTAACTCTATTCCTGCTTCTATGCTCCTCTCTCGTATTGAAATCTCATTGCGATTTCTAAGAATAATAAACCAATAATACCAATAACAAATTAGACAACCTCCTTAAAATATTCCTTAAAATCATCTCAGCTTCGAGATAATCACTGACATAAGAGGGCCGTAATGTATATATGGAAGCATGCCTGCACGCACTTCAGTGACCAGGGTATAAGAGCATACATGGTCAAAGTTTCCAGATATCAACACCCTTTTGAATATAGACATGGGTTGCATCCCAGCCCATCTGGACCCAAACTCATTTTGTAGCCTTACTTTGTCCATATTCAATAGGTCTTATCTAAATGTAAAAAAAAAAAAAATCAGAACAACATTTTAAAAAGCTGAGGAATTTGAGAAGGCACAAAGTATCAGGGAATGAGGAGTGTGCCAGATTAAAATTTTTTTTTTGATATTTATTTATTTTTGAGAGAGACAGAGACAGAATGCAAGTGGATTAAGGGCAGAGAGAGAGGGAGACACAGAATCGGAAGCAGGCTCCAGGCTCTGGGCTGTCAGCACAGACAGAGCCTGACGCGGGGCTCGAACTCACGAGCTGTGAGATCATGACCTGAGCTGAAGTCGGACGTTCAACCGACTGAGACACCCAGGTGCCCCTGGAGTGTGCCAGATTTTAAAGTGCCAGAGGGAGAATGGCAAGAGACGAGGCTCATCAGGAGCATGAAGGTAAAATCACAAAGGATGTTGTAGCCATAGTTAAGGAGTTTACTTGGTAGCATGTGGCTTATGAGCACATTTAAATAATTTCTGAGCAGGACAGTGACCTGATTTTGCATGTTAGCAGAGTCTTTCTTGCAACATAATGAAGGATGCATCCCTGGGGTGGGGGGGCTTAGGGGAGGGTGAGGAAGACAGGAGGCATGACAAACACTAAGGGGTCTGTCTGTTCAATAGTCTAGGTAAAAAGTGATGAATGAGGGTTGCGTCTATGGCTGCACTGGTGATGCAGAAAAGGGCAAACATGCACTTTGTTATGGTAGGAATTAAAAGCATGTGGTGAGTGGAAATGGGGAGTGAGGATGATTGGGAAATAGAAGCTTCTGTTTTGGCCAGCCTTGAATTCTGGAGCCATCTGCCAAGACTTTGATTGTGAAGCGAGAGACGGAGCTTCTGGGAAGGTGGCAGAGTAATGTTTGGAGATGTGGCATTTGACATGTTTCTTGAGCATCCAGACAGAGATGCCCCAATAGGCACAGCACCCTGGAGCTCAAAAGCTGTTTGGGCTAGACATGCAGATTTGGCAATCTGTGCTGAAAAGGTGGGAATTTAAACTCCTGGGAGGAAGGAAGCCAGTTAGGGAGAACAGATCACCTGAGAAGATAAAAGGGCTCCTCGCTGAATGTCTACATATGGGAAAATGTACTTCTGGATTAGAGAATACAAATGAGAATGGTAAATCGTGTTTTTGTAGTCCTCTGCATATCAGCAGTAGCCAAAATCAATAGTGGATGCAATATCGTAGGTAGCATTTGTAGAAGGAGAGTAATAAACTGAGGCATAATAACTGTTGATTAAATAAATGACCTTCAAGCATCTTTTGAAAGTCACTTCAATGTAATGCTAGAAACACAGTTTGGGTGTGACTTTTTAATGAAATTGTTTAGGAATCAGTTTGTAAGACCAGAGATTTATTACTGGAACCAGGTAAACTGTAAATAGAACTATCTGTTAGCTATCACTGTACCCATCAACAGGTCTTTTGTTACTTCTTCAGCCTCCAGTTTTGATTGAGATAAGAGTTCATTGCTCCAATCATTCTTGTGATGACTTTTAATGCCTCTAATGTCAGATCATTAATTACTACAACCTGTTAATATGCAATATAAGACATATTAACCACTTGTATATAAGACATTAAAAATAGGACTAAAAACTTATTTTTATTTGACTTGTTTCTAAGAAGTAGACATTGTGAAATATTTAGCAGTTTATTTAAAATTTAGAGAATGAATATTGGCTGGACCTGATTGATTAAGCCTTTTATATACGTATTTTCTAAGAATTGAATGAGACTTCTATTTTGAATTAATGCAAATCTGCAAATATCATACTTTGATTCATTGTTTACAAAATATCCATTGGGCAGAGGCTTAAAATTAGCCCAATACAATTACTGGTAGAATTGAAAACTATTTAATATTTCAGCCTCAAACTTAATCATTAGACATATAATAGGACATCAGAGATCTGTTCATTGGTTTTCACTAGATATTGGGGTATTAATGGTGAGAAGGTCATAGTTTGGGCTGTGGACACCTAAGAATCTCATGAAGTCATAGAGACCCCAGAGTTAAACCTGGGTTCTTTTTCCCATCCCTGTCCTAAATTTCTTCAAATGGTCCTTTTTACCTCTGATTTCTTCCTCTGAATTCCCAAAGTTCTGTAAAATAAAGAAATGGTACTTGCTTATAGAGTTATGTCAATAATACTAATGGGTCAGGATAATGTTTTGAGATATTAATATTTGTTTCATTCTGCTTGTATCTTCTCTCACAAAGTGATTAGACCTCTGTGGTTTCTTCAGGAGTAGTGTAATTACTTAGTGATGAGGAATTTTTTTTCTTTTCTTTCTTTTTTTTTTTTTTATGAAAACATATACTCCTTTAAGGGATCATAATGATGGGGAGGAAACAAAAAAAAGAGGAAGAGTAGTACCTTTGAGAAGAGGAAGTAGAAAGGAGTACTCTCCTGAGAAGTAGACAGAGGAATGTGCTCCCTAGAAAGACCAAGCCAGTGACCATGCCTTAGCAGGACCACAAAGGGACGTGCCCTCAAGGTGTTCCTCGCTGCTTCAGATTCCCAGCATTTGTAAAGATGTAGGCCCATGTGAAGTAAGGGATCATGTGTGATGTGAACCATGAGCTGGCATCATTCTTGACCTTATGCCAGAAGCCCCTTTTCAGGTGTGGTAAAGACACCCGTATTGTTTGTAATTCTAAAGAGGGAGTGGAGAGGAGTGGTCTCCTGAATTCACAATTACATTTTTTAAGAGCCAGATTTAAATAAAATTAAATAATGGCACATTTTTACACAGTGTAGTTGTAGATGTAAATTTATGCTATTATAATTCTTTTATTTAGCAAAAAAAAAAATGCTCGTATCTGGCCTGTTTTCCTAGCTCTAGGAATGTAGTCTTGTACATGATTAACATGTTTCCTACTCTAACTGGCCTTGTAATGACAGACAGTTCTCCATGGGTTTCTCATACTTCTGCACATCTTGTGAACAGAGCTCCTGAGTGTCCTTTGTATCAGACTTTTATATAGTAAACAGCCTTGGAAATAAAGATGGCATCTCCCTTTGGACCCAAGGGTAAGTTCGCTTGCATCCTTAGAAGGCAGAGATTGTATCTCCTTTCAGACACATCTGGCAACCACCAGTTCTCTGTATTCAAGAATTTGTTTTTTGTTTGCTTTGTTTTTTAGATTCCACATATAAGTGAAATCATGTGGTATTTGTCTTTCTCTGTCAGACTTATTTCACTTAACATAATGCCCTCCAAGTACATTAATGTTATCACAAATGGCAAGATTTCATTCTTTTTTATGGCTGAGTAATATTCCATTGTATGTAGGTACCACATGTTCTTTATCCATTCATCTATTGAGGGACACTTGGGTTGTTTCCATATCTCAGCTATTGTAAATAATGCTGTAATAAGCATCGGAATGCACATTATCTTTTTAATGAGTGTTTTTGTTTTCCTTGGGTAAATGCCTAGTAGTTGAATTACTATTCAGAAATACTGAATCATATTTCTTTTTTTTAATGTTTATTTATTTTGAGAGAGAGAGAGAGGGAGAACTTGAGTGAGGGAACTGTAGAGACAGAGAGAGAGAGAGAGAGAGAGAGAGAGAGAGAGAGAGAGAGAGAATATGAGAATCCCAAGCAGGCTCCACATTCAGCATGGGCAGAGCCTGAATCGGGGCTGGATCCCACGGCCATGAGATCATGACCTGAGCCAAAATGAGATTTGGACACTCAACTGATCCACCTAGGCACCCATGGATTGTATTTCTATTTTTAATTTTTTGAGGAATCTCCATACTTGTTTCTATAATGTTTACACCAATTTACATTCCCATCAGCAGTGTATGAAGGTTCCTTTTTCTCCACACCCTTGCTAACACTTGTTATTTCTTTTTTATTTAAATTCTGTAATATTGTATTTCTCCGTCCCATATGCAACTGATGCAAAGACTGTGATATTTTATGTGTGACTCAGAACCACAATTTGAAACAGGAAGAGCAGCAAAAAATAGACATTCAACATAGTTATGAAAGAATGCTTCTCTGTGTAAGAATCTATTGCATTAATGCTATCTCAGGGGAAGGATATGTTAATTAATTTGTCTTATTAGTGAAATAAATACTCTCCTTCAAATATCCTTGCTCTCAAGAGAAGTATTTGTTTCTAACAACACACAAGAGTTCTTAGCATGTGGGCAAAATTGCCTTTCATTTCGACATTGAATAATAGATAGGGAAAGGGTTTCTCTGGGCTCTAAAAAAAGTCTACTTAGGGTTATATGTTCCACTGTGTCAGCACTGAACACCAGATCCCAAGTGACAGGGATGCCCATCTGTTCTTTAATACATTTATTTTGTGTGTGTGTTTGTGATTTTCGAGGCCCTCTAAAGGGATCCTGGACAGGGGCCCTTCTCACCACTGCAAGGAAAGAAACAGACCTTGTAAAATAGGAAGACAATTAGGTATGGGATCTTTCTGAAACTTAAGAAAGCTTTTGATATTATAATCCCATCAGCAACTGTTTAAAAATGGTTAAACTATGCCCAGGTTGGTGATAAACTTATAGATATATGGTTCCCCTATCCCAGCAAAAAACCAGAAGTAAAAACAAAAGAAAACCAACACATGCACATAGTGATAACTAGCTCCAGACTTGGTGTGTGTTAGATTGCCTTAAAGAGACGTGAGGGACAGCAGGAACCAACAAGCCAGAGGTGGAGCCTACTGGGAAGTGGGACCTGCTGGACATGTGGTCAGAGCTGGATGCCCTTTCGCAGGCCCAGGGTTTCAAGCCAAGTAAGGAATCGTGTTGGGAAGAAAGATGCACACAGTGGCATCAGTTAGGTAATGAGAAATAGCTTTATTATAATCAAAGTGGGCTACTAAACAAATGTAAGCTTCTTGCCTCTATATACTAAAAAAACATGCAATCTACCCAGGTTTTCTTTTATTCCCACCCTGCCCTGGAGTACTGAGTTAGCTGTCCTGGATAGTAATAGCAGGGGATGAGACGAATGTGACTCGTGAGGTTCGCAGTCCAGTGATGCATATTACATCGATCACTTTCAGTGTGATGTGCCTCTAAAGAAGGGCCTTCTTCCTCTTCTGATTCCATCTTTGATGCCAAAATTCTCATTAGGGTTATACATTATGTCTTTAAAAGATACCTTTCAAAATGCAAACAAGGAATCAAAAGTATAAAGCATTATTGATATCAACTATTAATGCCAGAGTGGTATGAAAGGGACTTCTTGCGTGTGTGTGTGTGTGTGTGTGTGTGTGTGTGTGTGTGTTTAAGTTTATTTTGCGAGAGAGTGCATGTGTAAGCAGGGGAGGGGCAGAGAGATAGGGAGCTAGAATCCCAAGCAGGCTCTGTGCTGTCAGCACCCAGCCCAAAGTGGGGCTGGGTTTCATGAACTAAACTGTGAGATCCTGACATGAGTTAAAATCAAGAGTTGGATGCTTAACTGACTGAGTCACCTAGGTGCCCCTGGGCTTCCTGGTTTTATACCACAAAATATTTGAGGGACTAGAATAAGGAAGTAACTATGTGGTCATCTAGCATAAACTCAGGTTAGAGGACTGATAAGATGTGATAGAAAGTGGGGAGGCCAGCAGAAGCCTAGCACACCCGGCCCAGGTGGTTTGTTTAAAAGGAGGTGATAGTGTTTTTGTTTTTCTTGTTTAAAGGGAGACTTAACCAAGAAGGAATACCTTAATCCAACAGGAAAAACTGCCTGTTTTTCTTGTATGTATACATTGAAATCTTAATTTCCAGAAAGAATTTGTGCTGAGGAGTTACACATTTTTTTAAAAGATTGAATTAAATATGTTCTACTTTCCTTATTTGCAAAAATTAGTTTAGTAGATGCTTTAGGGTTACTGTTTTCCGGTGTGGACTTCATTAAAGAAAACATCCTTAATCATTTATTTTTCTTTATATTTGCACTATTTACATAAAGGGTTTCTGCATTCTGTCTCACCGATACTAATATATCCTTTTTCTGATATATATAGTTCCCTGAAAGGAAGGAAATCTTTGTCATTAACCAGTCTAGTCTGGCAGACCTCAAAGTGTGATCCCAAGGCCTGAAGAATCAGTATTAGCTGGGAACTTGATTAGGAATGTATATTCTCTACCCCACCCAAAGCCTCCTGAACCAGATGCTCTGGTGGGGGGGGCGGGACTCAGCAGTCTGTGTTTTAACTAGACTCGCAAAGGATTCTGAACCATTGGTCTAGTTCAACTCTTATGGTTCCAGATCAGGAAACAGGCTCAAAGCAAGATGACACTATCCTCCTACTTTTCAGATTCCCACCCTAGTGGTTTTGTCATTATGCTGAGCTTCATGTCAAGAACACAGGTGTTGTGGTGGATCCTGGACTTTCAATCCTCCATAGACGTTCCAAAGCTATCAGAACCTTCTAATGGTATAACAGGACATTTTTTTTCTCCTTTTCAATTTCCTACAATTTTTATTTGAAAATACAAAATCTTTGTAACACAGAAGCAGAATAGGAGATGAAGCCCTGGGGTAAAGAAGGTTCTGGTAAAAATCAACTAATTTATATAACAAGGCAAACTTTTTGTGATGAAAAGAAAGTCAGGCTTGAAAGAGTAGCAAGTTAACATGAGGTATCAAATTATGTGACCAAACTGAGACTTCAAAAGTGACTCAAAAGAACTCTGTATCACTAATTAAACAGAAGAGACAGAAAATATCTAAAAATGAAAGCAAGTTTGAAAGCACCAACAAGAATTCCTAGAGATGGGAATTCTGAATAGGACTTTCAGGATGTCTTTCTAAAGCAAAGCATTTTATTAAGCAGATTCTTCCCAGGACAGTGGTGTCATTTGTTTTCACTCCCTGAAAATTAAAAGCAGTGGATTGGAGTCCTCAGTGAATCTCTGAATCTTCCAAGGTGATGAGGGCAAAGTTGGCGTGACAGCGTTGAAAACAGGCAATCTGATTTATTCTTGAAGGAAAGTGGATGAATGTCAGTTACATTATCCATTTTCATGCTCTCACCTTGTTGCCTCTTGTGAGCCACAGACCACATTTGCAATCTAGTCCTTTGAGATTGGAAGAAGCAAGGAACACGTCTAGGCAGCTGCCTGTGGTTTTGGCAACGGAAGGCTATTTGGGGGGGGGGGTCTCGCCTTTCAATTCCAATTCCAATTTCAATGTAATCTCAGACCTTATTTTTAACCCTGCCAGCCTCATTTCCCCTTTACTGATATGTGCTCAAGTGTATCTAAATACTATATGAATATATTCCTAAATATGGGTCTAGGTGCTTTAATCCTGTCTCTTGCCAGGCTTCCCTTAATCTCATAACCAGCTGTTTCCTGTAGTATTGACCTTGTATAGAGCTGGTCTCCACAGAGACATACTGAAAAGGGACCTTCTTGGTATAGCTTGAGGGTTGTTCCTCTAAGAGCTCTCCTTGCCTTATTGTCCAGAAAGGCACGGAGAAATAAGCCATGTGGAAGATATTGTATAATAATCTCATTTTGTACAACCTATAAAGCTGCAGAAATTTAAAGCCCCCACTGTTTTACCGTACATAACAAGGATTTGGAGGAGTTAGTTGGGCTGATAGGTCTCTGGAACAAATATGAAGCTTAGAAAAGGAGAGAGCAAGAGAAATATTACTGTAGCTTTTAAATTTTTTTCTTAAAATTGTTTAGCATCATTGAACCGAAAGGAGCCTCAAATTCACAGTCTTAATGTCACATTAGCATATTCCTTTCATTTTATAAACTATATTTAATCTATTTTTCCACAGGGTTAAGGTAGTGATCATTATGAAAACATATTTTTTTTTCATCTGTCATAAAGAAAGCAACATCTCAGACACAGATGTAGGTCAGTAGTCATGGTAATAACTTACTCTATGGAATGATGGAATAATGCCAGTTTTTCTTAGCAGGGAAAAGTTCAGGGATGTGGAACTGGGTAGTAAAGGAGAAATAATCATGGTCGGAAAGGCCAAATGACTGATACAGTTTTTCAGACATAGCACAGGGTTGTTTCCTGTGGAACTTCACATCCCCATGTGGATTAAACTCTGATTTATGTCAACATTGCAGATTTTGCTAAATGTCATTACTCTCTCAAATAAAAGGCATGAGAGAACTTGTGTGGTGATTGGAACTCAAATTCAGAAAGATAATGTTTTTACAAGAGGTTCTAAAGTACTTTGGAAAGTTCAAGAACTTTAAGAATTTTGGGGAGATTTGGGATTTACATCATGAAAGAAAAGGCTGGGTTTCTGCTGCTTACCATGTGCCATGCTTATGCTAAACACTCAGGATTAAATGTTCCCTGTGTGTGTGTGTGTGTGTGTGTGTGTGTGTGTGTGTGGTCACTTCATTTAGATACATGCACTTTCACCTATAATTTGATTCTGATTCCCTCTTTGAATGAAAACTGACTCCCCCATTGATTCTCTTTTGCAATTAGTTTTACCTCTACTTGTCACAATCTCCACAATCCATCTCTAAAATGGAAAAATAAAGGAAATGCCAGCAAGAGTTGGCACAGATTAACGGTGGCTTCTCTCTTATAAAGGACTGGTTAGGGTCTTGGGGGGTTGAGGGGAGCCATCCAGCAGGTGCCAAAGACAGGTCCCTTCCACCTGCTGAAAGAGACAGCAGGCAAGGTAGATGGCAAGAAAGGAGGGGCAACAGCACACTGAAGCTTAGGTTGGAAGAGAAGAAGTATTGAGTAGTCTGTACATTTTCTGATAACTTGCCTGTGGAAATCAAATTGCAGTCAGCAGACTGCTTGTTTGCTTGGCAGCTGTAGCTAATTATTATTTGGTTCTAATGTGATGCTGACCATTGATTGTTTGCATCTGGTCAGAAAAGCTCAGCTCATTTAGAAATGGTAGAAAAGGGTTAAGGAAATGGACTTAAATAAACTAGTCCTTGGAACGTTGAAAAATATTGTTGCTTCTAGATTAATATATCAGGGGACCTGTAAAGATATTTTAACCCAGCAATACCTTACATCCAGATTCGTGCTTTTTGTCCCAGGAAAGGCAAGAGTGGACTGTTTATTTATTAATTATAAGTTCTTTAGAGAAGCTGGAAAGGGTTTGAGAATGTTTTTTCTGTGTTTTAACTTATTTGAGGTGGCGGATTGTTTTCAAACAGGACAGGAGAGTGTATTGGATATCTCTTGTGCCCAAACTAATATTCTTCAACCTTTGTGGTAGCCAGCTTCCTACATATGTAGCTGCATTTACTTCCTCTTGCTTTCTGCCTTAGGGAACACTTCTGCCCCAGGCTTTCACAACTCTTGGGGGAAGCCATCTAGGCCTTCTTAGTCATGTATAAAGCTTGAGTTCCAAGTCATTGATGCCCCTTGACAAATAGAGGCACTAGACTCAATGGATAAGTGCTCTTTTTCTCCGCCTTGGCCGGACAATAATGACTTGCATGCTACATGTATTTGCAAAGGTTCCCAACAGTATCGAGTCCCAAATCCTCACTGTAGGAATCAGCTTGAAAACACACCATTGGGTTGGTTTTATCTACACCATGTTTCTCTTTTCCTTTAAACATTTTTTTTGTTTATCTATGAGAGAGAGAGAGAGAGAGAGAGAGAGAGAGAGAGGAGAGAGAGACTGCATGCATTCGAGTGGGGTAGAGGCAGAGAGAGAGGGAGAGAGAATCCCAAGCAGGCTCAGCACTGCCAGCACAGCAAGAATTGTGCCTGACACCTAAAAATGGTGCTCAGTAAATATTAGTTTTTATTATTGTTATCATCGGAAGCTAATTAGATTGAGTATCTTTCATAGTAAATGCTAATAAATATTGGAACAAATTCTGTTCTAAATTATCACATCTGGCAGCAGAGATTATAGTACATAGCTTGGAAATATGTCACAGATTTCCTAAGGGACTTTTTTTCCAGGTGCAAAGGGATAACATCTTAAATATAGGTTACTGAAACACCAGTCAGCTTTTCACATGGATTATTTCTTCCTCTATTCACAGAGTGGAACTACAGGAATTAATTACTTCAAGAAAACAGTGATGTGGCTAAATAGGTAATGGGTTGTCAGATCATTGAGTGATTTTAGTCTAGTGTGCCAAATTTTACTTTTTTTTTTTTTTAAGTAAGCTCTATACCCAGCATGAGGCTTGAACTCATGACCCTGAGATCAAGAGTCCTATGCTCTACTGACTGAGCCAGCCAGGTACCCCACAAAATTTTACTTTTGCTTATTTTGTGATCCGTCCTGGAGCCCTGGCCACTCATATTCTTGGACTGAATTACACCCAGTGTTACTGAGTGACTGAACTGCTTCTGGCCCACACTGTTCCTGTTAAGCAGCTGGATTATGGGTCTTTTACTACCCTCAGAGGGTTTGAAGAAAATGCTAATGAAGACTATCAGTACAGGAGTAGTTGGGGATAGAGGGTAAAGCAAGGAGTCTCATGTTGGCAGGAGAGACAGAGCTCGAAGATTACTTGTTTGGTAAAATATCTTCGTTACGTGACTTTTCATGTGGCCCTATGTATGTCTTGTCATTTTGGGTGACAAAGTGGTTTTTAAATTACTTTTAAGTATATTATCTTTTCTTTCCTCTTTCTGTTCTTAATGTGCATCAATAAGAAAATGATTATGTTTTAAAACCAACTAGATGAGGTGAGATAAATGGGGTAATAGCTTTGAAACATTTGAAAACTTAAAAGCTATACCAAACTAGGTTCTGTATGAATTCAATATTACGTATAATGTAATGATAAAAATGCATGCTTTATTGGTAATAGTGTTATTAGATTAGTATTTATACTGTCTTTTTCATGGAAAATTTTACATTCTATACTGTTAACATTATTTTCAAACAGTTAAATCTCCCTTGAATTATTTCCTTCCCCTATAGTTGATTTTAAGTTCTTCTTCTTCATTTATATTCTTTTTTGCAATGATAATAGATGCTTGATAAGTGCCTTAAACTATGGTCCCTTAGAATTCAGTTGTTCTTGCTAGAGAAAACATCAGGCAGTTTGGTTCCAAGCATATATCTAAGTTTTGTTACAATTTACATGCCAGAGAAAACTCTGGCTAATTCAAAGAACTATTCTCGGTAGGCATATTTTATAGCATAGGGAAGAGACTAGATAATAATTGTTAGACTGATTCAAAAATAAAATGAAAATCTGGATAAAGATTACTAGGCTCTTGACTAAGGGGCAACTGGCCATATGGTAACTTGATCATGTGTTTCCCAGACCAAGTTTTAAATCTGTTATCAAAAAGGTGTTTAAAAAATTATCAAGGGGTGCCTGGGTGGCCCAGTTAAGCATCCGACATTGGCTTAGGTCATAATCTTGTAGTCTGTGGGCGCGAGCCCTGCATTGGGCTCTGTGCTGACAGCTTGGAGCCTAGAGCCTGCTTCAGATTCTGTGTCACTCTTTCTGTCTCTTAAAAATAAATAAATTGAAAAATATCAGAAATGCTAATTTCCTTCTAAAAGCCACTTAAAAATTGCAATAATGTTTCCAAATTTAGGAAAAAAATTTTCTTTTACTCTCCTGATTTTTTTCAGTGTATTTCTTTCTCTTATAGTGTCTATTCAGTCCTCACAGAAACTGTTTCATAAATTGGCAGCTTTTTAAATCCCAAGAAAGTATGCAATTTATTAACATGTACTGAACTGCTAGAAAAAAATCTACCAGATGAAGAAAAACAATAGATGATTTTGGTCTGTTTTGAGCAGAATCACGGTTACACGATCATATTTTATTATGTTTATACACTGTTTTTTTTTGGGTGCGGGCGTTTTTGTTTGTTTACTTTGTTTTGTTTTGGGGAGGGGGTTGTTGAGCAAAATGAAAAGAATTATAGCAATAGGAACATACTTAAAGAAAATATATAGTTATTATTTGCAGTAGTTGAATTGTCTCTGGCAGCATTGACCAACTTTTTTTTGTACTTCAAGGTTGAGACACATCTTGAAGTTAAGAGCCAGAGTGGGGCAATTTCAGTGGAATTTATAGTCTGATTTTAATCCATATCATGAAAAGGGAATAGATTATCCTAAGGATTATAACCAACTCTTTTTTTTTTCTAAAGAATAAAATAAGGAAAACTTGTGCATGAGTTAAGACATCATTAAAGACATCATTGTCAAAAAAAATTTGGACACAAGTTAAAGCACTTTTGGGATAGTAGGGAAAGGATCAATTTTAAAGCTGATTTAAGGAGGGTGGCTGGGTGGCTCAGTCAGCTGATGGCATCCAACTTCAGCTCAGGTCATGTGAAACAGTTTGTGAGTTCCAGGGGCCCCCCTTCGGGCTCTGTGCTAACAGCCTGGAGCCTGCTTAAGATTCTGTGTCTCCCTCTCTTGCCCTCTGCTCACGCTCTCTCTCTCTCTCTCTGCCTGTCTCTCTCTCTCTCTCTCAAAAATCAATAAACATTAAAAAAAATAACCAATTTAAGGAAATTCCAAGAATGCCTCAAAAGTCTCAGTTTAAAGCAGCAGAAGTGTGGGGAAACCATGTAAAGGGAGAGGACTCTTGTGGAGTCTGGAAGAGTCAGAATGAGCTGAGCCATTAGAAAAGAGAGGGGTGAGATCCACATGACTAACAGGGCTAGGGAGGATAATGTTTCATGAGAAGTACACTATTAATTGAGCATAAAATGCATTCTGTAATATGGTGTAGAAGGAACTGGAAGGATCAATTGCAGTCAGGAAGAGGCCTTGGATGATTGTCTGATAAGCCTGAGAATGAGATATCCTCCTCACCAAGTAGCATGCCTGAGTAACAATAGCACAGTAATGAGCATCTTTGTGAGATTAATTCTGGTAAGACTTCTCTGCAGAGTGCTGTATTTTTCCAACAATGAAGAGTATTCAGAGGTGATAAGGTGGCAAGAAAAGATGGAACAGCCCATAATTTTCAGAGACTTGTAGGTTAAAAATGATCATTTGAGCATGTCTTTTCCTTATCAGTGTTCCATGTAAAGTCAATATAAATTCTTCCCTGCTCCTATTAAAATCTTTAGTCATGTATCACTCCTACTGCGCATGTGTTCAGATGACATGTTGTCATAGCTAATTGATTCTTATGGGCACTGAGTGGGAACTAGGCCACTTATTAAGGCCACATGCCCTTTGTGTGTCAATTTTTTAGTGATGTTGACTTCTTACAGTTATTGAGGCTTTTACATGAGAAAGTGAGGGAGCATATTTGCCTTTCAGTTTGATGGCTTTGGGGGCAATGTAGCAGACATTTTGGAGGGTGTGGGAATGCTGCAAGTTTTAAAGGGCTTGTGCAGGCATCTAGGTAAGGGAAGAAATAACTGTTGCAGGGTTATTAATAAAGAGAGGATGAGTTATCTGCTATTGAGGAGGGAAGTAATAGATCGCAGTAGTTCCTGGGAGGAATGAGAGGGCTTCACCACTTGGAGAGCATTAAATCGAATGCAACCCAAGTAAGTGTTCAAAGCAAAGAACTTACTATTATTTGTTCTAAGTAAGGAGACCGGGAGATAGCTCTCAAAGCACTGTCTCCCCATGGGGTTAGTACAGGAAGCTTTTATTCAGTGCATTGGTGGGGTAGGGAGCTTGCATACACATTAATGAACTTACACATATTCTTTTAGGCACTTTCGTTCAGTTGTGGGGTGCCTAGCATGCTAGTGCATGTGGTGTCTAAATGGAGTGTCTTTCGATCAGATGGGGGCCCCGAATGTGAGGCAACGATGAGGAGGAAGCCAGTGGTACTGGAGGTAAGAGAATTCACCTGAGGCAAATCAAAAGAGATTGAAGTCTTTGAATACACTGCAAGGGAGCATGGGCAGGATAGCAGAGAAGAGGCTGTCTGCAAGGAGGCAGTGGGTGAGGGTTGTTTTTAAAGGGGGAAGATGAGGAGATATGGTGACATATAGGTAGAAATCTCCCTTTTTTTGGTTATTGTGCCTGATTATAAGTAGCCCATTGGTTAGTTAGGGACTATGGATATTTTGAAGTGACTATGGATATTTTGAAATGACTATGGATATTTTGCCTGATGCCTGATGGGCCTGTCTGTATTCAGCCAGGTGGTCACTATGGGCCCTTTCTACATTCCATCCCTCAATCCTGTTTGCCTGAAAGTGCCCCGTATAGTGCATACTAAGGTCAAAAAAATTGCAGATAACTCCCATAGGAGATCTTAGTATTATAACGAGCTAAGGGTAATGTTAAGACAATGTGGGGGCCCAATGAGGTCCTGAGCTCCAAACCAGCTCAAACTGACTCATGTGAAGGACTGTCAGGTGAAATACCTAGCGGGGTGTCTCCTTGGCCAGAACTGTATGTTTGCAAAACAAAACACATTTCTTCCCTGCTTTTGTCCCTTCCACTTCCTCCCTTCTGCCAGTAGCTTTCCGCCCTCTGATCTGAGTAACTTCTTGTAGCATCCTTGCTAAAAGAGAATGATGATTGGAACTGTTCTAGCCCCTGTTTGGGGTCCTTTGTGTCCCTCTTGGGGAGCAAGAGTTTCTGTACCCTCAAAGGTCCTTCTAGCTAAATTAGGGATTAAATTGACATGAGACAGATTAACAGGAGAAAATCCAATTTAACAGGCATGTATGTATAGGAAATCCACATAGACATGGAAAATCCAAACATAGGCAAAATGAGGCATGTATGTCATCCTGAACTAGGAAGAAGGAGGTAGTGGTCTGGGATTAAAGAGAAAAGGAATGCACTTTATAGGCCCTTAAGAGGAGCAAATGTTTGGTAATTAGATGTTCGACCTACTATACAGATGGGTCACTCAGATAAAATTTGTCTCTGTTAATAACCCTTATTCTGGGAAAGACCCCCAAGTTAGATTTTTCTGTTTGGTTAAAGGTGGTAGAAAAGTTTCCCTTGAGCCCATAGGGTCTCAAGTGCCTTCAGCTCAAAATAATCCATATGCCAGAGTGGTGCATTCAGGGTTGGGGTGGAGGAAGGACCCTCTCCTGAACCCCTTCATCCCTTCACTGTGCATAGATGATTTTGACTTTCCTGTCATCCTGAGCAAACAGAAGGCACCATCCCAAGTCCTCTGTATCTCAGGACTCCACTGACTGCCCTGGCATCCTGTGCTTACTTTCTGCTTTGCTTCCCTTCCTGGGTTGGGCCTTAGTGGAAAACCTAGTCGCCTCATGGAGGTGACTGTTCTCTAAAAGTAGCCCCTGTCCTCTTGCTTGAAGATTACAGCATCTCTGGATAGCTTATACCACATTTTCATTTTTCTCCCAAGTTTACCACATAATAGATACATACTAAGGTCTGAATCAAGGTGACTGGCAAGTAGCCTTCTCATCTGTACACTTGCTTCTAGCAGCTGACATGATCAAGCGTTCATTATCCTAAAACAAAACTCCCTTACTGAGTCACACCTAGTTCACTCCAAAGCTCTCTGCTTTTCTTCACAACCAAATGTCCTATTACAGCAGCATGCATTTACCCTCTCTCCTTGGCTACCTTCATGCCTCAACCCTCCTGGCCATCTTCCTTTACCATCATTTGAATGCATATTGCTCTCATTTTGATCACCAAAGAACATCTTTTTACTAATCCATTCTGCTCATTCATTCTGCTAAACTTGGGATTCTTTTCCTCCTGCATTTCTTCATTTTCTTCTTTCTGCAGGTGCATGGTTTTTACCCTTAAATGTTCTTACTACTCCTGTCCCAAAAAGACAACTCAGTAAACCTCTTTCTGTATTCTCTGGCTTTTACTTCTATAATATCCAATATAGAATCAAGAGTATGGTTTCTTTGGATTGTTGCTAAATTAGCCTTTTGTCATAATCTTCATTTTTGCATATTGGAAATCATTTTCTCAACTTAATTTTAAACATTTTTTTCTGCTTAGAAATAATTTAAATTGTTCCTAGTAACTGAAAACATGCTCTATTAAATTTCACTTGACTTAATGCAATGTTAATTCTCCCAGACTTACCACATTTATTTTATTTCATTCAGTGTTCAAACAATGTATTAGTTCCCTGAAAGTTCTTAAAGTTTCTTTTCAATAAGTGAATTGAAGTGCCTGTGCTAAATGAACAGCAGTTACATTACACATTTAAGGAAGAAAAGTGCTGATGTATTTAAAATCTTTTATTGACATTGCAGCTGCCCCTCTTGGCTTTAAAAAAAGCACAGTGCTATTATGTGAATTGTAAATACCAAGATATTCTTCTAGGAAAAGAAAGCTAAGAATGTTAGTAGAAAATTTTACTTTTCTAGTATGGTAATTGGATTTCCTGGTGTGTGTGTGTGTGTGTGTGTGTGTGGTGTCCCCCCCCCCCCATGAAACTTCTTACTCGGAAAATTGAGAAATTATAAGGAGATAACTCAAACTTACAAAATAGCATCACTTTTCAGATTTTTCAAGTACCTAATTGCTACTATCATCTTCATTTAAGGACTCACCATAATCTATGATATCAAATTGGCCTTTACAAAAATGACTTTTTACATAGCATTTAACTTGTAAAAAGTACTTTTTATAATTGAAATGCTGATGGGTGTAATTTAAAGTATATAAGAGAACACTGTTTCTTCAGGGGATACATCTCCAAATTCTCCATGGCTTACAATTCCATGTATGATTGGGGCGTAACTTACTGTACCAGGTTGCGTCCTCTGGAGTTTGAAATGGAAAAATGTTTACCAGGGGTTGCATATATGAAAGATAAAAGGGAAAGGGAACAAGAGGAGGAATAAGAGGGGAGAAGGAGGGTAGGGTAGAGAGAGCCTGACTACCCTAAGCATCCCAGTGGGGGATTCTATTGCCAAAATTCCCCTTTAGAGGAGTTATTCATTGAGGAGAAACAGTTGGGCATCAGTTATTGGTGATACTGGTTGGGGGAAGCCTGTCTTTGGCCTGAAAGCTGTGGTGGATCCTAAAGCCTCCACAGCTGGAGGATGTCCTCTGTTTCCAGCATCTTTCAAAGGGAAGATATTTTTATTTTGGTGAATTTCAGTTTATTGATTTTAATTATTTCATAGATCATAGTTTGAGTTTTGTGTTTAATAAACCTTTCCCTAACCCAAGGGCACATCAGTTTTATCCTGTTTTTCCTAGAAGTTTTTCAGTTTTAGGTTTTACATTTGGGTCTTTATTTCACGCTGAGCTAATTTTTGATTATCGGCAAAGTGTAGGGATCAAGGTTTTACATAAAGATGCCCATTTGTGCCAGAATTCTCTTAGAAAGATTATGGTTTCACCATTAAATTGCCTTTGCACCTTAGACAAAAATCAATTGATAATATATATGAGGGTCTATTTATGCAATATGTTCTCTGCTAGTGATCTATGTGTCTTGTACTTTGATTACCACACTGTATTGATTATTCTATCTTTGTAATAAATCTTGAAATTAGACAGTGTTAATATTCCAGTTTTTTCCATATTGTTTTGGATATTTGAGTTCCTTTGCTTCATATATGATTTTTTGAATCAGATTTTTTATTTAATAAAAAGATTTTTGCTGGAATTCAGTTTGGGATTATGTTGAATCTATGGATCTATCTGGGACAATTAGCATATTAATATTATTGAGACTTCTAGTCCATGAGTAAAGTATATCTATCAATTTATTTAGATCTTTTTAAATTTCTCATCAGTTTTCAACATATAGATCTTGTATGAATTTCATTAGGTTTATACCTAGGTATTTTATTTTGCTACTATTTTAAATAGTACTTAAAAGAATTTCTACCTTCACATGTTCATTGTTGCATAGAAATACAATTTGTGTGTGTGTGTGTGTGTGTGTGTGTCTATGTGTCTGTGAATTAGCCTTGTATCTTGTGACCTACCAAACTCATTTATTAGATCTAATAGACAACTATGTTTTATTTGAGTAGAAATAATTTTATTTATGTCTTTTGATTCTATCTTATTACTTTCTTTTTCTTGCTTTATTGCACTGGCTAGGACATCTATTATGGTAGTGAATAAGAGTGATGAGTGTAGTCATCTTTGTCTTATTCTTGTTAAGGAGAAAGCATTTAGTCTATTACCTTTAAGTAAGATATCAGCTATAGGTTTATTATAGATGCCCTTTTCAGGTTTAGGAAGTTCCTTGTAGTAGTTTGCTGAGTCACTAGCATGAAATGATGTTAAATTTTTTTAAATGTGTTTTATTGCCTCTATTGCAGTAATCACAATGATCACAGTAAAATAAAAAGGAAAAAAAATGGTCCCATGCAGATTTCATGATCAAGCTTATTTTCTTTACCCTAATATAAGAACCCTGATAATCTGACTCTTGCCTATGTCCCTTTAACATTATGTCTTTCATTCCCCACCCGTACCTTAAGCTGCTCTAGAACAGGAATTACTTGCATTTTTCTGCATACATCATGTTCATATTTATCAATATTTATAGTGCACACTGTGTTAAACCACCCAGACTTCTCACTTCTCACTTCTGTGAGGCCTGCAAGATTTATTCCCTCACCTGAGAGTGGTACTGGATGACAGACCTCTCAGCTGTCAGCCCTCCTAAGAAATTACCTCCTGATGCAGAGAGCTGCCTTACACAAGGCTGTCACCTTCCATAAACAACCTGTGTCTAAAGCAGGGTCAGTAAGACTAAACTCTCTCATCCTAAAGATGGACAGTAACACTGCAGACCCAATTTTGAAGGACTATCCCAACTTTGTAGGTCCCCATGGGATCAGCTGAGATCTTGTTTTGAATTCATCACAGCTAATGTGACCAGCAACTGGAACCAAGTTCCAGTTTGCCCACAGCTGAGGGGTTTCCCAAAACCCAAAAACTTTCAGTGCTAAAAGTAGGAAAGTCTTTGGCAAAATAAGATGACTCAGTCATGCTAATGGAGTCACCGGTGTCTCTTTCTCCAAAATTCTTTTTCACTGCTTTCAGGTGCTGATTCTGAGGTAACTTGGTGCTTTGCTGCTTTCATGCTGATATCTGTTCAGGTACCCACTGCAATAAGAAAAGGGTGGGGGGGGGGGGGAGAGGAAGCAGGAAGGCCAGCTAGGGAGGCAATTGCATTACTCCATGACAAGTAAGGAAGTGGTATGCCCAGGATGGTGGGAGCATAGAGGGAAGAGAAGTAGACAAGATTCATGACTTACTTTAGAGGTCAAGCTAACAAGTCTTTCTGATGGATTGGATTATCGAATCACGGGGGCCTGCTCAGTGTTGAGGTTGAGCAGCTAAGTGAATGTGGCATTATGTACTAAAATGAGGAAGGTAATGATAATTCAATATGTCCTTCATTTAGTATGGGATAAGTGAGTAGAGATTTCAAGTAGACGTAAAGATCTAGAGCTCTGCAGAGGTATAGATTGGGGTACAGAGTAAGGAAACAGGGATACTCAGATTCCAGTTAAAGTCACAGGAGTAAATGGAATCACCATAAAGGAATGCAGAGAACAGTGGATCTGAAGCTTTCCTGGGTTGCACGTCCTTTTGAGAATCTGATGAAAGCTAAGAAGTCTGCTGCTGCTGCTGCTGCTGCTGCTGCTGCTGCTGCTGCTTCTTCTTCTTCTTCTCCTCCTCCTCCTCCTCCTCCTCCTCCTCCTCCTCCTCCTCCTTTTAAGCACATTCTTGTAAATATTTCTGTGTTGGTTTCCTAGGGCTTCTGTAACAAGGTATCACAAAGTGGGTAGCTTAAAACAGCATAAATGTATTGTATCCTGATTCTGGAAGCTAGAAGATGAAAATGAGAGTGTTGGCGGGGGCCAATCTCCCTCTGAAACATGTAAGGGAAGATCCTTCCTTACCTGTTTCTCCCTTCTTGTGGTGGCAGTCAGTCCTTGGCATCCTTTGGATGGGAGCTACATCATTCTGCTTCAGTTTTAATGTGGTGTTCTGCTCTCTGTGGAGCTATCCCTCCTAAGGACGCTGGTCACATTAATTAAAGGCCCACCCTATTCCAGTATGACCTCATCTTACCTAAATACATCCATAATAGCTCTCTTTTAAGGTACAGAGGGTTAGGACATCAACCCATAGCAACTTCTGCAGGACACAACCCATAGCAACTTCATACTGTCTTAAGGATTCAAAAATTCCTTGGAGTCCAACCTCCAGAGGCATAATGCAGAACTCATCACCATTTGGAGTCAACATTTGGAGGATGGACATAGGAGGAGACAATGGCAAAGAGAATGAGGAGAAACAGAAGGAACATGAATTTATGTCCCCTTTCAGAGAGGAAAAAGAAATAAATGCAGAACCCATGCAAAGAAAGCACTAAGAGTGCCCTAGAAACCAAAAGTTTCTCTTGTTGCCCATGGGCAACTCCACACAGTGCTGCTGATGGTACTAGCAGTAAATGTGATTATTGTTGTTATTATTATTATTAATTATTATTTTGTTGTTTTGGGTGTCTGGCACCTTTCTGTGCACTTTACCTGTATGATTCTTTTCATCCTCACAACAACTGTATTATTATTATCCCCATTTTATAAATGAGGAAACTATAGAGTTAAAATAGCTTCCTTACAGTGACATTGTAGGCGAAAGACATCTTAAATCTTAACATATTTCAATCCTAACCTTTTGCTCTTCTTGTCTTGTCTAAACTTCTCCATTCTTCTCCATTTCAGCCATTAAGTAAATCCCCAAATTATAGACTTTGTGTGTTTTAAACCCAGCTTATCCCTTCTTCTCATTTTGTGGATTTCATGGTTTGTTTGTTTGTTTGTTTTGGATCATCCAAACCAGCCTCCTGTCCTAGTACTCACCCACAGGATGGTGACAACACTCCAGCCACACTAAACTATGTCCTGTGTCTCATCTTTTCCTTTTGCTCTATTTTGGATGGGTTTTCCTCCTGGCTACTGCTGACTCCTGTTCATATTTCAACACCCAACACACAGTTACCTTCTCTTATGGGATCTTTTATGAGGCCTTCTGTGTATCACCGAAGACAAAACCAAAATGAGGAAGACATGAGCTTTGCCTTCAAACATGCACTTGATTTTATTGAGGTCTGAGGATGTGAAAATGACAGGAGACACACAATTAACATGAATGAAGGCTAGAATGATAATGACAGAATTATGCTGACAGTAAATAGCTATAGAATTTTATTTTTATTATTTTTTTAACGTTTATTTATTTTTGAAACAGAGAGATACAGAGCATGAACAGGGGAGGGGCAGAGAGAGAGGGAGACACAGAATCTGAAACAGGCTCCAGGCTCTGAGCGGTCAGCACAGAGCCCAACGCGGGGCTCGAACTCACGGACCGTGAGATCATGACCTGAGCCGAAGTTGGATGCTTAACCGTCCCAGCCACCCAGGCGCCCCTTTATTTTTTTATTTTTATTTTTTTAACGTTTATTTATTTTTGAGACAGAGAGAGAGCATGAACGGGGGAGGGGCAGAGAGAGAGGGAGACACAGAAAAATAGTTACAGAATTTTAAAGAAGATCAGCCTCCAGCCAGAGAACCACTCACTCAAAATCATATTATACCGTTACTGGGAATCACCCCCCGTCTTAAGAAGGGGACGTTTGTAGGTATGTGATGAAGAACTTTATGCTCTTGTGTTAATATCTCCTTTACCCTTTTGCATATTTGGCTTCAGTTTAAAAAAAATTATATTGCTTATTTATTTTTGAGAGAGAGAGGGACAGAGTGCAAACAGGGTAGAAGCAGAGAGAGAGAGAGAGAGAGAGAGAGAGAGAGAGAGGGAGAGAGAGAGAGAGGGAGAGAGAAAATCTGAAACAGGCTCACCTGAATCTCTCCACACAGAGCCCGACACGGGGCTCAAACTCACAACCATGAGATCAGGACCTGAGTAAAAGTCATATGATTAACCCACTGTGCCACCCAGGTACCCTAGGCCTCAGTTTTTAATGTTTTTTTCACCAAGCTTCATTAGCTCCAGATTATTTATACAGTTTTGAACTGCTCCTAAGTATTTATTGTTCTGAGTGCTCTTTACCTTAAAAATCATGCCTACAACTATATAACCAAAGCAGGTGACAACACATTTTGTTAAGAAGTTTACTTTTTGTTCATTTTCATATTACTCATTTTTCATAATTTAGTGTTAGGATAGAGTATAAATTTCAAATGTCGTGTATTTTGTGTTTTTCTTTAATGGATGTTGTGAATTCTTTCTAAAAGACTGTTAATGAGATGATTTTAGGTGAGACTAAGGACCCTTGAACCCTGTAATCTTGAAATTTTGGTAACTTGCCTAAGTTCTCTCTCAGTCAAGTTATATAAAAGTTTTTGTTTGCTTTTTAGGTTTTATTAACAACTTTGCTGCAAGTTTTGCATCATATACTTGGATTTGAAATGTAGCGATAGAGAAGGATAGATAGTGAAAGATATGATAATCATTGCATTTCAGGCAAACTCAATATACAAAGCACTAATTGCAAAAAATAAAACAGAACAAAACAAAAAAGTATTATTTTGACCCTATCTACTATTCATCCTCCATCTGTACAGAATTCCCTCCTCTGTATTTTATGGCTTCCTGTGGGTATGATTTATATGCCATTATATATAGTCTCCTGTAATTATTTACATAATTGTTTCCTCTTCTGTATCCTCCAGTCTTCTATAAATCACTAGAATATAGAAATTTTTGTGTGTCCTTAGCACCATACCCAGGAATGACAGGTATTTGAAAAGAAAAAAAAAAAAGAAAAAAAGAAAATGTCTGGAGTTCACTCTATATTTTGAGTCTTCTAAGGACTGAGTGCCTACATGTTGGTTAAGAATATCACACACGCAAAAATAGCAGCTTCCATTGATGTTTTAAGATAACTTCAAGTGGAAGATAAAACATTTCCAAAATTAAAATGGAAGTCAAGTGGAAACGAAGTGCTACACAGTTTTCCAAGGGACATTTATTTCTTGCAACAAAGAAGGCTGACATTGTTAGTCCATGGTTGTTCGATTATATTCTTTCTTACATACATAATGTGCATGTTAGTGCATCTTCTATGGGAAATTTGATTCACATATTGTGTACATTTTTCTTTTTCTTAGCAAATCTTGAATTTTCATCACAATTCTCATAGCATACAAAGCAAGTTTTATTTTCAAAAGTGGAAGTTCAATTACTAGGAAACATGATGACAATAGCAAGCACTAAACCCATAAATGACAGAAGCGGCTGATTTCCCACTTGGCCAAAGTGGAATGTCTTTCAGTTTACTCATAATATTGAAAAAAATAGAGAATCTTTTCTTTGCCTGCCTTTCCTGGAGTCAAAGTTATGTGTTTACTTTTAATTTTGTATATATTTGTATATGCATTCAACAAATAATAGGTATTATTCACATAATTTTGTTATAAAGGGAAAGAGGAGAAAGAGAGGAAAGGTTTGAAATTCACCGTATGTATTGTTAAACATTTCTGAAAAGTTCATTTACTACTCTTAACTTTAGTAAATCTCCAATTGGAACATAGAATCCCTACTCTCCCATTCAGTATTTATTCATCTTTATTTTACCATTACTAATTGAAATATTACATGAGAAAGGGTTTTTCCAAATGGAAATTCGGTAGAAAATGTTCATGATATTGTTTTCTCTTATGCATTTCCTAGAGTGGTTGGTTTCATTGCAGTTTATATGCTTATCTCTTTATAGTGTTTTCATAACACTAATATAACATGAGCAAGATAAATCTCATGGTAATGACATTAAAATTGATAACTGAACATTTTAAGGATACCTGAAACTTTTCGTTAGGTTGTTAAAATTAAGAAGAACAAAACAAATACAACTTAATATGAACTGTTAATTCTCCTGCAAGATAAAGAGAATTCATTCATTCACTTATTATGTTTTACTTAATGTTATCATTATTATTATTTTATTGTGACAGAGAGAAGGAGCATGAGCAGGGGAGGGATAGAGAGGGAGAGAGAGAAAATCCCAAGCAGGCTCAATGCTCAGCACGCTGAGCCTGATGCAGGGCTTAATACCATGACCCTGAGATCAAGACCTGAGCCAAAATCCACAGTTGAAGGCTTATCCAACTGAGCAATCCAAACGCCCCCATTTACCTATTATGCTTTAATTGTTTTCAATGCCAAACACTCCATCAAATAATGATGGAAAAACAATTATCTTAAGAGGGTAAAACTAGTTGAACATGAGATATATAAAATTAAAGAATTCCCTTTAGCACCTTTATCACTGAAGTGGAATTCGTGTAAAACGGTATAAAGGATATAATAACATAGGCATGATTCTCCACACCTTCCTTTCCCTCTATTCTGATTTCCAGTTTGCCCCCAAGTCTGGCTTATTTTGCCTCCTAAATAATCATCAAATTATTCTGCTTTTGTTCATCCTCAGCACCTCCTAGTCCAAATCATTGTTTACTCTCTGACCATTGCAGTGGTCTTCTCACAGGACTACCCACATCCACTTGGGCCCTTATGACCTTTTGTCTACACTGTAGAGGGCTCTTTCCAGGGCACATTCTTCATTACCAGGCTTTGCAATTTAAAACATGTCAGAAGTCTCTCTGGAATTTCAGCTTAAAGACAAAATTTCTGAGTGTTGCCTGTAAAGCCATGTGTGATCTGTCTCCTTCTGGTTCTTTAGGTCACATTTAATGCCGGCCTTCCCTGCTTTGCCCATCACTATGCCACTCAGATCATAATCATACATGTCTTCAGTCCCTTGACCTTGACAGACTCTCTCCTGTCATATGCTGGTCTTTTTCTGATCCAATTTTCTCCTCCTCATCTTTTAAATGTCAGCAAAATATCATTTCCTCAGAGAAGAGTTCCTTGACAACTTGACCCCAGTCAGATCCTCCCTTTATAGCATCATAACCTTCAAGCTTGGCCCCACTGCAACTTTTCATTAATCAGGACCTAAGTCCTATCTGTCTTATTATCTTATGACTTGGGTGCAAGACATAGTCAGAAGAATAACAGGTAACCAATAAACATGTATGAAGTCTGTGAATCATAAAATACTTTATATTTTAAAACCATTTGAATACGTAATATTTAAGAGAACCAACCCATCTCATGGAGTATATGTATGTATGTCCCTTAGCCAGAGAAACAGGGATAGAAGTTTGAAAGTTTATAGATTATATGATCAAACTCCTGTTCTGTAGATTTAACTATAATCCTAAAGAATTTCATCATTTAAGTACAAATTAGTCATGTCTCCATTGTTGTGATAGTAAGATGTTGTTGTATATGCTATTATCAGTTACATAAAGTGACATAGAAGACAAAGTTGCTTATCATTTCCAAATCTTCTTCACCACCCCAGCTCTCAAATGTCACCAATTGCTCCTGGTAGATAATGAACTCTACTATCTGGTTTTAGTCTTACTTAGAGAGATTAAACAAGTTTGTTTACCCCTGGGGATAACTTTAAAGACTTTCCAAGAAGCCAAAATAGTACTAAATCCAGGGAACTGTTACTGTATAGGAAAGAAGACAGAAATCACACTTAAAAGAGGGAAAGGAAATGAGATAAAATCTTGAAAAGCATGTAGGGAGAAATGAAAACAGGCGGAGTGCAGTCTTTATCTTTTCAAGCAATCTACTGTGCTTCAAGTTTTGAACATCTAAGAGCCCAAATAATGGCCTCTATCTCAGATCGCCCCTGGAGTCCAGTTTTGATGCTGATAAATGCTGTTTTTACAACTTGTTGTTGCCAGATATGGTTTCTCTGAATTATCCAGAGGCCAAACATCATCCACCTTTCTTCTTTTTTTCCAATTTATTTTGCAGTTATCATGCCTCAAGCATGGGTCACTATGGTTGGAAATAACTTTTAGTAGCTGCATGAGCCAATAAATGAATGTATCCAGAGGCTTCTTTGAGGTTGTGTGGTTATTGTCAAAGGGATCTTCATCATAGGATGAGACATCAGTTCGAAAAAAATGCAAACCAGGTCTTATATTTCCAGATTTCCTTTCTCAGGGAGCAGGCCAACTCTCCCAATGCTTATGAGTATGAAAACTACCCAGTATTTTTAATACCCCTATTTCCTCAAATTCTAGCTTAGTGTGTTCAAGCAGCATTGTCTTTTGAATTTATGTGAAAATGAAAATCAATCTGAATGATCTTATATAAGATAATTTGAGAAATAGGCTATTCTATAATGTCAAGTGAGATTGGATTTGTACTGTACATTCTATAGCGACCACAGACACCCAATAATCATGATGTGTTGAGATGTTTCATGACCCAGGTAAATCTTCTAAATCATCGAATCAGTTATCTTGTTTTGGTTCGATCTTTATGTTAAATATATTTTGTCTTCATATGCCTTGGCCTTTGTTAACCTGTGTGCTTTGTTTTTATGTATTTTTATTTATTTATTTTTTTTTTCAACGTTTATTTATTTTTGGGACAGAGACAGAGCATGAATGGGGGAGGGGCAGAGAGAGAGGGAGACACAGAATTGGAAACAGACTCCAGGCTCTGAGCCATCAGCCCAGAGCCCGACGCGGGGCTCGAACTCACGGACTGCGAGATCGTGACCTGGCTGAAGTCGGACGCTTAACCGACTGCGCCACCCAGGCGCCCCTTTATGTATTTTTATTAAATATATTTGATTGTCCTTAGATACCTTAATCTTTGTTAAATCTTATGTTTTAACAGGTAGCATAGCAGGATGGTTATGAGTTTGGGTGGTGGGGCCAGAAGACAAAGACTTGAATCTCTGCTCTGCTACTTGCTAGCTTTTTGACTTGGACTTTTACTTAACCTCTCAGTGCTTCAGTTTTTTCCTCTAAGAAATGGGGATGATAATTATATTTATGTCTTTAAATGATTTAATATGCACAAAACACTTATAACAATCTTTGTATCTTAGTAAAAACTAGTATAATGATACTATAATTATCACATCCTATTCATTACTATATAACATTTTAATTAAATGCCTACTATATGCTGAATATTTTGTTGGCAATGGGTGATATTGATCAACCTAAAAGAAATAGCTAGCTCCTACCTTCCAAGAGCTGGAAGCCAGGTGAATAGAGACAGAGTTTGAACAAGTAAACAAAAAGTAAAGTGATCTCTACAGTAAATGGAATGAATGAGATACTATGGTTTTGAATCATAGGACAGAACTACTTCAGAGAGGATGACCAAAGACAGATGGCCTGAAATATGTTTTCATATGTTACCTCAAGATTGAAAGAGAACCAATTATGACATCAGGGACAGAGTGGCTTTTCAGGGAGAGAAAACAACCTGAACGATAAGAGTCTTGAAAAGCACTTGCTGAACTCTGGTAAATGAAGTAAGGCTATTGTGTTTGGAGTTAGAAACAACATGAGGTGGAAGCAGGCACCAGGAGCAGGATCATGCATTCAGCATGGCAGGGGTTCAGTCTAAATTCAAGGGAAGACATGATAGGACTTTAAAGTGATGATGCTTTATTTTTTTTCTTCTAAATTTTTATTTAAATTCTATTTAGTTAACATGCAGTGCAATATTGGTTTCAAGAATGGAATTCAGTGATTCATCAATTACATACAACACCCAGTGCTCATCATAACAAGTGCTCTCCTTAATCCCCATGACCCATCTAGCCCATCCCCCACCCACCTTCTTCCATCAACCCTCAGTTTGTTCTCTATCTTTAAGAGTCTCTCATGGTTTGTTTCCCTCTCCCTCCACCCCAAGTTCATCTGTTTTGTTACTTCAATTCCACATATGAGTGAAAACAGGTAGTATTTATCTTTCTGTGGCCTGTTTTGCTTAACATAATACAGTCTAGCTCCATCCATGTTGTTGCAAATGGCAAGATTTCATTCTTTTAGATGGCTGAGTAATATTCTATTGTGTCTATACACCACATCTTCTTTATCCATTCATCAGTTGATGAAGGTGCCTTAAAATTCTAGAAAATTATTCTATCTGCCATGTTGGAAAACGAATTAGAAGAGGAATGGGAAGCACCAGCTGAAAAATTTTTAATAGCCTAGATAAAAGGTAAGGTGGTCCAAAACAGTGGTGGTGATGATTAAGGGAAGTGTGGTATGTATGGAATATGGAAATTGAGAGAGAAAAGAAAAAGAAAAGATGACTCCCAATTTTCTGGCTCGAGCAACTGGGGGAGATAGTGGTGCTTAAAGGGGGGATATGAGGTGTGGATTAAGTTTAAGCAGTAGGACAGAGAATGGAGTGAAGAATTCAGTTTGGGATGAAGATTAAGATGGCTATATTTCACAAAAATAGAGGTATAAAAACATTTGGAAATATGAATTTAGAATTCATAGATAAGGTAAGGATTAGAGATAGAAGTTTAAGAGATGGTATAAAGATGACATTTAAAGTCCTAGGGATGGAAGAATTCATTTAGGAAAAGGATGTAGAGAGAAATGAAGGAATTTGGACCAACCTCTAATAATATCCAGCATTTAGAAGAAGACACAAGTATCCATTTCTCATTCCTCTTGGATAAATGATTGCTTTATCATAAAATAATGCTATAATCAATATCTCATTATATGATATGGTAATGCTGCATATTGTATGATATTACATTATACAGAGATCAAAGAACTACAAATGCTATATTCTCTCTCTCTTTGCTATTGTTTCATTTGGGACTCTGGATTTCACTTTCCCATAATATAAAAATAAGTAAGTTATTATGGAATATATCCTAGACAAAAAGTGACATATATAGTAGTGAATAAAAATAATTTAGATGTTAGAAATGCTAATCCATAAATTACTTCTGAATGTTTGTATTACCCAATACAAAAAAAAGAAAAAAAAACCAATGTAATTAGTGCAATTGTTTTATAGATGACCCCTTACATAGTGTATTTCTTCTTTCATAAGTACTATTTTGAGAAAGAAAGAGTATTGAAACTAAGGAGCATTTATGCCCATAGGAAAATTTGATAATGATCAGATCAGATTATCTGTATACAAAAAGAAAAAGGATTTAGATCAGAGAACAGGGTCTGGGCATTGTCAGAGACCATATGATTGAAGGGTCATTCCTTAGGACTTAGCTTCTTCCTCAGCTCCACAGTCCTGGCAGTTACAGGGATGGAGAACAGTGGAAGCTTGGCCTCAACCAAACTAAATGTTCAAGGTCTCCTGGAGCATCTGTGACCACAGTCATCTTCATACCCAGGTGTCTTCCGGTACCCAGTAAGAAATTGAGCTCAGAGTGTCCCTTGCTGTCATAAGTCATAATGCCATGGAAGAGGAAAGTGTGTGTGTGTGTGTGTGTGTGTGTGTGTGTGTGTGTGTGTGCGCGCGCGCGTGCGCATGCAGTGCTTTTAGGAGAAATTTCTTCTATTAAAAAAATGTGTATCTATTTATTTTGAGAGAGAGAGTACTAGTGGACTAGAGGGGCAGAGAGGGAGGGAGAGAGAATCTTAAGCAGGCTCCATGCTCAATGCAAAGCTTGATGTGGGGTTCAATCCCATGACTGTGAAATCATGACCTAAGCTGAAATCACGAGTCGAATGCTTAACCAACTGAGCCACCCAGGCGACCCTGTATGAGGAATTTCTTAAATCAAATGTCAGCTTATTCCATTGACTTCAACCTTCTTTATTCTTTTCAATGAGGGCTCTGTGTATAGCTCCTTTCTGAGTTCATAAGTGTGATCACCTCCAAACACAATCATCAAGGAGAGAGAATAGAGGTTTATCGGGATAGGCTTTCACTTGGGCTTAAAGATTGGCATAATACAATGAAGGAGATAATCAGATCACATCCAGAGTCTTGAAGACAATGAGGAGTCATTAAATCAGCTTCAGAGACACTGGTCACTTTATTAAAGGCATCCAAACTTATGGCATGAAGCCACATGACATTTTTCAAGGAAATTATATATCTTTTGAACCTAGAAGAATATTTGAAGTTCAGATTGTTCTGGTAGCTTTAAAACATTTAGTAAACAGCATAACCTGTACAAGAGTTAGATTGTAATTATTTAAAAGGCAAGTAATCAGGACATTTGTTGAACTCAGCTGAAAGTTGCCAAAGTGTAATTGGCTTGCAGATGGAAAACCACCAAGGAGTCATCCAGGATACTGGCAAGCCTCAGGGAATGGACAGCTATTTCTATGATATCAAAGTACAAACTGACAAACCTTTTGTCCAAGGATCAGTGAACCTGCATATGGGTGTTGACCAAGAAAGTTGCCAGGTAGAATGCTGTACCTGAGGACATAGCTAGAATTAGGAATGGACTTTATTTTTTTTTTCAAGTTTACTTGTTTATTTTGTGTGTGTGTGTGTGTGTGTGTGTGTGTGAGAGAGAGAGAGAGAGAGAGAGAGAGAGAGAGAGAGAGAGACAAAGAGAGAGTAAGAGAGAGAGAAAGAGAACAAGTTGGGGAGAGGCAGAGAGCAAGAGAGACAATCCCAAGAAGACCGTGCTGTCGGTGTGAAGCCTGACTCAGGGTTCAATCTCACAAACCGTGAGATCATGACCTGAACTGATATCAAGAGTCAGGCACTTAACTGACTGAACCACCCAGGTGCCCCTGGACTGGGTGGACTTTATAACTGGCCAACATATACACTTCTGTAGATAGATGCAAGTCTGTTGATACCTGCAGAAGAAATATGTATTGTTCTATAGCCTTTGGTGTAACTATATTTGGCATAACTATATGATTTTTTGGTGTTTTGCTTTGATAAGAGAAACAATACTTTATAGAAGCAAAGGAATAATTTTTAAAAAGGGTCTGGAATGAGTGACAGTGATGATCACACTGTCATGCAGTCCTGCCAGATGCATTGCATGGTGAATACCAACATCCCTATAGAAGATATCCATAATTTGACTCTATCAAAGTAGAATGCTGTTTGTTCATTATTTTATTTTCTGGAAAAAAAACAAATTACATTTTTATAATTTTTATCTAGTCCACCTAATTATTATGCTGTTGAATCTAAAAAATGCCTTCTATGCATCCTTTTATTTCCTTGTTGATCTCTTTCAAAATATATATATCATGTATGTTGAGTTATATTCCAGGGTATAATCAATAACTTACATATGCAGTTAAAAGGAAGCTATGAGAAGGTAGTAACTTTCTGCATCATCTTTTTATTAAAGATCTTACTATATTATAACTTGAAAGTATTTTATTTTTGGTATCTTATTTTGATAGAGAAGACACTTTCAACATATTGCCAAATGTGATCTTTGCCGACTAAATCTAAGATGCAACATTTCTGAGATATAATCATTATGATTACTATCGTATTTTATTTTTTTCCCATTTATAAACTAAAGCACTGTCAAATAATGCAAAAACAACTTAGTGTGTGGACCATAACTGTCATATTCACTGCATGGTAGAAAATTATCCTCAGTGTTGAGTGAATACAGAGGATTTACTTTTACTGTATAGAATGATGGCTTAAAGGAGAAGGTGAGTTTGGCAGGCAAGAAAGGATACTGGAAAACTATTTTAAGGATGAATTGCAAAACAATGACATTGCCTTTCAGTCAGCCAGTAAAGCAAAAGGAAGGAGAATCCTAGGGAAAAAAGTGCCTGCGCTTGGGCTGTTTACTGAAAGAAGTGTAGAAAAGTCTGTGGAATTTAAAGATAATGATAGTTGGAAGGAGAATATAAGAATTGTCTACAGTTGTGGTTTTCAACGTGCAGTTCCTCAACTGAAAGCACCTGCATCACCTGAGAACTTGCTAGAAATGCAGATTCTCTTCTTTACCCCAGACCTGTTGAATCAGAAAGTCTGTTTCTGGGCACCTGGGTGGCTCAGTCAGTTGATCATCCAACTTTAGCTCTAAGTTCCTGAGTTTGAGCCCTGCATTGGCTCTGTGCTACCAGCTCAGAGCCTGGAGCCTGTTTTGGATTCTGTGTCTCCCTCTCTGCCCCTCCCCCATTCATGTGCGCGCGCTTGCACGCGGGCGCGCTCTCTCTCTGTCAAAAATAAATAAACAATTTAAAAAAATAAAGTGTGTTTAGACAAGCCCTCTAGATGATTGTGATACACACTCAAGATTGAAAACACTACTTTAAACTGGGATATTTGTCTGAGTTGACCGGATGAAATGCCCACGTGGATCAGATTGGTGAACTGTCTAACTTCAGGCTGAGTTGGAATCTTCCCTTGATGGACTTACTGATATGTTCAAGTGAAATGTTTAGGACCCTCCCCAAACCCATCCTTGGGAGCTCTTTGAGACCTTAAAAATGAGGACTGTTGAAATCTGCCCACTTCAAAAGTTACACATTATGTTTAGTTCAAGTAATTAAATCTTACATTTGATGATGATTAGAGATAGCTCTGTAGGAAGAATACAGTGGGACCCTGCCTATTCCTTATGTAAAAATCTGCTATAAAATGCCTCGTATTTACCTGTTTACTCATGTCTGTTTTTTTTAAAGGGAAGTTTGTATTCCCTTGAAGGTACGTGTTTTAAGATATAATTTTTTCAAAATTTGAATTCAAGATAAAACATGTTGGTTGAAATGCATGTAAGGTATAAGTGACCTTATTCCATTTTTTAGTAATATCAGATTCTGATTGGAGTATGTCTGTTGCAGTGTCCTCAGAAGTTGACCTTGAATAGAGGATTCCAGTCCAGGTCATTTATTGAGATTATCCCAGAAATGTTGATAGGGCACTGGAGTCAGAGGTAGACAGGGGCAAGGAGCCAGAAATTGTGTCTGTTGTAATTGGGAACCTTTGGGGAACAGTATAAAACCTGTCTCAGAGTTATCCTACTGGAAGGTCTTAGGGAAATGGAGTATTTATCCAGGTTATTGTCAACTGCTATCTGTCATTGATTATGGGCTGGTAGAGGATGTACAGTTGGCATTATTTCTTTGCCATTTTCACTGTGGAGACCTGAAAAACTCCCAGCAGAGTCCTGGTACTGCACATAGAGCAAAGGGACGTTCTGTGTGGATAGGGTAGGCACAGCAGCATCTGCTACACGGTGGAGTGGATGAAAGAGTGGGTAGGTGGTAGAGAGTTGTAGGGAGGTAGATATCTACAAGGAGAAGTGGAGTGGGCTCAAAAAAAAAAAAAAAAAGCAAAAGGAGAATCATGGGACTCCCAAAAGGAAAAGTGCTTCACTGTCACTGAGATGTGATGCTAGCTCTCATCATCCAGGAAGCATTTATTTAATGTTCACCTGCACTTGACATTGTGATCTACCCCAGGAAGATAATGAAAGCAATATGGCTCCTCGCCTGAGGTGTTTGACAAGCTGGTCTAGAAGCAGGAAGCAGAAAACTAGAGCTCTAGGCTTCCATTCAAAATGACAAATGCAGGCTGTAAAAAGGATGGCCCTGGTGTTTATGGAGGCTACAAATTAAGTGCCGCCTGCCCAGGTTTGATCTGATGCCCATTCACACTACTGTGTACTGACACTTTCCAGAAAGTTATGCCGTGAGTCTCCAAAGATACTTTGCTGTTCTAGTCTGCCCCTGTCAGAATATCAAGTTTGGTATATCCTAGGATGTGCGTTTTATGAAATAACAGAATTATTAATTCATGATAATTGAAAAAATGTACTAGTGATAACTAGCTTATCTTTGAATGCTTTTAATGGCAAATGTGACATATTACTTCTCCTTATCCCCACCCCTCTTTTTTCTTTTTTAAACACACAATTTTGAAAGCCATAAATCATTCCTTTTGCATTGATATGAACCCAACAGGCCAAATTACTATACTTTGCTTAATCATTTTTGAAAAAAAATAACTCTTTTTCTTCTAATAAATTTATAAGATTCCCGTAGTGAATTAGATTTTTTTATAGCAGCTGTTAATCTTTAAACTAAAAAATACTTAAATCAGTTTGGAAATAAGGAAAACATTTTTTTTCTCCCTGGAGTAGATCATAGTTACTTTTGTTTTCCATTTTTTTTCTTCCCTTAAGCCACATCCAGTATGATCATATTTCCATTTTCTTTTTAAAACCTTGGTTACATCATTATCTCCTTAATGCTAACAACCCAGAATTCCTTTCCAGATACTCCCTTTTTTAGTGTTTTTAGATAAGCAAGGTATTGTTGTGGTTGTTGTTTGTCTGTGTTCCTTTGCATCCTTAAGAAGCATTGAATTCTTTCCACATTTTCTCTTAATACGATTTGACTCCAAAATCATATTGGGAAATAGGATATCTCATTTGGATAGCACTCTAGCTTTGCCTCTATAAAGGTTGTTTCAGGGTAATTGGTAATTCAGCTATTTCCTCATGCCTCATTTCCAATTCATACTGTCATTTTACTAGAGGGATTCTTTTGTTCTTAGTGTTTATTCACCGAGACTACACATTTTTTTTTATCGTTATCTAAGCGATTTCAATCTTCTATTAAGAAAAAAAGTTTGCAGTCCAGTATTTCTTTCCATTCCCTACTTACTTATGATCTCCTCTAATTCACTACAAATATTCCAGTAAATTTCATTCAGGCGATTAACAACTTTTGCATTTTGTTGGCTTTTCTTTGTAATCTTTGACATTTCCAGGTTTTTCCAATAATTGTCTCAGGAAGATGAAACCAAAGTTTAACTCACTCATTCCTTAAAGAATTTGGCTTTTCCTCAAGTTTTGGCTCAAAAGTAAAGGGCCTATAGTCATTTTCCTGTTAAGCTTTTCAGTTTGGTGTGTGCCTGCTAGATCCATGATACACCCTCAACTTCAGTCCCATTTATCACACTGGGTGCATTTCTAAGATGGACGGTCTTCATCGCCTGTGGCCATGTTCATGTTCGATATACTCAGACTATGAAAGGAAACCCTCCCACACTACCTGGAGGAAACTTGAAAGTGTTCCATTGCTATTATCTGAAATAATACTTGATTAATCCCCTACCAGGAATGTTCTGACTCAGGTTGGCCTCCCTGATTTTTCTAAAGCATTTTCTAATCCAGTGCTTTCCAGTGCCTAGTAAATGTGTTGCATTAACAAAGGGGTGCCTGTGCTTTTCCCTTAATTTCCACCACAAAGTTATTTCTATGGCCCTTGAATTATGAATATGCTCTCTCTCGTAAATATTATTCCATTTAGATGAGCACGGTCTGGTTTTTGTCTCTGGTTACCTTCCATGGACTTGGCTATTTCCTGGTATGGGGTTTCTGACCATTATCTTTATACAGATCAGTCATTGGTGAAATCATGCATTGTTTTGCTGAAAGAGATCTTGAGAGAGACTGAGCATCACCCTTTTGTCTTCATATGCATCCAAACAAAAGCAGGCCTGTCCTGATTTCCTTTCAGCATTCAGTCACAGTACATGCGTTCCCGAATCAATGAATATTAAATGAGATGAGCATTTGTTGAAGGCTTCTTGTGTGCCTTTGCAAGGCCTCGAGGTGGTTATTCAGCAGAGCCAGTACCACATGTGAGTGTCAACAGTGTATCCAGCCATGTCTCCATCAACCATTGTGTTTTTACTGTTCTTGTAAATTTTACATCGTATTTGTCTTCCACTGCTGCGGATTATAGTTATCCCTTTTCACTTGTTTTGTTCTCAGGAAATGAAACTAATTTGCATGTTAGCCAACATTAAACCCTTGGGAAAAGTAAATTTGTAAGCGTATTAATGTGTATATAAATTAGAAAGCTCGCCGAACACAAACAAAGTATCCAGGGCATGTGGTTACCTGGATTGTCTTCTGGCCTTAGATTTTGAGAATATACTCTAAAGGTTCTTATGTAGAACACAGTTCCGGGGATCTCAGGAGAGTTTATACTGTGGCTGAAGATGGCATTACATTAGAAAGATAGGCTGGCCCTAGGCAAAATAGCGAAGCAGGAAAAGTTTGTCTTCCAATGTCACAGCCCTCAGGGCCACTCCTGCCCTCTGTTCCCTTTGGGAACTAGCCTAGGAACCCAAAGCCTTTTTTCTCTTCCTGAACTACAAAGGAATGCCTACCTTTGTCAGACTCCCTGCCCAATCAAAAGCACTGCTCTCAATACCTCCCTTTTCAGAGAGACTGAATTTTAGTGAAAATTGTCAGTTAAGAACTGATTCCAGGAATCCTTACCTCTCCAGACAATACATCCTTCAGACAAACCAGTAGGGATTCCAATCATTCCAGAGGGCTGGTGGGGAAAATCCTCCCATTTAGTAAGTCTTGATTTCTTGCTTTTCATTGTATGGCACCCTGAAAAGCCAGTGTGCTCAAATTTTGGTGTGCCCTATATCATTTTTTTTATTGCCAGATATGAGCCAATGAAACAATACAAATATTCTCAGAAGAGATCTATTTCTCTCTCTTAACCCCTATCGTAGAACAGTCTTGCCATAAAGAATCCTTAGATTATTTCTTGGGATATATGTATGCGTTCATAAATATGTATTATTACTTGGAAGTTCTTTAATACTTACATTCATTGTATTCTATTGGAAGTATCATTTGTAAGGTTGTATTTTTCTAACTTAACCTAGTTCGTTCTTTGTAATTTTACCTTATATTACTCCATTGGATGTGCAAATTATTTTCTTACTGTTGGCCATTTGGAGTGTTTGCAGTGTCTGCCTGTAACACACAGAGCTATAGTACACAAATTGTTGTGTGCATCTTGTGGACATGTACAGGTGTGTCTTGAGGAAATACACCTAGAAGTAGAATTGTTAAATAATGCATTGCATGCATAGGTATAAGTCTTACAGTTGTTCTAGAACTTGCTTTTCTGGGACAAGAACTGATAGTGATTTGTTCTTAGACTTATGCATTGTCTATTATGGGCAGACAAAAAGTAGAATTTGCTAAGTCCTGGGATAGCTTCCATTTACCTTTACCAGACAGTATGAAAATATTCTCTAAAGCATTTGAAACAATTACAGTAGTAAATGAGATTTCCTATTTCTTATATTCTTGCTAAATTGTATAGGAGTTTTTAGCATTTCCCCCCCAATTTTATGTGAATAAATTTGTATCTTAATGTTATTTTAATTTTTTTTTTATTATTGGGCTTTACATTTATTTATCAGCCATTTGGACCTACTCTCCTTTCATTTTCTTTGCCTGTGTTTCCATTGAGTTGTTCTTCATCTAAAATAACTATACTTATATTTTGGATACTCAAACTTTGTATTTTACATAATTTTTGCAAATATGCACTCCTGCTCTGCGATTAGTATTTTAATTTTGTTCATGCCTTTTTAAAATATACTTCTTTAAAAATGTAGTGTAATTTCACTACTTTTTGTTGAGTATTTTCTTTAAGAAATTGTTTTCTATCCCAATGTCATTATACATATATCTAAATACTTTTGCAAACGTTTAAGAATTTGGCTTTTACATTTGTCTTCATCTTTGATTTTTATTTTGTGAATTAAGATCTAGTTTTATTATTTTGCTTATTCATAGTTAATATTTAGTACCATTTATTGAAATGGTATTTATTGGGCTGTTGAAAGGCTCTCTATTCTATTCCATTGGTTAATTTCCACATGCATACCACTTCAACTTAATTACCATAGTTAATAAACATTGATATCTTGCAGGGCAAGTCTTTGTCCCTTTTCGTTGTTCTTCAGAAACACCTTTGCTATTCTTGATTGGCTCTTTGTTCCTCAATCTGAATCTTAGTATGTCTTGTTTATTTCTCTACAAGAGAACTCTGTTGGGAATTTGATTATAGTTGTATTGAATTTATAGATCAATTTGGAAAGAATTTCCATTTTTTAAATATTGTGCCTTAATCATCATTAGGGTATATTTCTCCATTTCACGTGTTTTGTTTTTATATTTCAGTAGTTTTATAATTTACGTCATAAAGGTCTTCATCCTTTTGGTTTTATTCCTAGGATCTTAAAGAGTTTGTCTTTGCTTGTTTATAAATGGTTATTATGATTAAAAATTTTTCGTGTTAATCTGTGTTTTAGACATTTTCTTAATGTGTCAGGGAGATCATCATAAACATGAGCTGTCATGATGCAATTGGATTTTGTTTACATATCTAAAAAATACCTGATCTAATAGTTCTGGTGATTGCTCTGGAGTTTGTTTTCCTGGGACAGTAACTGACAGGAGTTAGCTTTGAGATCACTGTCTTTTTTTTTTTTTTTTTCCCATAGAGGTGGGCTGCAAGTAGATTGCATCAATTGTATTTCCTGGACAGTGACTCAGATACTGAAGAAACCCTTCTTTCTAAGTGATACTTTTTATCTTTAGAAAATCAGCACTTTGTCACATTTACAATCATCTGACTTTGATGTAAAATCTTTCTCAATATTATTTGTCATTTCGATTTTACCAGTGGCCCCATGGGTAACTTGATTAAGTAGTTATCAGGCCTTAGGGTATTTGGAGGTAGACCTACTTTAAGTGCCATTGACATTCATTATCACTTAGGATAGTACCCAACATGTACTGGATATTCAGTAAGGATATCATTCAACAAATATCAGTGGTGTTATCACTGGAATATTAAAGGTAAGTTACAGACATTATGTTGCCCCATGTTCTATTTATAAAGAATTTTTTAGTGTTTAGTGTTTGCTGGAATTCTAGCAATGTCTAGCAAAATGAGATTAAAAATTCCATCTTTAAGTGATTTGTTTAAAAGTCTTATACACTGAATCCATGATGGTTCTGTCTTTGTTTTTGTTGTTTCCAATTAAGACAGATATTTAATACAATGTTATATTTGGAACAGCAATGGAATTCATAGATAGAATCAATCAGCTAATGTAGGTAGGAAAATGACCAAATGTTTCAGTCATTATTAAGTCTTCCTTACAGTGATCATGAGCATTACTGAGTATAATGAGCTACAGGATGTTTTAAAGAATTAGCTTGAGTTGCTCATATGAGCAATGGAGATTTTAGTAGCTTTTAGACAACATCTCCCTGCATGTCTGCCTACATATCCACAGAGCTGACCTGTGCTTTCTGTGTTTGAGGCTCTTAGAGGAGGGACCTAAAAGTCACTTGATACTTTCTATCCTGCAGAACTGCCTCTCTGCATCATTGACTCTCTCCTCCCATCACTCACTCACATGGTGCAGTATCCACTGCCCACTGCCCCAGTGCCATTTCTAATTGCTGCCATTCCTGATCTCCAGTTTTTTATTTCTTTTCTCTGCTGTCCACCATTGTGGCTCACTTCCCAGCCTTTCATGGAAGGGATGACTTTTCACAGATTGTTCCTGTCAATCAGAGCCTGACAGCCAATTAAAAACCCATTGGATTTAGTAGTGGGAACATCAGATCCTCTTGGCAGTGTGTCTGTCTTCCTTGGCACTCAGGGATGCTGCTTTTTGCTTCTGAAATTGGTTACATAATAATAAGCTTGCCTACTTTGGGGTCATTAGAGAATCTTGAGATTCTGGAAGGCTAATCCCTTGATGACTAAAATTTCACTGTGAGTATGAATTTTAATGGCATCTGCTCAAACTCTTATGGGGCATCTTGGTGTTTGAGTACTTTTTTAGTGCTATAACAACCAAAGTTGAGATGTAGAATACACTAAAATATTTTTTAAATGTAATATTTCTCACAAAGGGGATACATAGATTTCCTTTTGTGTCAGATTCCTAAGGCTGTTATAATAAGGTATCACAAACTGGGTGGCTTCAAACAACAGGAATTTATTCCCTTACAGTTCTGGAGGCTATAAGTTCAAGATCACGGTGTTCAGGGTCCCTCTGAAACCTGAAAGGGAGAATGCTTCCTGGCCCCTTCCTTGCTTCTGGTGGATTGCTTACCATCCTTGGTGTTCCTTGACTTGTAACTTCAGTAGTTCAGTCTCTCCTCCATCCTCATATGGTGTTGCCCCGTTCTGTGTCTGTATCTGGTCTCTTCCTATGACACCAGTCTTATTGAATCAGGGCACACTTTAATTCAATATGATCTCATCTTCAATTGATTACATCTGCAAATGGTCTATATTTCCAAACAAGGTCACAATCATAGGTACTAGAGATTAGGCATATGTTTGACCTATCTTTTGGGGGGTGAGGCACAATTCAACCCATAACACCATTTACTTGTGGACTCTCAATTGAAAATGATGGCTTGGGGATGTAGGTTGGAAACACATTCTGTGATTTTTATTTTTTAGATGTATGTAGGGAGATGTCAGGGAAAAACTTTGTCTCTTTCTAGTCCATCCATTATCTTCTTATTCCCCATTCTCCCACATACTCGCCCTTCATAATTTATTGTTAGAAATGGGAAGAGATGTTTAAAAATTATTGCTTAGAAATACAGTTGGTAAATAGCTTTAGTCTATAAGGAAATAACCCAGCTTTTCCAAGAGATCTGTCCTTTTAGTCTTTAGACCTTTGCAATTTCCATAGGTGGTTGATTTTATTTTTAGAAAATTGCCAAGTTTAAACAAAAAAAGAATAATGTTATGCAAAGTGTTATTCTAAGATGCTTGTGATTAGGGCTGATTTTGAATATTCATTATGATAATACTGGACCATGTCCTTTATGTAGATTGGTTCTTTCTCTGCTATCCAAAATGGTGAAAAAATGACAGTCCATTTAAGAGTTACACTATATTCAGTAAGTAGGTCACTGCTTTTAAAAGATTAGAAAAGAAGAAAATACATTTAATATTAAAATTATACTCATGGAACTCAGTTTAATATTTCATTGAGAATTTAAAAGACTGTATATTATTTGGAATAACTAGGATTATGTAGGTTAGCTTTCCACAGCTCAGGGAGATGTAAGAGCTGTTTACATGAGAAGACCATATACTGACCATGGAAGAAAGAATGTAGGGGTGCAGTAGGTAGAGAAAGCAGGGCAGCAGTTTGGAGGCAGAAAGGAGGGTGCCGTTTTTTAAGAAAAAGCTTGGGTTTTCATCCCAGAGTGTAGTATAAGCCCACGTACTAAGAGGCTATGTCTGAATAACAAGTAAAAGAAGGATAATTGGTAGAATTCTTTAAAACTATATATATTATCTGAAGCTCTTTAATTATTAATTTCTTTAACTTAATTATTAAGTTCTTTAAGATAATTAAATCGGTCACTTGGCACATCTACAGCATTCTATGATTTTAAACTGTATATTCATTTTTTATAAAGCCTTCTTGAGAGAGTTTTATGCTTTCTTCCAAAAAGCATTTGATTTTGCTTCTGACAGGGATCCCAAAACATCACCAACCTGAAACAGTTTTTTAAAAATAATTGCTCTGCTCTGGATTTTCTAGTCCTTTGGTAGTGTACATGAGTTTCTTACAAATACATACGGAGAATTCTTTGGTTATAAGGCATCCTTATCAATTATAAATAAAACCATCTGATTTTTTTTTTCTGTGCTGGGACAGACACGTTTCTTTGCCATTTCTCTCTGATAGAGGACAATTTTTTTTTCTACTTAATATTTTCACTGATGTAGCACTTCAAGAATATAAAATTTTATTTTGCATGGATAACATTACAGTTCCACTCCCTGTGAAAGGTAACACATTCTCCTGTCTCATGTGCAGCCATTAAAAATCTACCTTCTTAGTTACTGAGATTGCAAAGAGATTGTTGATGCTTCAAAATTACCATTTTTATTTCAAGGTTACTAAATTTCCTTCCTTCCTGCTGGCCTGCCTGCCTTCTTTCCCTCCTTCCTTCCTTCCTTCCTTCATCTTCCTTCCTGCCTTCCTGCCTTCCTTCCTTCCTTCCTTCCTTCCTTCCTTCCTTCATCTTCCTTCCTGCCTTCCTGCCTTCCTGCCTTCGTGCCTTCTTTCCTTCCTCCCTGCCTTCCTTCCTTCCTTCCTTCCTTCCTTCCTCTTCCTTCCTCTTCCTTCCTAACTTCGTTCCCTCTCCCTTTCTCTCTCTTTGGTTCAGGAATTGCTCTTCCATTTATACAGATGTTTTTGCTGTGTTGCATGTATTTCCAGATGTCTTGGAGAAATAGTTCATGCTCTTCAGTCTCTCGCATCCTCTTGTTTAATCTTTTATGTAAACCTGTGCCCTGGGGTGCTATTTTTCATCTTACTGATGAGTCTTAGAAAGGTTAAGTAACTTGCACAAGGTAAAACAAGGTAAAAATTGTCAGAAGGGGAACATAAGCTCAAGAAGTCCAAAGCAGGTTCGTCACTGGTATGTTCTCAAAGGGGGAAAAAAAAAAAAAGGATTATTTTCAGAGCTTGTCATACTGACAATTTTGTTACTTAATTTTTTTACTAGAATAATATTAATACTATTAACACTGTTGCTTTAAGTCTTAGTTTCCATATGTAAAAGTTGATAAGCCTAAATTTCAGTGGAGCACCAAGTTCTGAGTTAGTAGATGATATCTAATTAATGGTGAAAAATGCTGAATCTGTAGTTTTTGAAGTGGTGACGATTAAAGATTAACCATATCTGTCATGTGATAGCATATTAGTTCTTTTGTTGCTTACTTTGATCTCTAATTTTGGGGCATACATATGTATAATAGGTGCAAAGCAGACTAACATTTGTAGGTGGTGATTGATATCTCATTCTGTTATAAGGTATGCTTGCTTTGGAAAACACTATGTGATCTTTGCGTGCACAATGAGAGGTCCTTTATCTGTGTCTGCAGTCTTAAGAAACATCGACTGGGGCATCACACTGCAAAACTTTATGCCAATAGGCCCTAAGTTTAGAGCTTCAAGGTTACTGAGTTCACGTTCTTTTAAGTCTAGCAACCTTATCAAATTCTAGGACTGAGGCCAACTAGGTAGGTGTGTGACCTTGGACAAATGAATAAACCTTTCTAAGCTAAGCCATGGTCTCTTTTATCTTTGAAATGGGCTGTTTTCTACCTCACTGGGAGATCATATATTTAGAGGGCTTATCATTGTGCCTGGTACATAGTGTTTTATAAATAACAGTTATTACTGGTTTTTGTTTTTGTTTTTTGTTTTTTGTTTTTTGTATGATAGTATCCAGAATTGGAAGGGGTCTGTAAGATTTTTTTAGCTATCTATTCTTAAATCTCTGGGGAAGAGGAAAGTGAGCTATAGGAAACTATAAGTGAGGAAGTAACATTACTTAACATTGAAGAGATCCACACAGAGTAGGGCAAAATAGATTGTTGCAATGGTGCCATTTTTTGGAAATGATCTCTAGCTGCATCTGTTTATTATTGAAAATATTAGGTTTGGGGATTCTCAAATGTAATTATAATGTGTGGCATATGAAACAGAGGAAGGCTTAAGGCTAAATTCTATAAATGGTTCCATTTACTGGTTTTGCCAGCTCTCCATACCATAGCCTTGACTGGAGTATTTAAATTGGGCACACTTTGTGGGAGCTTATGTGATATGCCTGTGCATACCCATGCATTTTTACCTGAAAAGATTCTTTAACTTGGAATTGTGCGAAGACAAAAACAAGTGGATATGTTAGAAATCACTGAATCCGCGCTCTGTCATAGGGATTAAATTGACTACCCCTTGTTTATATAGGGCATCCTGTAAAGGATGCAGGTGGACTCATATTTCCACCTTAGTAACAGCCTTGGACAAGTGTGACTGGGTGGTAACCTCCCTGCAGGCATGGACCAATCAGCTTAGGCTGCCAAGGTCCCTAGTCCAGTGTGCCAGGATGCCTACTTCTTACTTCATGGTTTCAGTACTATCTGAAGGTGGTTAAGAATTTTGCTTGTTAAGCCCAGGTATTGTTCAGTAGTGCTTCTCTGTCTCTAAAATAAGTTCATGGCATCTGCAGGTTTCTTGACATATGCATTTTCTTCCCCAGCTTTTTCTTTAAACTCCTTTTGGGGGCGCCTGGGTGGCTCTGTCGGTTAAGCGTCCGACTTCGGCTCAGGTCATGATCTCACGATCCGTGAGTTCGAGCCCCGCGTCGGGCTCGTGCTGACAGCTCAGAGCCTGGAGCCCGTTTCAGATTCTGTGTCTCCCTCTCTCTCTGCCCCTCCCCTGTTCATGCTCTGTCTCTCTCTGTCTCAAAAATAAATAAATGTTAAAAAAAAATTAAAAAAAAAACTCCTTTTGGTGAGAAGAGCCACTCGCTGTTCAGTATAGGACTTGAAAATGAACTAATTCCCCTTCATCGTTCAAAACCAGTCCCTGTACTTCGTTGGACACCTCCCAGCAGTGCCCCAGGGCCATTAGTGCTCAGTCCCTCCATCTAGTAATACGTTAAGTGGTGTAAGAATTAACCAACCATGTGTATTTGCCTTAAAAATCCATGTTAGTGTATTAATTCTTATTATGCTGTCATGTAGAGTGGAATACTAACATCAGCATGACCAGAATATTCTCTCCCTACAGACAGACCTCCATGGGAGGTTAAATTATACTCCCAATATGAATTTATTAATTTGCCGTGAGAAACCTGTTCACTGAGGTACTACTGTGCACCTTCATTCATTGGAAAGTGCGTATAGTGCAAGTTTCAAGTCCTTTATCACTATTTTTCTACTTTTTCTTTAAAGTAAATAAACACTAAGAGGCACAGAATGGGCTCCCTCCCCCTTTGCCTGTGAGCAGCATTCAAGAGGCAGAAACATTCTGAGACTGGCCAGAGAATCAGAGAATGGCTGCAGCTGTTAACACACCAGAGAGTATCCAAGAAGTCTGCAAATACAGAGAAGACTGTATTTATTGTGTGTTTTTTTTTCCAGTTTAACAATTGTATCCATGCTTTAAACTTTATGTACTTTATAAGATACAGTGTATGGAGTTGAAGAAAAAATATCGAGCATATCATGAAAACATAACTAGCAGACGCCTGGGTGGCTCAGTTGGTTAAGTGTCTGAGTTCTGCTCAGGTCATGATCTCACGGCTCGTGGGTTCAAGCCCCACATTAGGCTCTGTGCTGACAGCTCAGAGCCTGGAGCCTGCTTTGGATTCTGTGTCTCCCTCTCTCTGTCCCTCCATCCCCCCGTTTCTCTCTCTCTCTCTCTCTCTCTCTCTCTCTCTCTCTCTCTCTCTCTTTCTCTCTCTCTCAAAAATAAAAATAAACATTAAAAATTTTTAAAAATATATAACTAGCAAAAAATTGTCCTATGTTTCCTTTCATTGGCATACTCTACATTATTTTGAATACATTGATGGATCGTGTTTTCCAGTGGAAGGAAAGAAAAGGTTAAAATTCATTGACTTCCTGTAATCTTCATTCTTTCACTTCTCTCTCTACAGTGCCCTTCAATTTCATGAAACTGGTATACATGATGGAGTCTCTTTCCTTCAGAAATCTTAGTATGGGCGCCTGGGTGGCGCAGTCGGTTAAGCGTCCGACTTCAGCCAGGTCACGATCTCGCGCTCTGTGAGTTCGAGCCCCGCGTCAGGCTCTGGGCTGATGGCTCAGAGCCTGGAGCCTGTTTCCGATTCTGTGTCTCCCTCTCTCTCTGCCCCTCCCCCGTTCATGCTCTGTCTCTCTCTGTCCCAAAAATAAATAAACGTTGAAAAAAAATTTAAAAAAAAAAAAAAAAAAAAAAGAAATCTTAGTATAAATCTGAATCAGCCCAGGGAAAGGGGTCTTAAACCTATCAAGCCGACTTTTCATTTAGGGCTTGATGTCAAGAGGTTAAAAAGACCTTGAAATCTCCCTGTTGATCCAGACCTGCTCATATGGGTCCAAGGAATTAATTAATTAATGTTGAAGGGTGTATTTATCTGAGATATTCTGATCTATACTCTTTGCCTTTAGTCCTCTAACAGGGATTTGGGGGAGGGCATTGACAGTGAGCTGCTGGTCTCTGCTAGCTCTTAGAGTTAAGGCTAAAAGCTACACATTGGAGGGACAAAGAAAGAAAAACTTAATCTCTGTCTCACACACATGGAATGATGGATGGATGGATGGATGGATGGATGGATGGATGGACAGATGGATGGACGGACGGACAGACAAGTAGATTGATACAGAAATACACACACACACACACACACACTTAGGATTCCCAACTTCCTAACATTAAGCTTTCTCTGTCTTGAATTTCCAAATGCTCACTCAGTGGTCATTTCTCTGCAGATGTTCTATGGATGACCCTGGATAATTCAGAAAAATCAGGTTGTGAAAAGTAGAGGGCAGAACTTGTGACTTCATCTTGAATATCTAGAAACCTAGCAAGTGTCTACCACAGAGCAGGTACTGAATAAATACTTACTGAATGAATAAAAGGATGAATGAAATGATATGTAACTCTTTATATACTTTCTACACAAACACACATTTACAGTTATAATCACATAATCAACCCTACACTAAGGCAGTATGGCTAGGACTGTCACTCTCCTACCTCTAATCACCCAAATTTCTTTCACCCTTAAGGCTGCACGTTACCCTGTTGGGACATTTTTCCCTGTCAAGGGTGATATTTTTTTATTACCTTATTTCACTTATTTTAAAAAATTATACTTTTGAGTTGGAAGGAGAGAAGTCTGTCTGATACCATCATGACCCTAGTGACAAGCCATTGATCGTAGAAGTGAAGAAAGCTTTGATGAGCATATCTTGGCAGTTTGGTTTTTTTTGGCTTTAGGGTTTTGAGTTACCTTAAATCAATTTTGGTCATTACCTATTGCCAGATCCTGCTGAACAAATGTATTTTTGTTGAATATGTTTTCTTACAATTGATATACTGATGTTGATTTAGATGTAGTTTCTTCCTTGTCCTCTTAATATAGGAACCAGAATGAGAGTGACCTGGGCGCCTCCTTTGGCCGAATAAAGGAGATTCATGGCTATAATCACATTTAAGAAACCGCTATTCCTCTGTGATGACTGGAGAATCAATGGCAGTTCAGAAATTAAAGCAAAGACTGTGCCATTTAAATCTTAGAATCTGATCATTCTGTTTTTTCATTCTCAAACCAGTGAAGATGATCAGTTTTCTCCATGTTGTATTTTAAACTATATTTTAATTGAGCTGTAATTTTATAGCACTGTTTACCAGATTCATAATACCAATTACTTGGAACCTTCTTTGTTTGGCTTCTAATTTTGAAATGTGTGGTAGAGTTTTCTATCTTTAATCAACTTTTCTCATTATGAGGATTGTTCCTGTGTTGTGTGTAGCCAAAGACTACTTTAGGAAAGTTAAGTTGGCTTTTTATTTTACAGTATAGCAATTTCAAGCATAGTTTATCTATCTCTAGCCTATAAGATGTAAATTATATAATGTACCTTTATTATACTTCCCATTTATGTTTCTTTGCATTTATATTTTAGCTGATATGAAATCAGTGATGCAAGTATTATTTCATTCCACTCATGACAATTTTGAGGTACCTCAAAATTAAAACCAGAAACTTACAGATATATTTACACATAAGCATAGTATCAAGACATCCAAACTGGTATAAAAACATTTATATGGACTAACTTGAGGACAGTCCGTTGTGAAGTTTTGAAATCTTAACAAAAACAAAATGTTTCTTTTTTTCAATTTTTTAATGTTTGTTTATTTTTGAGAGAGAGTGAAAGAGAGAGAGAGAAAGGAGTGGAGGAGCAGAGAGAGAGGGAAACACAGAATTGGAAGCAGGCTCCAAGCTCTGAGCTGTCAGCATGGAGCCCCACGCGGGGCTGGAACCCATGGACTGTGAGATCATGACCTGAGCCAAAGTCAGATGCTCAACAAACTGAGCCACCCAGTTGCCCCAAAAACCAAATGTTTCTAAAGAAATATACCACAGTAGTAAACTGAAGCAAATCCAAACTGAGGGTTGAGATCTAGTTGATCTGGACCCTGTCCCCAGTGGACTCTGACCTTGAGCAAGTCATGTAAGTTTCTTGATACTTGTCTTCTCCCCTCTGAAATTGAAGATTTGGGCTCCACCAATGAACTTAGATTTAATATCTCCAAATATATATATATATATATATATATATATATATATATACACACATATATATATACATGTATATATATATGTGTATATATATATATATATATATATATAGTAATTTGATCCTGAAATAGATCAGTGACTAGTAATCATTTATTATCTATCTTACTAATTGTTTTCACAACTTGCCAGAAGCCAGGTTTATCTCCTCCAAAGCTGATTGGCAACACTGTTCATGCTAACACTATTAATTTGCTTAAAAGGTCATGTACAAACAAATTATCCTGAGTTGAATGACTAGTTAGTAGGTATTTAACATTTGGAAACCTGTGGGGAGTTGTTTGTTCATCATTTATGCTCTTTTTATAATCCAAATGCAGGATTAGTTCTTGGGCAAGGGCTGATTAATGTTTGTTTTGACATTTACCTTCTCTTTAAAGGATGTTTAAAAAATTTTTGGGGTGCCTGGTGGCTCAGTCGGTTAAGTGTCTGACTCTTGATTTTGGCTCAGGTCATGATCTCACAGTTACGTGAGTTCGAGCCCCATGTTAGGCTCTGTGCTGGCGGTGCAGAGCCTGCTTGGGATTCTCTCCTCTCTCTGCCCTTCCCTCACTTGTGCTGTCTCTGTCTCTCTCAAAATAAATTAATAAACTTAAAAAAATTAAAATTTCTTAAGATCTATCTTAGTGAGGAGGGGATCATATTTTTGTGTGTGGTTCAGAAGAACGTATTAAAGACCAAGTAGTTGAAAAAAATACTTTTAATAATTACAGCTGTCTCAAATTGGATGGTTTCTTTTTTTTTTAATGTTTTATTTATTTTTGAGACAGAGAGAGACAGAGCATGAATGGGGGAGGGTCAGAGAGAGGGAGACACAGAATCTGAAACAGGCTCCAGGCTCCGAGCTGTCAGCACAGAGCCCAACGCGGGGCTTGAACTCACGGACCGCGAGATCATGACCTGAGCTGAAGTTGGCCGCTTAACCAACTGAGCCACCCAGGCGCCCCTCAAATTGGATGGTTTCTAAGGGAGGAAGAGGGTTTCTGTCCTAGAGGTCACACCTGGATTTTGCATCTACTAAGATTTAGACTTCATGATGTCTTCTAAGGTATTCTCAAATTCTGGAGTTTGAAGATTAAGTCCTCCCTCCACCTCCCTACTCTACCATTCCTTACATGATGTCTTAATTAGCAAGAAGAAATAAAAATGTCCTGTACATTTGCATGTTGACATGTTGAGCCTGCTGGTATTTTTGATGATCATTCTATCTCTGCTGTCCAGTGTACATGCCCATTCTTTCTTTCCTCAACACACTAAAGGTGTTTGACACCGCATTTCAACTATTTCAGTCTATTGACATTTCAGTAGGTTTTGATTTGTGGTCACGGTTGTAGGAGAGTAAAGATACTGGTCAATAGAAACATTTATTGACTTAAGAATATAAATACATCAGAAATATGCCTTTTATAGAGAGACTTGCCTTATATATACAGGGTTATTGAAATTATGGTGTTACACAAAAAAAATAATTCATTGGCTCCTTAATTTGCTTTACAAACCAACCTATAAGAAGCCTTCTTTAATTATATATTTGATATAATACACTTATTTCAGAAACATTTATTGTACAGTGAAATTTACATGTTCATCAATACCTTTTCCCTTTTTTTCCCTATAAAAATATCAAGCAACATTGGGTTCAATACTGATCCTTCATACTCCATTTTTGTGTTAAACTGATCACACCACTGTTTACTGTTTCCAAGTTTATGGTCTTTCACTGAATTTGAGCCCAAGACAATAATCGTGTTTTTGTGGAATGTGGCCCTTGCTATATTTAACAGGTCCTTGCAAAGGTCTCATTTGTGAAATATGCCATATTGTACATGATAATCTTCCTGATTGCAACAATGCAAAATTACCCCATACCCTCTCCTCCCAATGCAGGAAAAGGCTACAGCTGAAATAATTAAAATCCATACGCTTAATGATCTGTACCTTCTGCAGGGTGGCACATTACTGTCTCTAACAATGTTTAATAGCTCATAACATTCCATACACTTAATCATCAATTACTGGCACTTGTAGTCCTTTTGCATACTGAACATATCTTGATAGAGGGAAAATTGCATTGGAAGAGCCTCAGTTACCCACCTTGGAAAAAAAAGAACTGGGCCAGACCGAATGAGGATGAGTGGCTGTCTTTGGAGCTGCTTGAGCCACTGAGGCAGGACCATAGCCAGGCCATCTGGGTGTTTTGGGATTTTGTTAGGTGAGGAGGAGGTTTTAATTTGCTTGTGTAACACTGTACTTTGTTGGTCTCCCAACCACTTCGGGGCTATATCCAGAACCCCTGATTGGGATGTCAGGTGACTGGGATGCTGGCCTCACCCAGCCACCTGACCCCCCCACAGGTGAATTGCCATTTAGTTTCTGTGTCTTTATATGGAAGGTAAGAGTGAGGTGCTGGACAAACCTGAAGAGGTTCTACCCAGATCAGAATTTCTCCGGTCTTAGTCACTTCAGGGACAATGGAACCATCAGCGTTCTGACATTTTCCATGTAATTTCTTGTTTGCTCAGAGTTGTTTGGAAAATGAAGAAAGATAAAGAGTCCACAGAGTCTACTACCCTTGGTAGGATGACAAAGGGAAAAGAAGAATCCTTATTTTATAATAATTACATGTTTAAAAAAATTTTTTTAATGTTTATTTTTGAGAGAGAGACAGCCAGAGCACGAGCAGGGGAGAGGCAGAGAGAGAGGGAGACCCAGAATCTGAAGCAGGCTCCAGACTCTGAACCGTCAACACAGAGCCTGAAGTGGGGCTCAAACTCACGGACGGTGAGATCATGACCTGAACCGAGGTCAGACGCTTAACTGACTGAGCCACACAGGCACCCCTAACTAAATGGCTTTGATGTAGTTTGCATGATACCTCCTCTTTATATACATAAATATTATTTATTAAACATTACTATGTTAATTATTTTAATTGTTTAATATAATTGTGCACTAATATACATTACATCTATAATAATTATATAACATACATTGTATTTAACATTGTAATTAGTTATATATTATTAATATGCCATATAATTATAATTATACATGATTAATATATATAATATGTATTATGCATATAAGGCTTTGTTTGCATATTTAGGCCAAAGATTAGTTTGTTTTGGTAACAGAAGGACATGAACTGTGCCAGCAATGCTGTAGATGCTCAGGGATAGAAGTGACAGGATCTGCAGGAGGTAGCTTCTTTTAATGCAGATTTTGCTTGAGAAAATACATAATTTCATCCTCCCTGAGCCTCAGAGAAAATTCTGATTGTCGACCTTTCCTCCCAATCATGGATTTCAGTCATAACCAGCCTGGGGTGAAATGCACACCTTGCTGTCTCAAGTTCTTGATTGTTTCCAAAAAATTTTAAGACTTTTCCCCTCTTGGTAGCAAATGCTTATGAGAACAAAACAAAGGAGAGGCTACCTTTCTAGTCACCTTCCTTTCTCAGACTTTACAGCTTCTCTGCTGCTAACTGAACTCACAAGATCAACTTAAAACAAATGGAAGAAAATATTCCTATTATGTCACTGATAAGTGCATAGCATTCAGGATTTTGTCCTCTCTTCTTGCCTTAGCAGCAGTTGGATCTTTTTTAAAACATAAAGTGCCAGACAGGCCTTCCTTTGCTCTTCCCAACATTCATTGAGTCACTGTACAGTATAAAATATATGTTAGGTGCTAGGAATAAAGAAATCAATATGCTACAATTATTTGTACCCTGACCAGATTTACAGTCTTGGGAAAGGGTTGAGGACTCAAATGTATGCAGCGTAGGCAGCCATAATTCAGCTCTGATAAGAGACAATAGGGAATATTGGAGCCTGGAAATAATTGGAGAAATGCCTTTATTTAGTTCTTCCCTCCAACCTTCCTTCCTTCCTTCCTACCTTCCTTCCTTCCTTCCTTCCTTCCTTCCTTCTTCATAATACTCTGCTAACTGAATAAAATAGTTCTTTGATAGAGGGAAATAGTGTACTCATCTCCAACTCATAATACACATCCAAATGGAATTATGAAAATACATAATTTTAATGCAGTAAGTAGATTCTTAAAGTTATTTCTAAATTATAGTTGTTAATAGCACAGATCCTAGAGCCAGACTGATTGTCAATGGTGGCTCTCCCACTTGCCAGCTGTTTGACCTTAGGCAAGTAATCTTCCTTTTCTTTCTTCAATTTCCTCAGGTACAAATGGTGACAGTGCAAGTATTTACTTCATCAGGTTCTCTTGAGTAGTAATTGAATTTTAACAAATAAAACTCTTCAAACAGAACTTGGCACACCATGAGCTCTAAATAAAAGACTGTTCTTACTAGGGAAAAGACAAGACAGCACATGTTAAAATATTAAGTCTTAATAGACACAATCTGATAGATTCTTAAAATGGAAGGAATCCTGAGTCACCTTGTGGGCACCATATACTTGCTGCTGAAATAAGCCCAGAGAGGAATATTTTTCAGTATTTACTTATGCATTTAGTTCAACTGTACACCAGCCAACTCTGGATAATTCCTATCAAGAGAGTGCTCACCTTTGTCTTCGAAAAAGGAGCCAAGAGACATAATGTAATGTGTCAAAATCTTGTCTGGTAATACTGTAACTTCCATGGTGTTCCATGTCTACATTGGCCATTCCTGGTTTTGTTTTTTTCTTAACTAGAAGATCTAATAGGCTTTACTAAGCAATTCATCAATTGGGCAGCATCCCATTTAGCCAATAGAGAGATTCTCCCTACATTGACCCTTCATTTAACATTTCATTTGCTTTATCTCCAGTGAAGATACGTATTTCCCACCATGCTTTGAAAATGAGCTAACCATAGCAGTAAATGGTTTTTAAACACTACATTGCTTTACAGATTCTACAACATAATCAAAATGATAAAACATTCAGATGATGTGCAGTGTCCACTCAATTATTATTTTAAAATTCTGTTGTGTCTGTTCCTTCACTGTCTCTGTGAGTGTGTGGCTCAAAGAAGATGTGTAGTTTGGGGAGCAGAACCAGACAAGAGTGTGTGAAGCAGTGGTCAGGTATTAGACTTCACTAATCTTTCTTGTGTAAAAATACATTGCATTTTCTACATTGCTGCAGAGGATTCATTTTTCAGGATTTTCTAAGGTTTGTACCTCGAGGAAAATATGTGTGAAAAAGGTTCTGAGGCAGCCATAGGTTATTATGAAAAGGGAACAAATTATAGCTAAGAGGGTTGGAAACTTTGCTCTTTATTTCTCATCTTCTCTAGGAAGTCTACAATGGGAAAATATCAAGAACATGAACCATCAATATGTGCCCTATACTTTATGTAATTAGGCAAAAAAATCTATGTAATTAAAGGAGAATTTATATAACTAGACAAAGGAGAATATACAGTTGCAGATATTACATATGATAACTGTTGGTTAGACATATTGCATAGAGAACTTTCTGGAAGACAGCTCAACACTCTTTGAATCTAGCTTTTCACCATACCCTTTTCCCTCACTTCTCACAGTTTTCCAGTAGTTCATCTGTCAAGTATTTAAAGAGAGCTTTTGTTACATGCAGGCTCTGCCTTCAAAGGATGCACCACATGGTATTTCATGCTATTTTGGTTCATAATCTGCTTCCAAAATGACTTTTCTACTCCTGAGACCCTGTCCTCTGTATGTTATCCACCTCTTCTATTTATTATTATCATCCTGCATCATTCCACATTTGAGTAGATATTATTTCAAGCTTATGCATGATTATCCATCCATCCTGGGGCCTCTGGGGTAACATAAGAACCAGAACAAGCATCCGTGTGAAAGCCAAGTACTGGAAACATTTGGGAGGGGAGTTATTTTCTGCCTTAAAACAATAAATATTTTTATTGGGCAGATGTTTTCTTGCTTCTAAATTATTGTGTACACAGTAATGGAATCAACCAAAATATGCACTTCCAAACCTTTAACAAGGAGTTCATGAACTATTCTTGTAAGGGGGAGGATCACAGTGATAGTGGGAGCAGTGATATTAATGACAATAATGAGTGAGCCCCCATTATGAGTAAATACTTGTGCTGGGTGCTTTGACTGTATCACCTGTAACCTTTAACCATAATGACAGGTCCACAAGGAAGCTCTTATTATTTCTGCCCCTGTTTTGTAGTTGAGGGGACTCAAACACAAAGGTTGAATAATCGCCAAGCTCTCATTTTTGGTAATGGTTGCTGTGGCATTAGAGTGTGATCCTAGGTCTTTGTGATTTTAAAGGTTACTTCTCCTTTAATCTATGAGTTAATATGTGTATGGTTTTTAGAACAATACTTACATAATAAGCCTTTATATAGAAGCTCTCTGTACATGTTGTTATTCCTTTTGTCACTTATGTGGAGATGTTAATTTTTCTTCTTTCTAGCAGGTGGTAGTGGCTTGAGGAGATCAAAGGCTTTACTAGAGAAAATTTTTTGTGAGCTTAGGTCCATATCAAGTAACTGAGATTGAATAAAATGGTATATATATTTTTAAAAAGGCAGATCTATTATCCTCTCTTCATTGATCCCTTCTCTCTTCTACACATGCATGCTGTTTCCTAGCTAAATATTTTAGTCCGCTAGAAAAGGCGGTTCCCTGGGAAAATAACAGCTTTTATCCTGATAAACTCACTTATCATTGCTTAATATAGATTTCCATTTTAATTCAGTAATCTTAAAACTACAGGGAAATAAAATGCATTAAAGTCATAGTTGACTTCAGATTGTCTTTCCTTTAAAATCTTTAACAACATAAAATCATTTATACCTGTTTAAAATGAGTTTTTACTTGTAACTTGAATCAAATCATCTTCTATTTATCTTAGAATAATGTCAGAATTTAGCATGAGGTTTCCACTTGCAGAGTCACATTAACTAATGTGGGTCTCTCTCCTCTCAATCTCTCTTCCCCTTCCCTTCTCTAGTCTCTCATGGACATCTCCAGAGATCCTTCCTGGGGTGTCTTCTGGGGGCCACAACTTGATTAGCTCCATGTGAGAGCTCTATATTGCTACGTGTTGCTCAGCTTTGAAGCAGTATTGCTGACTGAATGGCCAGTATCTGGATTAAGTGCCATTATACTGACACTTTATATAGAAACCTGTACTTGAATATTAGGTTGATTAGATAGGGTTCCTCCTCATGCTGATGGGTGCAGCTGGGCTCACCTCCGAGGGCCCTTGGTATAGAGAGTAGCCCTACCTGAGTGGCCTACTGTTATTGTGGCTCATATACCAATTTCGCTTGCAGAATTTGGGTTCAACCATGTTACTTACTATAGGTTCATATGCAGAATAAATCTCCCCTTTCCTTGAATAAGTAGATTCATTCCAACATCAGCTACTGCACCCGTGATACCATACACAAATTTGTCCATCTTTAGATGTGGTGACCTTCTCAATATTTCATTAGATTTGCTACCACTGTGGATGTTCTTTCCAGCTGCACTATGCAGAGTGAGAATGAGATAGTCTTCTCCCACAACACAGATATCTGCCAGTGAGTCTTTTTTTTTTTTTTTTGAGGGGGGTGGTTCAGGGAGTGAGGAGATTTATGCAATCCTGTAGCAAGGGTGGGACACCTGAATTAAAATGTATCTCCTAATTGCCAGCCTCCACCTTAAAGTATATTTAGTCCTGAGGAGTCAGACCTTAAAAATTCACCTTTGTGCCAATATGGTAATGAATTTTTACATGTCTCCCGTGCTGTTAATCAAGCTATTTGTTTGTGTATCGGCATTGAGACTAGGCTGGTTGGTTATATAGTATGCTTATTGTAGACAGTAGTCTCTTTTAAAAATCTAACAATGCGATATATTTCCTGACATGACTTCGTTTCCCAAGCATGAAAAGTATCCCTCTGAGGGTTTGAATAACTGTAACATTGAGTGAATTACATCCTATTCTGATCTGCTTGTGAAATGGAAAGGGGTGGTTTGTTTTCTCTTGTGTCTGAGGATACATTACAGGACACAGAGTCTTTCAGTGATATAATTGACTAGGTTTGGATTAATAGATCAGAAGTAATCATTTGTATAATAAATATTGAATGATTTTTTTACCCTAAATTAAATAATTGGTCATATTAACTCTCTTTTTCAAGTTTATTGAAGAAGCTTGTATTGCCCCTGTGTATGCTCTGCTATGTGAAGCCTCATGATTCTGCTTCCCAGGCCTCTTTACCCCGGGTGATATCCAGTCCACTGACAGGGAACCTATCTCATCCTCGTCAGTGACCCCTCTGTTTGCTACTCCTGCATCCCTTTGTACAAATATTCAGTATTCACCAAACACTTGCCTTCCTCCTGGTCTCCACATCTGATCAGTCCCCATATCTGGTCATGCTTGAACACAGATCTCATTAATATCCTCTCTGTATCCCTTCCTCGCTGTATCCCATTTCTATTTCCCTGGCCCAGGACCTCATTACTGCTGCTTTCCAACAGTCATGCACTTGCCCTAATAACTAGTTTCTCTGCCCTAAACTTGTCCCCTGCACTTTATTTCATGTGATGTAGCCAAAATAAAAATCTATTAATGTCACTTGCATCCCTGCTGAGGACACAGTTCAGATCTTGTTCATGGCTTTCCAAGAACTGCCACCTCTATTCTCTGTACCCCTTCCTCCCCGTGCCTCCCACATGACTGTGGTTCCTCACACTCAGCATCCTGCTCCAGGTTTCAGAGCCTCACACGGCATTTATGCTTCTGAGGGTGCTGTTCCCACCACTGTCTTTCTGGTGAGCACTTCTTAGTTCTTCAGAGCCCATCAGTGTTGACAGCTTCTCCCTGCCTCACGCTAAATACATCAATCACTTCCCCTTCTTTGCCTATGGTCTTGATCATAAGCCTGTGGTGGTATGTAATCACAGATATTATGAGTATGTATTTACATCATGTTTCCTTATTAGATGGGAAACTCCTGGAGATCAGGGTGTCCTCAGTCACCTCTGTAATTCCAGAGCTTAATAATATCTGACATAGTACAGGCTTAATCAGCATTTGTTGGATTGGTTCAATTCTCTTATAAATGCTCTCTAAATTAGAGAATAGCTTCTTAGCAGGGTATTAAAAGACTATATTTGGGTATCTCTGTAGTCTGTTATTCTCTGATTAGCACAATTAAGAGTACAGTGTTAATGAGGCCAAGGTTTTAGTTTCATTCCTCTGTGGAGCAGTTAACTTTGCACCTCAACTGTCAGTGAGCTCAACTAGCTGCCTAGTAAATACCATTGGCTCCAAGGGAAATGAAATGTGAGACTGATTAAGGTCAGGGCAAATTCATCTCAACTATTAGACACATTGAATTGAATATATTCCTTATTGATGTTTAAAGCATAATTTCACACTTCTGTGTGAAACGAACACCTTATTTAGTCCACAGCCTCTGTCCAATGTGCACTGATGCATTGAACTTCAAGGTGGGTTGTGATGGAGAGTGGCAGGAATACCTCCTGTTCATGGTGGTTTTGCGATAAGAAGAATAATCATTCATCCATGGATCTTTATGATTGCCAGCCTCTGAGCTTGCCCTCTACCCACACAGCTCTCCATCTCTGTCTTCCAGGTGAGACAATGCGCATCGCCTCTTCGGAGTTTGCTGATGACCCGTGCTCATCAGTGAAGCGTGGCACCATGGTGAGGGCGGCGAGGGCTTTGCTCTCAGCTGTGACGCGCTTACTCATCCTGGCGGACATGGCGGATGTCATGAGACTTTTATCTCACCTGAAAATTGTACGTATGTGGAACTTAGTGAAACTTGCTTTAGGGGTGTGGTAATACTGACTGTGTATATTAGAGCTCAGAACTGTACCAAAGATGTTTCACTACTCACCAGATCACTTACCCAAGTGGTATACCTCCAAGTTTTTCTATTTTTTAATGTATTTATTTTGAGAGAGAGAGAGAGAGCACACTTGCATGTGAGGTAGGGGCAGAGAGAGAGGGAGAGAGACTTCTAGGCAGACTCCATGCTGACACAGTGCAGAGTCTGACATAGGGCTCAAACTTGTGAACCGTGAGATCATGACCTCAGCTGAAATCAAGAGTTGGACATTTAATGACTTAGCCACCCAATTGTCCCTACCCCCAAATCTTTCTAATACTAAAATTACATTTAATAATATACAAGAAAAGTTATGGAAGGTTCACTTGGGTTTGGACTCTCCTCTTACTTCCTGGAATTCAAAACAGTATATTCTTTTAGGCCCCAGAGGCTGAGGACGGTGTACCTGCCTTGGCCCTATCTTGCGATTCAGAATAGTGCGGTCCGTGTGGTAATTCAGAGTAGGTCAGTTCTTCTGGTTAGCTGGCCAAATGACCACCGATGCCCACCCTAATATGGATTGTGTGTTGAATTCTATTTTGTTACCTGCTCCATCCTTGTACTTACATAGTCTGGCAATAAAGAGCCTCATGTACACATCTCATGGTTAAAGTCAATCTTGTTGCACCAAGTCTGGCATCTAACATACCTGGATTGGGTGGGCATTTCCATGCCGCACTAACCCATAGACTCTCATTATAAGTGCCTTGCTTGTCACATTTCCTTCATTCTCTTCAACTCTTTTGTTTCCTAATGGAAGTGGAGCCCTGCCCTAGTCACAAATTTTACTAGACCAGGGTTAAGGCAAGCCTTTCCAGTCCTTGACAGCTAGGCCTTTCTCTAGGCTGACTTGCATCTGTCTGCAACCAGGGTAGTTCAGTCCTCTGAACTCAGATAACATAATTCAACTGCTTAGGAGTATGGCTTCTGCCTAGAGAGTTTTTATCCCACGCCTCAGTTAATTTCACTTCTGGACAATTAGCACCAACCTTGGACTGACATCAGGGTCCTTAGATGGTAAGATGTGAACCATGGGCTTTTCATTTTTTGGGAGTCAACCTATTGCTGGTTTAGTTCCCCTACCTATGGCCATTCCTGGCTTATCATTTTCCCTATTTTCCAACCCTTGAGGTTTTTATTTTCTCTGTCAGTGAAATGAAAAGTAGGGGCAGGTGAGATAAGGAAATGAATCATGAGAGCCCACTCTCAACTTACTTTCTGTCTCAGATTTGTTCTGTAGAGGGATTCATCAAGAAATTTCTAAAACAAGTGGTTGTCTGTCAAAAAGTCTTGAGTCACATCTTACCTGAGCTGACCCCAAAAAAAGAGTCAAGACTCCAGGTTATGTATCAACTCGATGGTATTAGAAAAGGTCTCAAATTCTAACATCTCCAGTATGAGTTCCATGATCATTAACCACAAAGCAAAGATACAGCTGTTCTCTGTTTCTATAAGGGTGCACAGATCTGAAGACCCAAGGGCACAAAGCTGAGCCTGCTTGGGAGTTTCCTCTCAGATTTTTCTGAGAATGGGCCTGTAAAAGCCAAGAAAGGCTCTTGCAGATTAGATGAGGTGAGCAATATGAGGAGAGACTTTACCTAGTTCAGAGGATATCAACAGCCAGTACAACATTATGATTCACCATTTGGCTACTGGAATAAGATTAATTTTGGTTTGCTGTCCACTTGCCAACTGTGTTGTAATCTACCGTATAACCTCCTTGTGTATCAGACGCTGTATCTGTTAATATGGGGCTAGTGGTAGTATAGCCCACAGAGTTGTAGGGAGTTTAAAAAGGGTCAAATTCCTAGGAAGCATTTATCACAAAGTTTGGTGCAAAGTAAGCTTCTCGCTTTATTCACATTTTAGGCAACAAGTAACTTTGTTCTCAAGTGTGTGGGAGAAAAGTTTCATCTTTCTCTTGCAGCCTGCTGAATCTTCAAATGCAACATTTTAAGAAAGATCTTCCCCTAGATAGACAATCTCCCTTTCCCAGGGAGAGAATAGGACCCAACCTCAAGAAATTAACTTGACATCCCATATGTTCTTTTTCTGTGCCTCTGAAGGCCCTGTTCAGCCATTCCTGTGATGACAGGCTGAATCTTCTCCCCAAGCTGCCCACATGCAGAGGGTGTCCGTCCTCCAAGATGAGGTGGGACATACAGCACTGGTTCCTGCCTGTAATCCTGCCTCTCCACCCACTTGTTTTGACCAGTGCTGTCTACTGATAATATCACCACAGTCTGTTGTCTTGTGGAGTCAATTGTATTCTCTTCCCAACACAGCAGATGAAGGGAAGTAGGGGGAAAAAAAAACGGGTTTAGCACAAAACCACGGAAAGGTCAACCCAGCAATATTAAGTAGTCCTGTCAGACTGTCAGTAGTAAAATTAAAAGTGATTGCAGACTAAATAACACATTTGTTCTCCGGAGAGCACCGCCTCTGTAGAGGGTAGCCGTGGTGGAACATTGCTCTCTTGTGGAGCAAGGAAGGAAGTGCAAGGCGAGGGCTTCCCAGACGCAGGTGGTGGCGGGTCTCACGCTCCGGGTTCAAGTCAGTCAGGCTTTCAAATCAGGCGGCTGTTGCCTCCCCGCAAAAACCCACAATATGTCAACAATCTGTCCCACATGACCCTGTTGTATACTTCTACTTTAGCTTTTTGTTCTTTTTCGTAGAAGCACATTCTCTCATTCACAAACAAGTGTTGTCTGCAAGCATCTATGTATGTATTTGTTTTTTCTCAGATGAAGTAAACATCTTTATATGTTTGAATGGAGCAGGTTAGAAATGGTCATCTACACCTTTCTCAAAGCTTTTTCCATATAAAAAATGAGTTTCCTTACCGCACGGGTGATAATACCGAGGTAACAAAAAGGAGTGACAAGTGCTTTGCCGTAAAGTAGTGACTCCAGGGGCGCCTGGGTGGTTCAGTCCAACTGAGCATCTGACTCTTGATTTCGGCTCAGGTCGTGACCTCTCAGCTTTGGGTTCAATCTCTCTGCCCCTCCTCCACTTGTGCTTTCTCTCTTTCTCAAAGTAAGTAAATAAAAACTTAAAAAATAAATTAATTAAAAAAAAGTAGTGACTCCATTTTCTTTTGGTTGAGATGATAGAGTAATACCCTATGGTGGGTCTGTAGGTTCCTGCCTTGGTAACCTTTTTACCTTTAAGCATTATGCATAATATCTTCCTTTTTATCTCTTAGGCCATATGCCAAATTTTTACTGCTATTCTTTCCAGACAATGATTTTTTCTCATTTCTGAATGACTTACAGGAACATAGAGGGAGTTGCTTGATCAGAACCTTATATTCATGTTTCTCCATCAATAATTCACTAAGTAGATGAAGTATAGTCAGTTTATTCTCCTAAAATGCCCATTTTCATTCTCTGCCCTGCACCCCAATAAGTAATTATCAGAAAATTGAGTAATAATGAGCAAATATAATTCACTCTGTAAAAATGAATCAAGAATTGGGATATCTGTGGAGTTTGTGTGATTTGGCAGGGTGTGCAATTTTGCATTCTGCTACCTGAAAATTATGTTTGGAAACGTATGTTTACATGACTGCTAAAGAGCCTATCTTTTCCTATAACACAGATACCCCTGTTGCCCATATTAAACTACTTGTATTATTATGCAAGTATTTGTATGGGCTTTAAGGTTGAGCTTTTTTTAAACATACATTCAGAATTCTCATGATTACAAAAGGTTTTTGCTGCTGTGTTTGCTTTAAAATCAGGATGATAGTGATGGAATAGTAGGTGACATACAATTCAAAGCTGGGTTATCACCCAGGTGGGAATCTGATGTTCCTCAGAAAAGCTAAAGTAATCATTTGCACGTCAGACATCATTAAAAAATACTGAATTATAATCACCTTCATTGTTGAAGTTGCTGGTGAGTGATTCCCTAGCCAGACGTCTGATGTATCCTGCAATCAGCTGACATTGTCAGTGTGTTAGGTTCATATGTGGCACTTCAGACTTCTCAAGGAATCCTGCATTGCAATTGGTGATCATGAAGAGGGATATTTATTTTCCCTAGACTCTGAATTAATGTAATCAGATCGTATTGTCAGTGCTTAGCGTTGGCGATGGCATCACACACATAAACTCATTTTGACATGTATGTGTCAGAGAAAACAACCCCCTTTTTTCTATCCTCAGGCTAAGTCCTGGAATAATGATGTTCTTGATTATCTCAGAATCCCTCTCTAGAAAGTGGAATGGCAAAACAGAAAAACAACAACCCCTTAGTCAATTTCTCAGGAAAGTCAGATTGCCTTCGTAGCAACCAGGGGCTAGCTCTAATGCTGCTGCCTCCTGTTTGCAGGACATTGATGAGACAGGGTGACTTTAATATTACCTCTGCTTTTTGGGACATAAGCATCAAATAGTGTTGTGTGTCCTCAGTAACGGATTATTTCTCAGTAGTTGGCTGTGTAGTCCTACAGCTCTAATGTGGCTCTTGTGTTTGAAGAACAGCAGTCAATTGGCGTAAAATAGCCTTGTTTCTGATTATAAAGAGGGAAATTACTGCCCAGGTTCTTAGCATATCTTTTCTGTCACAGCTATTGCGGCATTAACTTCACACAGCTGGGTTGTTTGGAATTTATTTATGTATTCAGTTATCGTTTCAAAAAGGACTTACTGGATGCCTAGTGTATACAAGACACTGTGCTCGGATAACTTCAAAGGTGAATAAGTCTCAGCCCCTGGTTTCAAAACTTCATAGGCTACTAGGGAAGACATTAAGAAAAAAAGCATTGCATATTAGGAAAATGTGCACATGGCTGTGATCTCACCTACAATGAAGTTATACTAATTAGGATGTTTTCCACTTTAAGTAACACAAACTCAACTCAACTTGGTATTTTATTTTATTTTTTAATTAATTAATTATTTTTTTAGTTTACATCCAAGTTAGCCTATAGTACAACAATGAATTCAGGAGTAGATTCCTTAAGCCCCTTACCCATTTAGCCCATTCCCCTTGCCACAACCCCTCCAACAACCCTCTGTTTGTTCTCTATATTTGAGTCTCTTATGTTTTGTCCCCCTCCCTGTTTTTATATTATTTTTGCTTCCCTTCCCTTAAGTTTATCTGTTTTGTATCTTCAATTCTTCATATGACTTCAGTCATATGAGATTTATCTTTCTCTAATTTCACTTAGCATAATACACTCTAGTTCCATCCACATAGTTGCAAATGGCAAAATTTCTTTCTTTTTTGTTGGAGAATAATACTCCATTGTATATGTATACCACCTGTTCTTTATCCATTCATCCATCAATGGACATTTGGGCTTTTTCCATACTTTGTCTATTGTTGATAGTGCTGCTATAAACATGGGGGTGCATGTGCCCCTTCGAAACAGCACACCTGTATCCCTTGGATAAACACCTAATAGTGTAATTGCTGGGTCGTAGGGTAGTTCTACTTTTAATTTTTTGAGGAACCTCCATACTGTTTTTCAGAGTGGCTGCACCAGTTTGCATTCCCACCAGCAGTGCAAAAGAGATCCTCTTTCTCCGCATCCTCGCCAACATCTGTTGTTGCCTGAGTTGTTAGTGTTAGCCATTCTACATTGACAGGTGTGAGGTGGTATCTGATTGTGGTTTTGATTTGTATTTCCCTAATGAGTGATGTTGAGCATTTTTTCATGTGTGTGCCATCTGGATATCTTCTTTAGAGAAGTGTCTATTCATTGTTTCTTCCCATTTCTTCACTGGATTATTGCGTGCATGCGTGCGTGTGTGTGTGTTGAGTTTGGTAAGTTCTTTATAGATTTTTGGATACTAACCCTTTATCTGATATGTCATTTGCAAATATCTTCTCCCATTCCATCGGCTGCCTTTTATTTGTGCTAATTGTTTCCTTTGCTGTGCAGAAGCTTTTTATTTTGATGAGGTCCCAAAAGTTCATTTTCAACTTGGTATATTAAAAAAGGAGTATATTGGCTCACTAAAGTAAGAAGTCCAGAGGTAATTAGCTTCAGGCAAGGCTTGACCAAGGCACAAAAATGTGATAAGAACCAGGCTCTTATCTCCTTTCCTTCACTAAGAGCACTCTTCTCTGTAGGCCCTTTTGTCATAGTCTCAAGATAGCTGCTAACTATTCTCAAGATTACATGCTTCTAGACTAAAGATAGCAGGAAAGAGTGAATTCTCCTCCCTTTTATTTTTAGCACAAATAAAAGTTTCATGGTCTTGTTAATTCTATTGGCTTATGAATTAGGTGATTATCTCTAAAAATTATTTAGAGGGGGAATGGGATGTGTTGATTTTTTTAATTTGGTCAGTGCTTACTCCTTTCCCTCACCATCCCCCAAGTCACAGATGGGATCAGTTCAACCAAATTATAGTGTTGGTCATTTGAGGATAATATGAGAAAGGATGATGTGGCTGGGAGAAGGAGGTCTCAGGATTGGGTCTTATTAAATTGAATGTGATGCTTTTCCTGGAACGAATTTCTTGGACCAGATTGAGTATGTGGGAGTCAGGAGCCCAAGCTAAACTATAGCCTAAAGGTTGAGGGTGACTGGGAAGAGGTTGGTCCCATCAGAAGAGCTTGGGGATATATCATTCTGTTCAGTGATGAGATTAAAACTTCACAGTAAGTTCAGCAGGGGGAAGCTTAATATGAAGAACTGTTAACTCCAATAGCAGACTAGAGTTATAAGGGTTTGGGTAGCAGGAAGAGAGCTCTAAGGAACATAGGAAAGGAATAGCAGATATAAGGAGCAGCTGCTACCCCAAAGACTGGGATGGGGCACTTCACGGAGACCCTCCCAGCCACTCTGAACCAGGGCCAAGATCCAGATATTCCTACCTTACTGGGTGACAGAGAGGTCACCAAGGTGCCACACAAGCTAATGGAACTTGCTGGAAATCTGCCCTTAGTGTGCTCATGGGGTGCTTGTGCCATTAGAAAGGAGATAGATTCAGGTCAGACAACAGACTTCAGCTACAGAGAGCTTCACACACCAAGGGAAGGAACAAAGGCATGAGAGCAAGAGAAGGGACTTGGGGTGTTCTCAATAATATAATTGATTCTGTCTTGCTGGAGCATACAGGACAAGGTGGGGAGAGGCACTAACAAAGTTGGATGGGGCAATACAAGTTGTTTAGTGCCTCAGATAGCATGATGATTCATTTGGACTCTGTGTGGGTTATGGGAAGCCACTGAGTACTTCTAAGCCTCAGAATCAGATTTGTGATTTATATCAATAGTTTTGGTAGCAATGTGGAGAAAGAATTAGAAAAGGGGTGCATCCGAGCAAGGAGACAGATGAAGAGATCATTGAAACTATCCAGGCCAGTGACTGAAAGGCAGGTGAAGGCAGTGGCAGTGCATGTTGTGAAAAGGAGGTAGGTTTTAAAGATATTAAAGAGGTGGAATGACTAGATCCTGGAGGCTGATCAGATGGAGCAAGGCTCTTAATGAGTGTTCATCATCAACTGATCAGTACAACCCAAACCCAAACTCCATCAACTTCGTAAACCTATCCTTTCTGGGAAACTGAGACAGTAGAGCTGAGGAGTTAAAAGCACGAACTCTGGAGCAGACTACCTTGGTTCAAATCCAGGCTCCCAACTCACTTGCTGTGAGACCTCTCGGGAAGCTAGTGTAACCACCCTGACCTCAGTATTTCCTGCATAAAGTAAAAAATAGGAAAACTATCAACTGAAAAGAGCTGTTTTCTGGGACGAAATTAGGTATATATAAGCCATTTAGAAGAGTGGCTGGTACATCCCATAAGTACTCAGTGGCACTGGCTAGTGTCATTTTTCTTGCACCAGCTGAAAATAACTTTGGGAATATAAACTGTATTATTGTGCTTTATAAAACATGACACATTAAGAATACATGACAATAGCATTTAAGCATTCTTGCTTTCTGATGAAATCATTTTCTTCACTTGTTAACAAGAAGACAAAATTTAATCAGGAGGAGCAGCTTATGAAGGAAAGAAAATATTTAATCAAGAAGGCCAGCTTTAGGGAGCGCCTGGGTGGCTCAGTTGGTTAAGTGTCCGACTTTGGCTCAGGTCATGATCTCATGGTTCGTGGCTTCAAGCCCCGCGTAGGGCTCTGTGCAGACAGCTGGGAGCCTGGAGTCTGCTTTGAATTCTATGTCTCCCTCTCTCTCTGTCCCTCCCCTACTTGCACTCTGTCTCTGTCTCTCAAAAATAAACGTTAAAATTTTTTTTTAAAAAGCCAGAGTTAGGAGGCAGAGACATGAAATATGATGGTGCTGCGGTATCAGCAGTCACCCCAGAGTACATGATTAAACAAGTAAAGTAATAGAATGTGGAATCTTACATCTACTCATTTATTTACTTAGCCAACTACTGTTTCCAAGATAATATATATTTTTGAATGTTTATTTATTTATTTTGAGAGCGAGAGAGAGAGAGAGAGTGAGACAGAGGCAGAGAGTTCCAAGCAGGCTCTGTGCTGTCAGGGCAGAACCTGACACAGGGCTCTATTCCATGAACAGTGAGATCATGACTTGAGCTGAAACTCAGAATCAGATGCTTAACCGACTGGGCCACCCAGGTGCCCCCAAGACAATATTTTTAATTTAGCTGTAAAACTAGATCCTAATAAGAGAATTATATAAGACTTATTAAATAGTTTAGTTCAGGTCACTTAAAATCCAATCAACCCCATATCCACAAGAGGATCCTGAAATGAGGTTAGTCTGTCCCAACAGGATTGAGGATCCTTACGCCCTGATTTGTGGCCCCGGTATGGATGGTAAATTTTGATGGGAGAGCCAGGTGACACAGTCCAGGGGGGCGAAGGATCAACTCCTCAGTTCAGTACCCCCATCCCTATACATCTGCCTGACTCCTAGGAGCTGCTTAATAAGTATTGAATGACTACATGGATTCACAGACTACTTTTCGTATAATGAAGTAAATACATGAAGTTCCAATCAGGAAAATGGGAGACTGATTTAAAGAGCTGGTTGCCAACAATTTGACAAAGCTGTAGTCTGTGGAAGGCAGGCCTGCTTTAGGAATGGGGGTAGGGGCTATTTTGAACAATCTCTGTGAAAAGACCAAGATTTTAAGAGTTTTAAGTGACAAGCTCCGAAAATAATACCTAAATCCACTAACAAGGGAGAAAATTTTAATATCTTTTCTAGCTCTTTGAGGCTTTTCAGCTGTACCCTGCCCAAGCTGCCAATATTAAGGACAGATGTACCTGGTTGAGCAAAGAGTTCTCACTTTGGTGTTCACAGCCGGGCCTGCTGTGGGAGGAGAACAGTTGATTGTGATATCCAGGACTCCGAGGGCATTCTTAAGAAGGGAAGCTACAGCTGCTGCCTCTAAAGGCTTCCTTTATCAGCTCATTGGAAAAGACTTCCCAGTTCCGGACAGGCGCGTCTCTCAAGCTTCCCCCTTATAACACCTCCCCAGGAGCTCTGCTCTGCTTAGAGCCCTCACTGGCAGGCCTTCACTGTGAGGCTTCCACTCTCCCCAGTGCCTGGTCTGCAGATGTTCCAAGCGCCTTGCCTCTTGGAAATTATTTGGGAAAACATCTTCATTAGATGCTTTCCTTAACAGATACTCCGATACTTAGCTAGACGCTAAGTGACAGGTCAGTGTCTCTGTCTAAGGAGCTACTAATTCTTGCCAGTTATTCTAAGTGTTTGCTATTTTGCATTTCTTTTTTGCTTTCCTACATATACAGAATACCTAGTTGGAGAAAAGAGTAGAGAAGAAGTCTTTGTTCCATTTCTGTCATATACTTTGATCTATTCAAGTTCTCTGTTTCTTTTTGTATTCGTATTGGCATTTTATATATTTAGAATTTATTGCAGATACAATTAAAATTCATTAGCATGAGAGGTTTTATCTTCATCTTTTTTATCTTACTGTTTAAATTATCTCTTGTTGATAGCCTCTTGTGGGGTCTGGTTTTAGACGTTCCATCTGTTGGGGCATCTGGGTGGTTCAGCTGGTTAAACATCTAACTATTGATTTCGGCTCAGGGCATGATCTCAAGATTTGTGAGTTCAAACTCCACATTGGGTTCTGTGGTAACAGTGTGGAGCCTGCTTGGGATTCTCTGTCGGTCTCTCAAAAGTTCCATCTGAGAGTTTTTATCATAATTACAGTATTTAGCCCACTTATATTTATTTTCTAATTGAGCTTAGCCATCTTCATTTTTTCATTTTTCATTTACAAAAACCTTCATTTCTTCTATAATTCTCACAATAACTTTGTGTAATATGTAAACATTATTACCTTCATTTTATTAAATGACATTGAGGGTCTGAAAGGTTAAGTGGCTTGCCTGGATCATAATGCAAACAAGTGACAGAGCTGGGGTTCAAACACAGAACGGTCTGACCCACAGCCTTCCTCACACATATTGACTCATATCTAACAACGTGGGACCTAGGGAGGTTTTCCTTTTTTTTTTTTTTAAGTTGTTTGTTTATTTATTTTGAGAGAGAGCATTGGGTAGGAGCAGAGAGCCAGAATCCCAATCAGGTTCAATGCTGTCAGCAGGGCTTGAACTCATGAACGGTGAGATCATGACCTGAGCTGACATCAAGAGTTGGATGCTTTAACCAATTGTGCCATCTAAGTGCTCTGAGAAAGTTTTTGGAGAAAGTGTCCTGAGTATTCTGTATAAGAACTGCCTTTTAAAGTGTTTGGCTTATATCCCTGTAATTTCCTTTAATCCAGACACCCAGAAAGAAAATATCATTGGCTCTGTTTAAAAAAAACAAAAACAGGACCAATTTGGTTATTCTATTAATTTTGACTTCTCAGAAGAAGTGTCTGGTCACTGCCCTTCATTTCCCCCCTTTTCCTTCTTGTCCCTTCAGCATCCCCCCCACCATTTGTCTGCTCCCACCACTCTCTGCTATGGTCCCATTTCTTCCAGACCTTGGACTGATTCTGAACCCATGTTTCTACACGAGAAATTTGCATTACTTGACCTTTGGAGATCCTTGTAGATTAAAACTCTAAGTATGGCTAAGTCTACCTTTACACAGAGACCCCATCATTGGTGTTTCTTTTTAAAAGAACTTCACTAAATTAGAAACATAAATTCAAACCAGCATCTGGATTCTTCAGATACAGCCAGTAAGAAAATGTAAGGTATAAAGCAACAAAACAGGTACTCCCAATTGGTCTGATTAATATTCAGTAAGAAGCCTGTTTTATATATGTATTAGAAAACAAATCTAAGATTTAGCTCCTTCTGAGATAATTATTTTGCTCTTTGCTGGAACCAGTTTTTATGTCCTCCGGAAAGATTTACAGCTCAAATAAGCAGCAGGAACAAATTAACTGCCAAGAACTGTCCTCTCCATGATGGTGTTGATAGCCGTGTTAAGATAATTACAAATCTATTAGAAAGTGAGACATCACTGATTTGTTGTTTTAAAGGTTTGAGGTATAAGATTCTAATTAAACTATGAAAATGCTTTATCTGGCCTATTCCATACCATAAAATGTAACTTGATTTGAGTCCCTAAAAAAGTATCTTTACACACAACAGTCCTTTTTTTCAATGATTGTTACTGTTTTTCCTTGAGTATTATTAGAGCCTGGATAGGAATTGAACAAGACTAACATTGAGAAGTCAAAGTATTTTATATTTTTTACAGTTAAGAGAAGATTCAGAATTTCCATAGGAGATGTGAATGGAAACTTAATTTTATGTGGAGTCTAGATTACCAGCGTTCTCAATAACTTCCCTGGCTTGCTACAACTCTTAATAAAAATGGGTTAGCCTATTTAGTAAATTGAATGGCATATCTACAGAGAAAAAGGTTGATGATCTCCATTATCATTGGTTTATATACACGATTCTCTTCCTCCACTCAGTGAAACTTGATAAGGATATTGAATTAGGTATCTTTGTGATTGTGTCAGACTTAAACAAAGGTAGATCTCTGTAGCTCAGAACTGTGTTAATCTCTGGCTTTTTCTATCTGTTTTAGTGGTCCTTTGTATTTCCGCATTGTCAAACGATGAACTCCCTGTATGTTCCCTTTGGCTTGCTTCAAATACAAAGAGCTAATCAGAATTCTTCAGTAGGCCCTGCATTTTCTTCACTTCACATGACTGAGCTGCCTGCTCTTTTTCTGTTGCTTCTATTAGAAGACATCATTAGCAGAAGTCTGTCTACTAGGGTCCCTTTTTGTATAGAAGAACTTTTGATTGAGCAAACACATACCTGTTTTGTGCCTTACTCAGAATTTTGTTCTTGGTTATTTCCACTGACAAAATAGCAAGTTGACTGATGATGATGTCATGGATTACTTCGTATCTCAATTTTAGTTTTAATTTAAATTGAGACCACAGGTGTTTAATGTTACCAGTTGTGGAAATCTTCACACTGTAGTAAAGTCATTCTGGAGGGGGCACCTAGGTGGCTCAGTTGGTGAAGTGCCAGCTTCTGCTGGGTCATGATCTCCTGGTTCATGAGTTCGGGCCCCACATCAGGCTCTCTTGTTGTCAGTGCAGAGCCTGCTTCAGATCCTCTGTCTCCCTCTCTCCACTCTCCCGCATGTGTGTGCTCTCCACTCTCCCGCATGTGTGTGCATGTGTGTGCTCTCAAAAATAAATAAAAACATTAAAGTCATTCTGGAGAATGACTTTAGTACCACCCAAATCCTCAAGTCATTTATTTTATTTTTTTTAATGTTTTTTATTTTTGAGAGAGACCTAATGTGACTGGGGGAGGGGCAGAGAGGGAGACACAGAATCTGAAGCAGGCTCCAGGCTCTGAGCTCTCAGCATAGAGCCGACGCAGGGCTTGAACCCACTAACAGTGAGATCATGACCTGAGCCGAACTCGGAGCCACCCAGGCACCCACCAAATCCTCAAATCATCTGTAAAGGAGTTCTTAGTGAAATTCCTAATTCAAGTCTAAGACCTCTCTGCAAAAGTTGCATGATCCAGTTGGCAAGAATTGGAAGCAGGGCACATCATTAGGGAGGCATGCCTGCTCTCATTCTGCTCACCTGCATTCTACCCCCGCTGACACCACCTTCAGTGGCAATGAAGCTTCAGATTCACTTGCTTCTCCACGGGGTGTACAGCTCCTCTTTCCAGTGGATGGCAGGGTGTGAACTCAGTTCACAGTTACAGGCCGTTCAGCTGTGGCTGCAGAGATGTTGCCAAGAACTGTGGTTGCAGATTCAAGCGCACTCACGCTTCAGGGAATTCCTTCAGTTTTTGTTGGTGAAGCACTTCCTCCTGAAGATTTCTAGAATTTGTTTTCAAATTCCATGTTTTTTTCTTCCATCGGTTTTCTTGTGTCTATGTGAAATTATTAGTCTGTATTCCTCATCAGAATCCTAACCCAATAAACGACAATTGATATAGTTCTAATGCTTCAAGAGTTCAGGCATTATCTTTTTGGGTACAAAATATCCTGTGTGTTGTGAAGAAATATTCTGATTATAAGTACTTATTAGTGGTACTTCTATTTTATTTAAATGTGAATCCCTAGGCATATTTTTTTTAACAAATGACCATTTCTAACATGTTTAATATTTAAATTCTATCCATTGATAAATGTTCCTTATTACCTCAGGTGGAAGAGGCCTTGGAAGCTGTCAAAAATGCTACAAATGAACAAGACCTTGCAAATCGCTTTAAAGAATTTGGCAAAGAAATGGTAAAACTCAACTATGTAGCAGCAAGAAGACAACAGGTGGGGACAATTCAGGAAATGCTGGGGGAGAAAATGTGTGTTTAACCTCCTAGCTTGGTAGGCTTAAACAACAAATCAGCCTTATCTGTTGGTTATCAAATAGCAAATGTCCTCAGAACCTGTGATCAACAAAGGTTGCTTATTACATGGGCCAGTTTTCATAGCATTGTGGGCCCTGGGGTTCTCTCTGCCCCCTGCCTACCTAGGGTAGGTCACAGGCCTCCTGTGTGACTGGTGGGAACCACTGTAACCTTTTTCCACTGTAAGAAAAGCTCCCCAATCAAAAAAAAAAAAAAGAAAAGAGAAAAAAAAGGCGGGGAGAGTGGTTTCATATAGTGCAGTGGATGCTGTCTGAGCACCACCCTTTGCCCTCACTTTTTGTTTCCTAGCCCTGTAGACCCCATCATGCATATGCATAGCCCAAATGTGCAGCATGTTGAGTGACCCCTTTATGAAAGACAAGAAGACTATGCAAAGAAAATCAAGGAAAGGCAGAGAAGAAAATAAATGTGTGGGGGTTTGGGATAACACAGGTTAAGTGCGAGTTTCTCTGATGAAGGTGACTGACATAGTGTCTTCTGTCTTTCTTTTATCTAGAGCTAGCCCTCAATTTAGTCTATTCTAGTTGTTTGTCAAGTACCATTAGGATTTTATCCTCAAGGAATTTGTTTTTAATTTTTTCCCCTAGGAAACACATCTCCAAATGCGAAAGGGTCAGTTAAAAATCCTTTACCCGTCCTCTTGACTGTTCCTAGAATTCTTCAACACATAGGGCAATTCCTAGTGATTTAAGATGGTCTGTGACCAACAAAGTTTTATTCAACAAACATTTGTCGAGTGTTTTTCTGTGCCAGGTTGAAGGAACGTTGGTATTACAAACTGGACCAAGATCTAGTTTCTGCCCCTAACATGCTTACAGTATTCTTTGTGTGAGAGACACACGCATGTGATTTGAGATTACTTGATGAAATATTTTGTAATCAGCAAAACTCAAATGAGCTCTTGTGTGATATTCCAAAATGTAAGATGGGTAGGAGTGAAGTTACTCTGAAACACAAATGTGAGAACCAAGAAAGCTACTTAGCTAATTTAAACAACTGAGAAAAAAGCCACTGAATCTTGATCTTAGTGAACCACACGGGCAGTTGGGAAGAAAGGTAGGAGCCAGGACATTGGGAGTCTTGCAGAAGTCTTGGATTTTATTGTAAGTGGGTGGGTAGTATTTGAATATTTCAAAGTTTGATATCAATGTCTCAAATACGTATTTTAGCATTCTAGATATGTTGTGCAGAAGGGAATGGAAGAGGAGAGACCAGCTATATTTGGGGGGGGCTGAAGTAGTCTAGGTGAGAGATGGTGGTCTTGATTCGTTTGCAGTGGTGGAAATGGAGGAAACTGCAAAGAATCCGAGTTTATTTTGAAAATAGAACTCTGAGGACCTGTTGTTAAATTGGACATGTTAGGAAGTGACAGCAACCAGTTCAGTTCTAAGGTTCTGGTTTCAGCACATGAGTGAATGTTGGTAAATTTACAGAGATGGGAAAGACTGGGTCAGTTGGGTACAGAAATTAATATTTCATATTTAGATACATGGATTGTGAGATGCCTGTGAACTCTCCATGTAAAAATGTCAAATAGAAGAGAGTTGTGGGTTGGAGATGGACACATCAGGTACTGGTGTGTATATAGATGTGTATTAAAATTCATGGACATGTATGAGATTTATGAGAATACCCGTAAGTATCATTTATTTCAGCAATACCTTATTTTTAATTAACTGCTAGTTCAGTCTCTTTCAAGAAAATTTAGAAAACAGGTAGAATTGGAAGAAGGAAAAAACCATAGAACACCCTACCACCCAAGAAAAAAGTGGTACAATTTTGGTATATTGTATTTTAGTTATTTATCTTCATATTTTAACATATTTATAATCATACTTTGCATACAAGTATGCATATTATGTTCTGGCTTTTCATTTATCTTGTAAATATTATTCATGTCATTTATTGAAAACTATAGTATCCAGAGTCTATCAAATAAATAAATGCTTCAGTCATTTACTTAACCAATTCTTCATAATTTAACATTTAGATTGTTTGCAGGGTTTTTTTAAAAAATTTTTTTTTTCAATGTTTTTATTTATTTTTGGGACAGAGAGAGACAGAGCATGAACAGGGGAGGGGCAGAGAGAGAGGGAGACACAGAATCGGAAACAGGCTCCAGGCTCTGAGCCATCAGCCCAGAGCCTGACGCGGGGCTTGAACTCACGGACCGCGAGATCGTGACCTGGCTGAAGTCGGACGCTTAACCGACTGCGCCACCCAGGCACCCCTGCAGGGTTTTTTTAAATGTAATTAAGGAATGTTTCCTCAAATGTTTTTATGGGGAGAATCCCCCTTCCATCTCTTCCTTTTTTAAGTATAGGTACCCAGTAATATAATATGCAATTTCTGGACCAGAGTTCTGGAGGTTAAAAGGCTCTTCATGGCTAGTCGGGAGAAACCTTTCACTTTGAATGCATAGATAATTATCTGGCATAGAAAGTACACACACATGTTGGTTACCTATTGGTGTTCATGTTTAGGATCAAAAAGAAATGCCCTCAAACTAGAAATCATGTTGGCGGGCTAAATTCATTAGTGCATAAGCAAAAGAGGATAGATGGTTCAGTTAATTATTACTTGTCAATCTGCCTTGACAATCCTAGATAACCAATAAATTGTGCTTGTCTCAAAGTCGTTTTGACACACAAAAGAAAAGATACAATTGTTGCCAGGTCATTCATATAACACACACTGAATAAACAAATAGAAACTGAACCCCAGTGATTCAAATAACCTTCAACGAGGTTTTGAAACTGAAAAAATTTCTCTGAGATCCTCAGCTGGCAACCCTACATGGCCTCAGAGAGCAGCACTGCCTTTAACATTTCTGTAAATGATGTGAACATTTTCTTAACAATGCTCTTTAAAGCTGAAGATCAAGAGATTCCCCAGTAGTATTATTTTGACAGCCAAAACTAGGAAGGCACATCACCTTTGATCTATTTTTATTCCCTAAACTCAGTGATTGAGCTGCCATTAAAGATAGCTTTAAAAAAAATGAAATGAACCCTAGTCCGAACCTGATAATGAAGTGGCAGATATGCACTAAGCAAAAATCAGAAGAGTTTGATTTCCCATGTTTGTAATTGTCATTGAATATAGGGGCAAGCAATATCAGAAGACTGAAGTCTGGGTTTTCCTCTGCTGCTTAACTAACTCCTATCCATGCAGGCTACTTGTCTGTATCTTGGTTTTTACATTTTTCCCAGCAATATTTGAGTGCCTTTTATAGGCCAAACATTTGCTAATAAGTCAAGGGCCACTAAACAAGATCGGGTTTCCTGCTCTCAATAGATACAATACATGCTTAAATATGTAACTCCAGTACAGTATAATAAGTATTGATGATAGGAGGGGATAGGGGCTTGTGGGAGCAGATAGGAGACATCGCCTAGAGAGCTGGATGGAATAGGTTCCAGGAAGATGGGCCATGTTGAGTGAAAGGGTAGGGTAGAAGAGGGGTACTCCAGTATTTCATGCAGAAAGAACACCATACACAAAGTCTTGGCAGCTAGAGAGAGGACAAAGGGAAGGTAGATGGTTTACAAACTTCAGTGGAGTTCTGTGAGTCTGACTCAGAGTTCAATAACAAAGGTTTCCATGGCAAACTTCATGGATGTGACAGGTCTCATGTTTTGCACACACAGGAGCTGAAGGACCCTCACTGTCGGGATGAGATGGCAGCCGCCCGAGGGGCTCTAAAGAAGAATGCCACAATGCTGTACACAGCCTCCCAAGCATTTCTCCGCCACCCAGATGTTGCTGCCACCAGAGCCAACCGAGATTATGTGTTTAAACAAGTCCAGGAAGCCATTGCTGGCATCTCCAATGCTGCTCAAGCTACCTCGCCCACCGATGAAGCCAAAGGCCACACAGGCATCGGTGAGCTGGCTGCAGCTCTGAATGAGTTTGATGTAAGTGTCCCAGTGGTGCACACAGAGGGGTATACACTTGCATTGAAAAAAATGATTTGGGGATGAAGGGCCACAGTAGCATACATGAATTTACCCCTCGTAGAGGCTTAGGATAAAAGGTAAATTATATCCTATTTCTGTTGATGGGAATCCAACATAGTGGCAGAGCCTAGTTTTCTTGTATTCAAAGGATCTAACAACAATGTTGAAGAGGACCTGAGGTTAGGCAAGCAGAAGCCCTGTAAATCATTAACTTTTTTTTTATCCCACTGGTTATTTAGGGACCATTCATCACTTGGATGATGATCTTTATTTTTAAGGGGACAAATGTCATAAGCAGTGTAGGTATAGGTTGCCTCTGTGTTGTGCCTGGGTGAAGAACTACCCTCAATGTCTTCATTTTAAATCATTGACAAACGTTGTTGCCCACTGATCCCACATGGGATCGCCATCTTCCTTGAATAGACCCCTCTGGCTAATGCCTCTGCAGGACCCATGAATGACCCACATTCTGCACCTGCTGTTTCCGGGGGTGTGTCCCAATGAGCGAAGCAGTAGGAAGATGGCATCAAAGTGAATGGGAGGCATTCATGTAATCAGTACCCCAGGATGAGAGCCCTCACTTCTCCTGGATCAGGATATGGACCCACCTATGGGATGCTGGAATTCATCTGAGCTCGTTCTGTGTTCAGTGTGAGAGTCTAAGTGTGTTGTGAGAACTACCAAGATTTAAAATAATTGGTATCTGCTTTCAAGGATTCTATTTCCCTGTAAGGAGATGGGAGAAGTAGAATGTATTAAATACCTTTCAAGTGATAAAACACAGTATTAAAGAAATTCATAAGAGAAAAATAGGTTACTTAACAGCTGTGGAGAAAGATGATGAGCTTGCTTTTGGATCTGTTGACATGAATTTTTGGCAGGAGGTGACTGACTGGCTAGAGAAGAGAATCGGGAATAAAGCAGTGATTGCTAGAGACCTAAAGCTGGAAGATCTAATGGAGGAATAATTATGATACTTGACCTAGCTCTTTTCCCAGAGGTGTCTCCTCTTTTAGTTTTTTCATTTAGTCAAAATATAATAGAGATAGCTTAGACCATATACTGTTTCCTATGTTTTTTTTTTCTTTTTTTTTTTGGTCAAGATTAAATACAGTAAATTTAAAGTGACTACCACAGGATCGCCTGGGTGGCTCAGTTGGTTAAGTGTTGGGAGAGAAACTTAATAACTCACATATCACATTCAACTGATTTCATGCAAGTGACAGATTATATTTATTTAAAGATATCTGGAAATTTAGGGGCACCTGGGTGGCTCAGTTGGTTAAGTGTCTGGCTTCGGCTCAGGTCACGATCTCATGGTTTCTGGGTTTGGGCCTGGCTTTGGACTCTGTGCTGACAGCTTGGAGCCTGGTGACTGCTTCAGATTCTGTGTCTCCCTTTCTCTGCCCCTCCCCACTTGTGCTCACGCTCGCTCTCTCTTCCAAAAATAAATAAACATTTAAAAAAATATTAAGTATTTACCACAGGGATTGGGGGTTAATATGTAATTCACAAAGTTTGAGGAGACTCCATTGGAGCTAATAGAGTTCAGTAAGGTTATCAGTTTTAAAATAAACATATGTCCACAGATTTGCAAAGTGCAAAAACATAGAGTCATGGAAAAACAGATCCTATTTTTTTAAAAAAATGATCCTGTTGATAGAAATGAAAAGTAGTTTGTTGGCTTTATTTTATTCCTCATTTCCTTATAAATGTTGGAAATAATCCTGATACAGATGTGGAGGACTAGATACAAACAAAATAAAAAAACTGAGTGGCAAGTTCTACTTTTGGGTATGATATCACAGTGATATCACAAGCCTGGGTAGGAAAACTATTGATTCTTAATTTTTACAATGTTCAGACAATCCCAATAAAAATTCTAAGAGTTCTTTTGCAACTTGACAGAGTAATGATGAAGTTTTTTTTCTGGACTAAGTATGAATAAGCCCACATTTTAAGGAGATGAAAATGAGCGGGTGATGTACTCGATATTAAAACATTCTAATGCTACATTAATTTTAAAAGTGTGCATTAGACCAAAAAATGCCTAGTCAAGTTAAACCGAATAGAAAATTGCAAACAATCTCCAATACAAAATTATCTTATGAAATGATAGTTTTTAAAATTAGTAGGTGGATTAGTCAGATTTTGACAAAACTATATTTTTATAATCCTATGTTAACGTCAAAAAGTAAACAGTAAACCCTGCCAGGACCTAGTAATAGGAGTAGAAGCACTGAATGCGGAGAACTCCCTGGAAGGACAGTCAGACCCTTCAGCTGCTGCCACCTTCTGCCCAAGCGTGAGGACTCCACCTTCCCATTTTCTTTTTATCCAGAACCTTCTCGCTGAAAGGAGCTTTTACTAAAAATGAGGTTCACAATACAAAAGGCTTTGGACTCCTAAAATAAAACTTAAGCCTGTATGGGGAAAATCTATTAGCAAAGTATGTTGGAAATACTTAAACATTTGAAATGTTGGTGTGTGTGTGTGTTGTTTTTTTTATTTTATTTTATTTTTTAATGTTTATTTATTTTTAAATATGAAATTTATTGTCAAATTGGTTTCCATACAACACCCAGCACTCATCCCAACAGATGCCCTCCTCAATACCCGTCACCTACCCTCTCCTCCCTCCCACCCCCCATTAACCCTCAGTTCTCAGTTTTTAAGAGTCTCTTATGTTTTGGCTTCCTCTCTCTCTAACCTCTTTTTTTTTTCTTTTTTTCTTTTTCTTCCCCTCCCCCATGGTCTTCTGTTAAGTTTCTCAGGATCCACATAAGAGTGAAAACATACGGTATCTTTCTCTGTATGACTTATTTCACTTAGCATCACACTCTCCAGTTGCATCCACATTGCTACAAAAGGCCATATTTCATTCTTTCTTATTGCCATGTAGTATTTTGTTTTTTTAACTGTAGTGATATGCTGTGCAAATACGGCTTTGGGAGGTTAATACAGAAATGTAAGTTTCTTACAGAACATGACCTATTAACTAAGTAATTCACTGTATTTTAGCTATTATACTAAGTAAATTTGATTAGTTAAAATAAGTGTATTATGTTTATTCTATGCTTATAGAATAGCAGACTACTCAATTATATATTGGCTAAGTATATTAATCAAGTAATATTTTATTAATAAATGTATACTGGTTCACAAACTATATAAATAACTAAAGCATTATCTAATGTTTAAAATTTTATTTCTCAGAGATTGACAAATGTTTAAAACTTCATTTCTCAGACATTGACAAAAATCATCAGGGAGAACCATCTAAATTGGTGATTTATAGACAGTAATTCAATTGGGTATGGTTCCCTAAAAATTTAGTAAGTGCAGTTTCAGTACTTTCTCAAAAATAGTAATGCTAATAAAGTATTACAGAATATGACCAGATATAAGGTAATTAGCCATTTGTAGATTTGTTGATTTTTTTCTCCATCATTTGACACCAGCAAATCTAGACAGTCCTTAAGGATATTTGAAATTATCACTAAAAATTAATGTTCTCCTTCTCTTGGTAACAGAATTCTCCATTTCTGTTCTTTAGTTGCATAATGAATACTTTGGTATTTTTTTTTATTCTGCGGACATAGTGACTTGAAATTGATTTTTGAATTCAGACATCTGTCTTATATCCTAAAAGCTATTCTCAGATATTAAACAAATTGATACCACATTGGGAGGGAAACTCACTCAAACTTCCTGTGAATTAGTTTTCTGGCAATATCCCTTCCTGATGCTAGGTTTACTGACTTGCCAACGTGAAGGAGATTTTAAAAAGTAAAGTATGTTTGAGATCCTGAAGTGAAAGGAACTATAGAAATACACAAGTCCATTGTGAGCATGGCTAGCATGCCTTAATGTTCAATTTCAAGCACGATTTGTATTAGTCATCAGTATGCAAACCCCAGTTTTATGGGCGGTAAGATGCAGAAGTGACGTAAAGTTTGATAGCTGACTAAAAACAAGGTAAAAATTAGTATTTTTACGTTAATTTGTTAAGTTGTAGGATTGATTTTTTTTTTTTTTAATCTAGGTAGTTAAAATTGTGGCTCAATGCATGGTGACCTATTTTCTGGCACTATTTTTCTGCCTACATGAATAGTTGATGTAGTGATTTATGAAGCAAAGGAATGAAGAAAAAACCCAGGATTTTAACAACTTGAAACTGTCAAGGGAGTTTCTAATGATAACATAGCAAAGAGAAAATGATTGCTAATCAATGGAAAAATCAGCCTCTGTTTAAAATGTGGCAGCTTGAGGTAGTTAATTTTATTGGGTGAAACTACTAAGGAATACTAAAAAGAATTTTTAAAATATAGTGACTACTCAGAAATAAATCCTATTAAAATGTCCATTTTACTGCCAGAAAACTTGAAAGAGTGAGAGAGAGGAAAATTAAAAGTTATTCCTACAGAATTTCTATTTTAAAGAGAAGAGAGTATACTATATCTTGTTTTTTGAAGCTTCTTTTGTAGATGAAGGCACTTGAGAAAAATGGAAATTAACACCATTCATGGACCAGTCTTTATAATGGGTAGCTGTTTGCATTTTAAACGTTGGTTTTAAATCAGATAGTAAGTAAACACAATCTCAAATTCCTCTAACTTTATTACCTTCTTACTTGTGAATTTTCTTACTTTTCCCCACCTGCCCTGGGTATTTGCTTGATTAGTAATTATTTTCTTGGCCATTTAGTTTCTCTTTTTCCACTAGGAGAAATTCCCTCAGCCTATAGAAAAATGTATTTCTCTTCTACAGTCTAAGAAGAAAATAAAGCATTAGTCTACTATATTTACCATTTTTCTCATACTTCACTCTTCTCCTTACACAGTTCTTTAAGAACAGTTCTTAAATAAGTCAATTCCAGTCCTTGTTTCCATGTCTTGGCTACCACTAGCTCTTCCCTTTTTGAGCCTTGTCATCCAACTTTTACTGCCCCTCCTCTGTAACTCTGTGTTTGAATCTTTAAGGACCCCCAAGTCTATGTGCTTTCACTTGCTAGTTCTCAACTACTTTAAATTTAGAATGGGGGGGGGGGTGAATTTTAATAGCATTAACCATATTCTTTTTTTTTCTTCATATTATTTCTGATTTGCAAGATTTATTTTTACTTGAAGAGTAGGGCAATCTGACCTCAACTACATTGAGTGAAATGTCACCATGACATACCAACTCTACATACATTGCCCTTGCTATTTCTACCTGATTTTTCATACCCTCTTCCCGCTGGTATTTCTTCCATTTTTTCCCTCTTCTTTCTTTTTAAGTATAATTGTGTGGATCTAATTGTAATTCTCTTACTGCTAGTATTCAGTGGATAGAAGTGTTGGAATGTGAGCATAAGACATCATGGAGCATCTACATCACAGGCCAATGAGGATAGGAAAACTCTTTATCTGACAAGGGTAGGGCACATAGACCAACTGCACTGATGGGAGAATTGTCTTCTGGGGAGCATCTCCATGTTATGGTGGTCACTGCCCTAAGGTGACTCCAACTATGTGCACTTCTCAGGTATATATGGACAATCTAGGAGATCTAGTTGGAAAAAACGTGGTTAAGAAACAGGAGTTAGATGGTAACTCATTTCATAGCAAGACCCCAGCCCATTTTTGGGACATGGAGGTTTCTGGATACCCAAGCATAATAACCCTAGCCCAGGGTTTAGAACCCAGGGTTGGAATACAGGCCCAGTGGAGAGCTGGAGTGCTAATACAGGTATCTTAGGTAAGAGACCCAAATGCATGACCTCATGCAGACCTATGCTTCAGGAGACTAAAGAAGTAGAGTTTTTCATTTGGCACCCTACTCTAAACATCTCTCTTAATACCTTTTGAATAGTGAGATTAATTCTTAGATGTTCCTGTTGAAAGCCTGATCCCTTAAGGAGCTGTGAACCAGAATTCTGGCTGGCTCAATGATCCTTAAAGGGTTTTATTGACTCATGGTCTCTCCAAGGAGGCAAGAAGGAATGCCTCCTTTAAGTAGTACATTTTCACAGAGCATCTTGTTGAGCTCCTTCCCAGTTCTAACCCTCCCTTTTGCTGTGGAAATCAACATAGTTCTTTCTCAGAGAGGCTTACCCTAGGTCTCCTCTTCTCCTGTGATACTCTGTAAAGCCATTCTGACTGCAGACATGTGGGAACACTCACATTAGGTTATGGAAAAGGTAAGCTTCCTATGTATTACATTAGCATGAGGACAGAAAAAAGAGGAGAAATCCCTGACAAAATACTGTAAACATACTGATGAAGAAAATTCAAGATACAGCTTATGTCCTAAAGCAGTTAGCAAGAAGCAAGCCAAATGCATAAAAATTAAAGCCAGTAAGTAGAACCATTTAGCTTCTGGAAAGCAATTTTGGGTTCCTAATTCAGGTACTAAAAAGAGGAAGAAGGCAAATTCAGCAACTTTCTGTCTGAGTTTATGCCAATATTTTTGAAGGCTTAACATATGTAGCGTTGTATCTGTTGTTCTTTAATGCTTTTATTGGTACTTTTTTTTTTTAAAGTAAGCTCTATTCCCAACATAGGGCTTGAATTCACAACCCTAATAGCAAGAGTCGTATGCTCTACTGACTGAGCCAGTCTGGCACCCCTATTAGTACTCCTCAATAATCTCTGCCATATTCCTATCAAATGGTTCCCATTTAATGGCCTTTGGAAGTAGCCCAGGATATTGGGAAGAGCTCAGGACTTGGATTGCAATTTTAAGAATGTGTGACCTTGGGGGCGCCTGGGTGGTGCAGTCGGTTAAGCGTCCGACTTCAGCCAGGTCACGATCTCACGGTCCGTGAGTTCGAGCCCCGTGTCAGGCTCTGGGCTGATGGCTCAGAGCCTGGAGCCTGTTTCCGATTCTGTGTCTCCCTCTCTCTCTGCCCCTCCCCTGTTCATGCTCTGTCTCTCTCTGTCCCCAAAATAAATAAATGTTGAAAAAAAAATTAAAAAAAAAAAAAAGAATGTGTGACCTTGGATTGCGGAGATAGTATCTCCAGGCCTTGGAAAAAGATTTAGCTACAGGATAGCTAAGATGATTAAGAGTATACAGTATGCCAAGTGAGATGTAAGAAGGAAGGACTACAAGGCATAAAGGAGTAATAGTCTGTAAACAGCTATAGTTACTGCGATGCATAAATGATGTGCTATACACTTACCTATGTAGTATGCACCTACATACTAGTGTGTGTTGGGGGATGGGTAAAATTAGGGAGGATCAAATCACAGATTTCCTGGAGGAGGCAGTGAATGAGTAGGAATTAACATGCTGATGTGTGAATGAGTATTTCTCAGAAAGAACACCATTTCATGTGGCAGCATTATTCAGTAAAATACTCAGTTCTGGAACCCAGGAATGAGAAGAAATCTGGCTGAGTGAGCTGGAGGCAGATCCTGGGGTGCTCTGTAGGAATGCAAGGCAAAGGGCTGAGCTTCAGCCTGAAAGCATTAGGAAGTTGCTGGTGCTGTAGGCAGGGGAATGCATGGTCAAATTTGTGTTTTTAAAGTGACCTCTGCCTACAGGGTGGAGAATGGACTCAGAAGGGGCAAAGCTGCAGTGTAGAAGGGTGGTTATGGTGAGCAAGGTGACCAGTGCCCTAAATCCATTGTTGGAGGCGGAATGGGGTAAATGGGTGGGTCTGAACCATGTTGAGGGAGGAGAATGAACAGGCCTTGACAATTGTACTTTTTGTTTTCATGTATCAAAAGTTAATGTTTTGTACAGTAATCTTTAGTTAAAAAGACAAAACATTTTTAATTCCAACTATGAAATCTGGGGAAGTTTCAGTTGTTTGTGGGATATTTGATTTTTTGCATAAAAAAACCTTCTTACACTTTTTTTTTCTGGCTCTTTAATTCACCTATATACACAACAGTATGATTATTAAATGCCTAGTAATTTACATAGATCTATATTTTGGATAATTTAAACTCTACATCTAGGATTTTCCTAATTAGTTTAAGTTATTTATATGTAATTGAGCTTTCATTAGTATGTGCTTACTAATGCACATTTTACTTTTTAAAAACTAAATTTTAGAGACACTTTTAAAAAAATGGGACATGGATTTTCCCATCTGAGAGGACATAGTATCAATAACTGGGGGTTAGTAGGGTCCAGTGATTCTCATCTTTTCTACAGATACTATCACAATTTACTGCCTCTAAATCTGTCTGCTCTTTTCTACTCTGGCAAATTAAACTCTTGAAAATGGCCTTTTAAGCTTTTCTGGCTTAATGTGGTATTACAGCATTCGTTATCATGCACTGACATCTGGTGGCCAAATCGAACATTAGGAACACTCCAGTGCATTTCTGTATGCCTGTAAACCTAGCACAACCTAAATATGGGCCAAGACTCTGGATGTAAATACGGAGAAAGTGAACTCTGCCTTCATAGAACTGTCAGTCAGCTTTAGGCACCCATCTGCACACTAAAATTATGCAATGGGAATTGCATTAATCCTTTTTGGAAAACTAGCTCTAGGAAAGTGGTAAAGGTGGATACAGAGGCAGATGAGTTTGCAAGAAGAGAAGCTCCAGGCAGGAGGTAGAGCTGAGGGTCATTCTGCTGGCTGTGTGTGGGACCAGGTCAGCCAACATCAACCAACAACATATTCTCTGCTTCCTGAGTCATACTACATGCCTCCCCAGGACCAGTTTATCCAGTATCCTCATTTTTTGTCCAAGAAATCTTACTGTGGGATACTGACCCCTCCGATGGCTTCTTGTCTGCAAACAGCTTTAATTTAAGGTGTTGTAAACCAGGAATATTTTCTGATCGTATCATTTAAATTTTTATTTTCTTAAAAGCTATTTCAAGGAAATATCCCAAGACAATTTAGTTTTCTCTTTTATATTTCACTTAGTAAATATGGAGCTACAAAAATCATTGAGAAAAAAAACAATATGATTTGAAATATTTGAAAGTTGTATTTGAAATTTCAAATCCTTATTAGCCTCCATGTTGTCTGTAATTAAAATCATTATATTTTCAATCTTTTTATTTCTTTTCACAAGAGAAAATGAAAGAATCTTTTTTTCACCGAATAATGTTTTCCTTTTTTTTAAATTTTTTTTAATGTTTATTTTTGAAGGAGAGAGGCAGAGCGTGAGTGGGGGAGGGGCAGAGAGAGAGAGGGAGACACAGAATCTGAAGCAGGCTTCAGACTCTGGGCTGTCAGCACAGAGCCCAATGCGGGGCTCGAACTCATAAGCTATGAGATCATGACCTGAGCTGAAGTTGGATGCCCAACTGCCTGAGCCACCCAGGTGCCCCAATAATGTTTTCCTTTGAGAATATCGGCAGATTCTGTGCATATGAGCTCACCTTTATTTCAAATAATTAGTTCTAAATGTAACTGATTATTGGTGTAATGGATCATCATATTCTATATTGTCTAAACGTGGGATGGCAAATACCATGTTGATTATCATCTAATTAGTTACACTTTAAAATTGGGGAACCAAATGAGCTCTTTTATCTAGTGAACTATTTAGTGGTGAAAAATAGGATTTATTTAAAATATTGACCGGGGCACCTGGGTGGCGCAGTCGGTTAAGCGTCCGACTTCAGCCAGGTCACGATCTCGCGGTCCGTGGGTTCGAGCCCCGCGTCAGGCTCTGGGCTGATGGCTCAGAGCCTGGAGCCTGTTTCCGATTCTGTGTCTCCCTCTCTCTCTCTGCCCCTCCCCCGTTCATGCTCTGTCTCTCTCTGTCCCAAAAATAAATAAAAAACGTTGAAAAAAAATTAAAAAAAAATATTGACCTCCTTAGTCTTAGTTTCTTTCGTGATTTCTTACATTAGAAGTGCTTGTCTTAGCCCTTCAGGATTATACCTTTGCCTTTTATGCACTCTCCATGTTACAAGTAGGCATATATTCAGTACTCATTTATAGGATTTGGTTTGATTCCGTGATGAAGTAAACACGTGTGCTCATGCACATACACACCTGCTCCTCCCCCCTAAAAATACTAATTTTGATTTCTTATTAACCAAACTCCTTAATATACATCCTGAACTTCTCTGACAGTATTTTCTGGAAACTTTACTGTAACCTACTGAGTCCCATTGTTTGTTTATCCAACTGTTCTCTGGGGCTGTTTTGTTCTTACTGCACACATTCATTGAGCTAAGAACGGAGGGGAACGGTTACCCACAGATGCAAGTGTGGTAGTAAATTTGTCAGGTGGCTAATATCACTGAGGGCACGACTGGGGCATGCCATGCTAGTCGTCCTTGTTACAGTGGTCATACTTGTGGACAATGGCACAGCATGGCGTAGGACAAACAGAACAAGCTTGTGTTTATTTTTTTTTTAAACGTTTATTTATTTTTGAGACAGAGACAGAGCATGAACAGGGGAGAGACAGAGAGAGAGGGAGACACAGAGTCTGAAACAGGCTCCAGGCTCCGAGCAGTCAGCACAGAGCCCGACACGGGGCTCGAACTCACGGACCGTGAGATCATGACCTGAGACGAAGTCGGATGCTTAAGCGACCGAGCCACCCAGGCGCCCCAACAAGCTTGTGTTTAAATCTGACCATACAACTCTTCCCTCCTTGCCTTTGTTTCTGCATCTATAAAATGGGGTAAAAATGTTGACTTACCAAGATGGTGATAATAGTTATATGGGATAAACATTCTTAGGTGCCTCATCCTTGGTGGGCACTTAGAAATGCTAGTTGTCTTTTTCTCCTACTTCTCTTAACAGAAGTCACAGACAGATGTCTTCCATCCAAAGTTACTGTGGAAACTATTGGCTAGAAAATGCTTAGAGAACAGTTCCTAATTGAAAAGTTTGTTCTTCCTTGGTCACATCCAGACCTCCAAGAAAAGTCTGGCCAAAGTGTAGATTAAATTACCCCCTGGCCTAAGAATTAATTTCTTAAAATTTTTTATTGCAGTATAGTTGACACATAATGTTATATTAGTTTCAAGTGTGCAACATTGATTCAACAGTTCCATACATTATACAGTACTGACTATACTAAGTCTAGCTACCATCTGTCACCATACAACATTATTACATACCATTGATTATACTCCCTATGCTGTACTCCTCCTCATGCTTGTGACTTAAAGTTGAGCTTTAGTACCTCTCAATCCCCTTCACCTATTTTGTCCATTCCCCCTCCCCCTCCCTCTGGCAAACACCAGTACCCTTCAGTCCATTTCTGGTTTGTTTTGTTTTTTTAGGTTCCACACATAACTGAAATCATATGGTATTTGTATTCCTCTGCCTGACTTACTTCACTTAGCATAATACCTTCTATGTCCATCCATATTGTTGCAAATGGCAGAATCTCATTCTATTTTTACAGCTAAGTAATATTCCTGTGTGTGTGTACACGCATATGTACACAGCACATCTTCTTTATCCATCTATTGATGGACATTTCAGTTGCTTCCATATCTTGGCTATTGTAAATAATGCTACAGTGAACATAGGGGTTCATACGTCTTTTCAAATTAGTGTTTGTTTTCTTTGGCTAAATAGTAGTAGAATTATTGGATCATATAGTATTTCTGTGTTTAATTTTTTGAGGAGCTTCCATACTGTCTTCATAGTGATTGTACCAATTTACATTCTCACCAACAGTGTACAAGGGTTCCCTTTCTCCAAGGATAATTTTTTTTTAATGTTTGTCTATTTTGAGAGTGAGAGAGAGTGAGAGAGGAGGAGCAGAGAGAGTGCAAATCTCAATCAGGTTCCGTACTGTCAGAGCAGAGCCTGAAGTAGGGCTTGATCTCACAAACTGTGAGCTGAAATCAACAGTTGGACCCTTGACTGACTAAGCCACTCATGTGCTCCTCTCCAAGGATGAATTTTAAAGAGTGAAATCATAAGTCTAGTGCTAGCACTAGGAATGTAGGTCTCTCCCTTGTGTTTATTTGGTAATTCGCATTGCTTCTGATGTGGTGAAAGACCCCTTTATCTTCCTATTAAATATCAGAGTTATTCAGGTTTGGTGGTCTCTAAAGATTCTCCTAGTACACCAAGAAGGAAAAGAGTCGCTGACAGAAAGGGGTAAAAATGGAAGATGAAATGGTGGCAAAGATTGGTGTTCTTCCTTCATCCAAGAACCACAACGCAAAGGAATATATAATTATTTTTTAACATGTTCTACCCAGGTGATAACTCTCTACCACAGTTAATTAGCAAGGCATGACACTTGTTTTAAAAAGCCTAATACAAAAGATAAGGAAAAAAACACTGTGAAAAGACATTATTAATGCCTACACTTAATGCTCAGCTTTTCTATCGCCAATATTCTCTTAAAAACCTCCAGGATTAAACCCCTCAGTTGTGATGAGGAGAAGACTGGATCCATATTCCTGGAATAGAACATAGAGTCGTAAATCAGAGGGAATTTCTAATACTTGGATGATACAGAGAATCAAAGATTAGTAATAATCTCCTTTTGTTGTTGAGTTCATATAACCCAATTTGTAAAATAACCCAATTTAGGAGTGCAGAAAGTGATTTCCGAAGAACTCAGTTCAAAGTGATAGAAATAATTATCCTTCTAGCCCAAGTATGGATATGTCTTTCTGTTTCAGAGGTATTGGCCAAGAATGGTACACTAAGTGCTGTCCTCTCCATTTCTATTAGGTCCCTAAAAATACTCCCCCCACAATAATGGTGCAATCTAAATATAAGAAGGTGCTTGTGGGGTGCCTGGGTGGCTCAGTTGGTTGAGCGCCCAACTCAGGCTTATGATTCATGGGATTGAGCCCTGCATCAGGCTCTGCGCAGACAGCTGACAGCTTGGAGCCTGCTTTGGATTCTGTATTTCCTTTCTCTGCCCCCCACTCACACTGCTTGCTCACTCGCTCTCTCTCAAAACTAAACAAACACTAAAAAAAAAAAAAAAAAAAAAAAAAAAGAAGAATGTGCTTGCTATGCAGGTGCGGCTTCCAGACAGGTCCTGTCTTCTCCCTCTCTTACTAGTTTGCCTCTCCTACAGCTTTTCTTTGAAGAAATTCTGCAGCTGACATGCTTGTCTCCCAGGCCCATGCTTTTAGTATATTCTCTGAAAGGATGAGACACACACGTACATCTGTCTCAGGTGTCTTCCTGTCCTCTTCGTACTTCATGCTTAGCCTTCATCATACTTCTTAAGCTTATTCTGATTGCTGAGGGCCACTAAGCTGGTAATGACCTTGGTGTTATTTTTTTTTTAAGTTTATTTATCTTAAAAATTTTTTTTTCCAACGTTTATTTATTTTTGGGACAGAGAGAGACAGAGCATGAATGGGGGAGGGGCAGAGAGAGAGGGAGACACAGAATCGGAAACAGGCTCCAGGCTCTGAGCCATCAGCCCAGAGCCTGATGCGGGGCTCGAACTCACGGGCCGCGAGATCGTGACCTGGCTGAAGTCGGACGCTTAACCGACTGCGCCACCCAGGCGCCCCTAAGTTTATTTATCTTGAGAGAGAGTGTGAGTGGGGGAGGAGCAGATAGGGAGAGAGAGCATTCCAAGCAGGCTCTGTACCCAGAGTGGAGCCCCACGCAGGGCTAGATCTCAAGACCGCGAGATCACAACCTGAGTAGATACCAAGAATTGGAGGCTTAACTGAGCCGCCTAGGAACCTCTTCTTGGTGTTATTTTCTTTTACTTTTCCTTCTCAGTTTTTGATGTATGTTTAGAAATTTAAAAATAAGCTTTCATGATCATATATTGTATATAATGTACACAATTTTTTCTACATAAGAAAAAAGCTGTGATCTTTCCTCCTTTCATTTTTCTTTTGTTCTAAATCCATCTTACAGCTTCATTTCTTCCAGGAGATGCTTATGTATATTATTTGAAAGACCAAATGAATTCCTAGTTGGGAAGTTTGAACTAATTGCAGTGACCCCCTAGGATACTTTCTAAACCTAGCAAAACTGACCAGATTTGCACATAAGTTAAGAATCTTCTTTACCTGAAAACAAGTATTACTCTGAAGAATATTTGCATATATTGGTTTGAATGAATGCTGCGAAAATTTTTAAATCCTCCATTTGCTCAAAATAGTCTTTTTTGGCATAGCATTTAAACACAGAAGCATCATCAACCAGAAAAGTTTTCTCAGAAATTTCTTTCATTTTTTTTAAACAAAGATCTCTGACAGATGTGAAGAAAGATGTCATTTGTGGATATCTGATGTAGATCTCCTAGGGTGAAAAAGGTAATGTGCTTGATCTGTTACTAGCCTCCTAAATGTGGCAGCCCTTTGGTCTGTGGATACAGGCTGGTTTTATTTTCACACTCTCTCAAGCCTCACATACCAGAATCACTTTTAAAATCTGGAGCAGCAAAATAAGCCGAAAGTGACACAAGGAAGATGCAGACTTAATACTAACATTCTAGGGGCGCCTGGGTGTCTCAGTCGGTTAAGTGTTCAACTTCAGCTCAGGTCATGACCTCATATTTTTCAAGTTTGAGTCCCACGTGGGGGTCTGTGCTGACAGCTCAGAGCCTGGAGCCTGCTTTGGGTTCTGTGTCTCCCTTTCTCTCTACCTCTCCCCTGCTCATGCTTTGTCTCTCCAAGTAAATGAACGCTAAGGAAAAATTTAATACTAACACTCTAGCACCTAAGAAATCACTTCCCTGCAGTAGGTAAATTTGAAAAAAAAAATTGTAGTGAAAATACCCAATAAACCTGAATGTATGTTTTATGTGAATATATATGAGTATGAATTATAACATAGATATAAACTCAAACCAGATATTTATGGTTTTTCTTTGGCTTGTGATGACTGTTAAGGGTTTATTCACCCATATTTCTTCCCAAACTTTGACAAGTGATTCCTTAATCAAAAACTATATTTTACTTGAAAATATTGGAAACTGTTCACAGATATACTGCAAACATAAAAATAATCAATACCTCTATGTTCTTTAAGCTTCACCTGCTGTTAGTGTTTTACCCCATTTACTGTGTTGTGTGTGTGTGTTCTCTCTTTGTCCTTCAGGCACGCAGACTCCTTAATTGTCAAATGGGTAAAGTCAGCTTTATTATATATGCTTACACACATAACAGACACTCTTTCCCTAATTATTTCTACTAAAAATTACAGATTTAAAAAAAATTAACATTTATTTATTATTGAGAGACAGAAAGACATAGAGCATGAGTCACAGAGGGGTAGAGAGACGGGGAGACACAGAATCTGAAGCAGGCTCCAGGCTCAGAGCTGTCAGCACAGAGCCCGATGCGGGGCTCAAACTCACGAACTGTGAGATCATGACCTGAGCCGAAGTCGGTCACCTAACCGACTGAGCCACCCAGGTGCCCCCAGAATTACAGATTTTTTAAAAGGGTTGACACCAGCTCACGTATTAATTTGCTAGTTTTGCCTGGTTCAAAGTGTTATTTGATGAAGGCCTGTGGGTACGACACAATCTTCCCCAATACGGTCTTTACACAGTAACATCCATAAAAAAAAAAAAAAAACTGTGTCAGGGTGCCTGGGTGGCTCAGTCGGTTAAAGCGTCAACTTCAGCTCAGGTCATGATCTCACAGTCTGTGGGTTCGAGTCCCACGTCAGGCTCTGTGCTGACAGCTCAGAGCCTGGAGCCTGCTTTGGATTCTGTGTCTCCATCTCTTTCTGCCCCTCCCCCGCTTGTGCTTTGTCTTCTCTGTCTCTCAAAAATAAATATTAAAAAATGTTTTTTAAAACTTGGGTCTTTGTAACTAGAAGTTTAGAGCAATCAGCTACCTAAGTTTGACTGACCTGAGTCAAGTTTGTTCCTGGTTGATCATGGTATAATATTGCATACTTGTTTTCAAGCATTTTATAAAGTTTAAGAAACATTTAAAAGGTGGGGGAAAAAGTGATGTTCAATTAGATGGTGTGAACAAAGAAAACTTAGGACATTTTCATAAGGCACTAAGTATTCTTGAGGAGTAAGAGGGAGCGAAACCTGCAGAATCTATTCATTTCTGAAGCTAATTCATCGCAAAGGCTTTTTTGTTCTTGGGAGCTCCATAAAACTTCAGAGTTGGTAAAGACACTGGAGGTCATGTGGTTAACTTACCATAAGATAGAAAGTCTGTACCTAGCATCCCTCATAGGTGGACCTTCTGCCTTTGCAAGATATTATTGGGAGGAAATCACTGGGGGTAATTTCTTGTTGTATTTTACAGAAGCTCTAATATTTGAGAAATAATGTTCCTTTTTACACCGAAATTTCCTAAGTAAATTTCCAAAGCACCTCATCTGTCCCGCCTTCGTTAGCCTTTATCACATTTTATAAGGGTCATAAGTACAAGTCTTACTTGCAAGATAGGGCTGGGAAATCCTTGAGGAGAAAATTCTATTGCAGTCTCCTCCACCCAGTCATCTTTCACCCATGATTAGTAGTTAATAAATATTTTGGAGTACTTGATTCTGCCACATCTTCCTGCCATATCTCGACAGTGGCCTAGCAAGTGGTTTTCTTTCCATCCTTCCAACCTTCTTCAGCCCATTTTCTCACATTGCTACTAACTTCTTTCTAAAAACCAGAAGTGTCCATGTTTCTCTTCTGCTCTGTCTGACAAGAAAATTTAAAATTCTTTCTAGTGTCCCCACACAATACGGGTAGATCAGCTGTTGTTCATGGGTCTGGAAGCAGAGGAAGCCATTAGTCTTGTGTTTCAAATGGGACTAACTTGGTTACCTCTCTGTCTTTCCTGGTGCTTGAGCAGGTCTCTAAGCCTTCGTGTCTCCATTGGTAAAATGGTTACCTAGGTTGGTTATTAGAATTAATGGCATCATCTACAAAAACATTTTGTAGACTGGTTGAGGCAAATACTAAAACATGAGTTAACCCAGGTGCTAGTGAGATACAGTTTTTATTAAATTTTTGCATTAAAAATTTTTTAACATTGATTTCTTTTTGGAAAATGATCTACATTCAGTTCTTTGGTTAAAAGTTAGATACTGAGTTTCAAGGTTTGCTACTTTAACAAACTTTATATTATAAATTCAGTAGATATTGACAAATCTTCTGAAATAGACTCTACAATATTAGATATTTATAGTCAAAGGTAAAGAACTGCATTCAAATTGCCACACACTTGAAAAAGCGAATTAAAGTTTTATTATTGGTGAAACCTATGCTAAAAAATAAGGTATAAAACTGGTGTGTACTTGTGTTAGACCCAAACCTGTCAAATAGTTTCCCAAATCATGTCAAGTAACTTTGATTTACCATCTATTTCTTTTACTAATGCCAATAATACTAATTCTGCAGTTTGTTTGTTGTGGTCCTCTGAAGTCCATTGTGTTTTATTTATGATTGTGCATTTATAATTATGCAAATATGAATTGCACACAGATTAATTTTATCTGAGCATAATTGTTATGTACGATAAAATAGTCATCCTTTAGTGACCACTCTTTATATTCCTATGTAAGGAGTAACTAATTTAAAATCAGTACCTGGAGGGTATCTGTGTGCAGGAATGGACTGGGGAAAAGTGGAGAGATCCTTTGGAATTCCTATGCAATTTTCTATCTGTGTGCCATACTTAAGCTTTGCACAGCCTTGTAAATTACAGTAAGGAAGGGCTAATTTTATCATCACGTAACTGCTGCCAGGCTGGAGCAGAATATTCTAGCAGATAAATAGCTGTGGCAAAACCACACACATTGTTAATAGTTTAAATTCATGTCGTACAGGCCTTACACAGGTGCCATGTGCAGAATAGATAAGTGGGGGGAGAGCTGAGCCATTAATTTTTCCATTGAGATGTTGGCAAGGGTGAGGGGTGAGAGGCTATAGGGAAAAGCAAGAGGAGTCTCAGTGGCAGAAAGAACATAGCAATATCAATAAATTGAGAGAGACTAAAAGAAGAGACCAAAAGGAACTAACAATTAGTACTACACGCTGAGGTAAACAGCCCTTATCCAGCCAACAAAGCTAACACAGCTGCCTTTCCTTAGCAGATTGCTGAAAAGTAATAAGACTTTTCCTGTCTTTCAAGCAACTCCAACCCATGCCTTTCCACATGGAGTTTTTCATGAACAGTTGAAAGAAGCAGCAGATGTCCAAGTTTTTCATGTGTTTTAATAATTCCTATCCTTTTGAATTGTGTCCCTTTAAAGAAATTACTTTGTGGTAGCAGTTTCAGTTCTGGTACATAACACTGCCTCACACTTAGTAAGCTCTCAAGCAGTGTTTGTAAAATTAAGAATATGGATGAAGGAATGACAGTACCTGCTGGATAGCAGATGAGGCCAAGTGAGTCAGTCAGTTTGGCCAAAGGGTTGTGATTACTGTCAGAACTTACATTTAAGGAAGGAGAAAAGGTACTGATATAGTGAAAAGTTGTTGATAATAATTTAATAATTTAATATAATAATAATTTAATATCATACATAATTTAAAATGATACATAATAATTATAGCAATAGAATAATAGCTATTTGACCTTGCCATGTACTTTAGCAAGGTCAAAGGTTAGAATCAATATATCTTTTATCTTGGAATCTTCGATTTTGGAGAGCTTAAAGTCATCAAGCCATCTGCCTTAGGAACCAGCCACTTGGGTATGTTTAACTTTGGAGCTAACCCTTGTCATCCTAAAGCATCTCTTTCCACAGATGACTTCTTCCTTCAACATCCTGTTCCCTTGGACTTCCATGAATAACCTCATTTTGCTTCATTTTTTTCTTGCCTCTGACCATTATACCTCAGTATCCTTGGTTTTCTCTTCTTTCCTGCCACCTAAATAAGGCTTTTCCCTAGAGCTCTGTCCTTTGCCCCACCTGATTCCCACTAAACGGCCTCTTTTCTTGGAATCTCTTGTACCCTACATGTGTTTCTCTAGTACCAACCTCTCCCGAGCTCCAGACTTATGTCCGGCTGCATATGTGACATGTTAATTTGGATGACTTCAAGCATCTAAAAAGGTTCTCAGACTAAATCTAGTTGTTGTTGTGTTTTTTTTTTAATCTCTAATCAATGCTAAATTTTCTTGTATTTTTCTTTTAGCTAAAGGTACTATCTTTTTTTTAATGTGATCATTCAGTCCAGAAAATTGAGAGTCTTCTCCACTCTCCTCCTCAGTTTATCTTGAAATCCTCTGACTCAGTTCCTTTTACAACTCTTGCTTTGGTCTCACACCTTCATCTTTGACCACTGGCTAGTTCAGGCCCATGTATTTTGCCTGGATCATTGCGATAATTTCCTAACTGCTTGTCCTGCCCCCCCTCCCAACTTCTTCCCTTATATTCCATTATCTCTGACAGTCTGCCTTTGAAAAAATACAAACAGGGTGCTTTGCATTATTTACCAGCAAAATTCCATCTTCAGGATAAACTTTAAAGTTCTTAGCATGGCATCAAATTATTTCAGTAGGCCCCTGACTATCTCTCTCATTTCCTATCCTACTTTTCTTTGCCTTCCATTCTATGTTCTGTTACAATTGTTTGTTGTCAGATGTAGAGTGGCTATTTCGTTTGTGTGCTGCCGCTCATGGTATTTTCTCTGTCTGAACTTCCTTCTCTTTTTAACCTAATATATTTATATTCCTCTGTCTTTGAGTAGCTTAGTTTTTGAAGCTTAATTCTCTAAACAATGAAACCACTGTTACTTTGATGTTAGTATTATACTTGGTGCATATTAATATTAAATATGTTACTATGTCTCTGGTTTCATGTTTCCAAATGTGAGCACGGGGAGATTAAAAACCAGGTCTCATTTATATTTTCATCTGCACAGTTAGCACACAGACATGACATAAATGTTTCTTGAATGGGTACCGAAATGAATATGCTCACTGTTTTGATCTTAGTGGCTATGATTTATCCACTTAAAATTTCTTCTTAGCTTTCTGGACTATTGCCATATGCTATATTCTCTACAATAGATGTTCCATGTCTTCATGACCATTGTTATGTTCCAAAAGAAATTCATGATCTTCTGGGTTGGGTTAACCCTTTTCAGGTATCTGTTTTCTTGTGTTATAAAAAGAATCTATGTAATTGAACTTGTTGCCAGTAGATGTACATTAAAATACAGAGTTCACAAGAGTACATGACATTCTCATTAGACACAAAGAATATTTTTTGAGCCATGCTATGGTATTTGAAAAGCAATTAACATATTGCACATTATTCCTGTGAGACACAAACTGTTTCTTTCCCATTTTAATTTGCCTGCTTAAAAAAAGACAGAAAAAGATAGATGAGTTTACACTCAAGGTGTATGCCTTTCCCTTGTGACCAATGAGCCAATTTCCTTTTCATATTTGCAGAATATTGATACAATTATTCTTTCATCAGACATGAAATTTGAGTGTATAACCAGTTTGTGGAAATCACCTAGTAATTTATTAGGTTGATAACAGTAATTAAGTCATAATTGCTTCTGAGAAATATAAATTGACTTTCTGTTTTAAATGGATAATTTAACATTCCAAACCACAGACCTGTAGTGTAACTAATTTCTGGGATAAGAAGTTTGTTTCTCCTATTATTAAACTAAAAAAAAAAAATTCAACCTTTGATAATCCAGTAACGAATTATGCAGTTGCTGAATTCTTGGGTTCGTGTTATATCTTCATTCTTTTCTCTTGTTGCTAATTTTTTTTTAATATTTATTTATTTTTGAGAGAGAGTGTGAGAGAGAGAGAGAGCACGAGCAGGGGAGGCACAGAGAGAGACGGAGACACAGAATCTGAAGCAGGCTCCAGGCTCTGAGTTGTCAGCACAGAGCCTGACGCAGGGCTCAAACTCACAAACTGTAAGATCACGACCTGAGCTGAAGTCGGATGTCTAACTGACTGAGCCACCCAGGCGCCCCTAATCTTTTTTTATATTTAAGGACATCACAGTGGAGGGAATTTTAGATAGAACTGGGACGTGTTGGTAGGACCATGGATTTTTCAATGATTGGACATGTGAAGACTGTACTTTCAGGGATTGTTTCTAAAGTTTGTCACTAGAGAAGTTTCTCTAAGTGTGGAGTCCCTGAAAGCATGAGGAGGAGGAATAGTGCCCTTCCTGACTGTGAAGCTGACTCTGGGTGTTGTTTCTACAGCTGCCCTTGTCATTGATGATTGTTCCCTCCTCCTTTGGGGGACTAAGAGGAAAGTGGCCCGTTGTCTGAGTAGTTTCTCTAAAAAAAGAATTTATTTATTTATTTATTTATTTATTTATTTATTTATTTATTTATTTATTTTTAAATGATGGGATCTAGCAGTGGCCTTGGGACACTGTTATTTTTTTTTTAACCTTTATTTTTGAGACAGAGAGAGACAGAGCATGAACAGGGGAGGGTCAGAGAGAGGGAGACACAGAATCCGAAGCAGGCTCCAGGCTCCGAGCTGTCAGCACACAGCCTGACACGGGGCTCTAACTCACAGACTGGGAGATCATGACCTGAGCCGAAGTAGGACACTTAACCAACTGAGCCACCCAGGTGCCCCCTCTAAAAAAGAATTTAAATAAATAAATGTAAAAGACATTCTTTGCCCATAAACCATACAAAAATGCATAGCCAGGCCTAACTTGGCTCATAAGCCATTGCTAACTGACCCTGGTTTAATCAAACCTGCATGTGAGACTTTCAAGTATGTGACGTTGCTGCTCTCAGTAACACTCCCCTCTTCACATAAACCGTCTATACTTAGGTGCACACGTTGTGAATGCTTACTGGTGTAGCTCCTACCCTCTGGAAGTTCAGAAAAGCTCCTTTTTCAGATAAATTGGGATCAAGGATTTTACAGTGGCGGTTCACCAACTGGAGGATTTAGTGGCCTCAGCTAGTCTGCCTCACACTGACCACGGAAGTGACGTTTGTCATCACAAGAGGTGATGTACCCCATGTCAGTAATTCTGAATCTCAAGCTCACTGAGCCACGTCAAATATCAGGGTAGACCAATAGGTGCTTCCCTGACTGAAGGGCCACCCACCTGGATTCATCTGCAAATACTAGGTTCACTATAGTGCCATGTAATGCTCCAGACGCCTTTTGATAAAAGTAGGAAAAATGATATTTTTGTTTATGAACCCTAAATCATCTGTTAATCATCAAGTATTTATCTGCTTGTGTGTGAAGCACTCAGCTGGGTCCAGAAGATACTCAATTGTAAGGAAAGCTTCCTAATCGGTGTGTGTGCGTTCTCTCTCTCTCTCTCTCTCTCTCTCTCTCTCTCTCTCTCTCTCTCTGTCTCACACACACACACACACACACACACACACACACCGCTAACAATACATAACTAACCACTAACAATACACCACTAACAATAATGTCACATAAGAGTCATATGGGTAGGCTGGATAAATGACAAGGAGTTCAATAATGGGACTTGAGAGAACCTTGTACACGCAGAGGAGTCTTACCTGAGAAGGGTCCAATGGGAGCTTCACAGAAGCAACAAGGAGGAAGGCACTGGAACATTTAACAGAATAATTAACTGTGGGAACACATGAAACATCATGGGGATGGAGTGAGGCAGTCGGGGACTTCTGTGGCTGGATCCAGTGGTTCACGAGGGGAGTCCTGGGGGATGAAGTTTGAGAAGCAGGGACTGGTGTCAAATTGTTGAGAATCTTGAAGGCTGGGGTGGGGGGACCTTGAACATGAAGTAATCATCGTGAGCTTGAATTTCTTTTGGCTATACTTGCTGAAAATGACATCCTGATTGGAGGAAAATTGTAACACATGGCTTAGTTATATAGGGGATTTTGACATATTTTCAAAGGAGATGATGGAAATAGAGAACCACCAGGTGAGATTATAGCATCTTAAATTGTCAGATGGTTGGTGATTAGGTAGTTGGGGAGGCATTGACGATTTGGGGCCAGTGGGGTAATATGATTCAACAGAATTTTGAGAGTGGTTTGTTGGGGGGAAAAGAGTTGCACAAGAAAAGAGACAAATTTGGAGTCTTGATAGTGGAATCAATGGGAGGTGATAGTGGTCTGAATAGTGAATGGAGAACATAATGACAATGGAAATATGCACTATTACATTAAGAAAGCTATTTAAAATGTCCTAATCGCTAATATTTATTAATTCTATGTGTCCTATACTCTTCAAGCTTTTTACATAAATTATTAGCAATCCTACAGTCTAGATACTGATATGCTGCTAGTTCTATTTTTCAAATGAAGAAACCCTCATCATTTAAGCAGCCTGCTCAGCTAGAAGTTACAGCTAACAGGAGTTGCGGTCAGGATTTGAATCCCCACCGTCTAACTCTGTACTGTTTAACCCCTGGCCTTAGATTCTCCTGATGCTTGATGTTTCAACAAAAGTCCCCGAGAAGATGTGGCTCCAAGTACAGGGGCTTTGGAGGCAGAGACTGGAGGTTTTCACTGTGTGGTCTTCAAGTCACTTACCCTGTTTGAGATGCCTTGCCTTTATTTTTGTAGAGTGAGATTTCCTCACTGATTCTGGTTTCTCGTTAGTGCACCAGGAGACTATAGAGCGAGATTATTGGTTTCTGTTTCCCTCCTGATTCTGCTTTTCTTCCATAGAAATGAGGACATTAGGCTTTGGAGGGTGAGGAATTTGTTCTTAAACATGTTATGCTTGAGGTGATGGACATCCCTATGGCAATGTTCAGTGTGCAGCCAGCTGTAAGTATAAATAAGGGTCTGGGTCTCAAAGGGTCAGAACTGCACGTGGAACTTAAGTTCTCATTCACAAGCAGGTGGTGGCTAAGGCATGGAAAGCATTGAGCTCTCTAAGAAAGAGGTGTTGAGAGAACTTCTGAGGACAAGGAGCAGGACCTTGCGATATACCAGCTACTGGGGTAGAGTGAGGAAGAAGAAATGAGGAAGAAGCAAGAGGAGGAGCCCTGAGAGGGGTATAAGGAGAACCACAGTAAAGCAGAGCTTGTTAAGCATGGCGAGTCAACTTGAGGAGTGGATGGCAAATTGTGGTAAGTCCCACGTGCAGGGCAGAGAGGATGAGAGCTGAATTAAAAAGATGGTTGGGGCACCTGGGTGGCTCAGTCAGTCACCCTGCTCTTGATTTTGGCTCAGGTTGTGATCTCACAGTTTCTGGTATAGAGCCCTGCATTGCCCAGTCTCTTTGCTGGCATCACGGAGACTGCTTGGGATTCTCTCTCTCCTCTTTCAAAATAAATAACCTTAAAACAAAAAAGTTGACAATGTAGAGAGTTGAAGGAGAGAAAAGAGACTGTGACTGTATTTTCAGCAAGAGGGTAAAGTAAGTTTTCTTTTTTTGGCTCTCTAAATATTTGATTCAATTAAATGCATTTTGGACACTGGCTTTCCTGTCAGTGCATAAGGTAAAACTAAGGATGATTACCTTTGCCCTGCTTTACTGTGGTTAGTTGTCAACCACTGTTCTTGTCAGAACTTGAAACTATGGTCATGAAACGCCCACAGCAACTCAGCAACATTCACAGGTGGGATTAGGGAAAATGCAGCCAGCTTCCACTGGCCTACAACGTCAGGTAGGGACATCCCATAACTGGACTTTCACTCATTGTTTTTTGTGCTTTAACTTTAGTAAATAACTCTGTCTTCCTAAATAATCAGTTTCTCCTCTCAAATGAAATTCCTGTGCGCTTAGATTTCTCTTAAAAAAAAATTAAATACCTAAGAATAAAACGTGCTGTATAATTATCAAGTCATTATCATTGTCATTTATTTCCAATTAAACTGAGCTGTTTAATTGCAAATAATATCTTAAGTACATAAATGGAATAATTAGTTTATTTTTAAGTATATGCCTGAGAAGAAAGAGAGGAAATCAATAAGGTACTGTGCAATTTTAAGTCAAATCTAAAACGAAGGTTAGAGGTTTTTTGTTTGTTTGTTTTTGTAGCTTAATAAAACATAGATAATTAAAACTCAAAGTCCTTAATGTTTTCCATTCCAAATGTTACCTCAATTAGGCCAAGAGAAACTTTTCCTGCAAAGATAGAAAGATTCTCATCAGGAGAGCTTGGCACAGAATGAAAAGATGAAAATGTTTCTGTGTTAATTATTGATACACTACAGGGAGAATGAATGTTCAACACTGAACGAATAACATGCTTTTGATTTAGAAACCCCAGTTAATTTATTAAAGTGGTCTTGATTTATGCTTTTATCTTAGACTTCAGTCTTTAAAAGAAGTATTTAAGGCACTTGGAGTCAGAATTATGATCATGCTTCATTGTCCATAGCTGGCTTTCATCCTCCATTGTCAGTGCTATGAAATTCCATTATTTTCCCTTTGTCAGTAGACATTTTAATGGGCAACTCAGAGACTGCCTTGGGGGTTACTAGTCAGATATTGTTAAGGGGATAACAGACCTCGTTTAGATAACACTGTAGTAAATAGTTAATAAGTATTGCCAGGATTTGCTCACTTGTTTTGTTTCTGATTGCATCAGTATTTCACAATAATTAATACAGCAATAACATTAGATGTGTTAACACACCTTAATCCCACTAGGGCTCTCTGAGACCTTCTGTGATCTAGACCATTTCTAAGAGGCATGAAGCTGTAAACTAACCCAAAACTTGGGTTTCCCTAGGCACACTCAGTCTCTTCAAATTTCACCGAGGCTAAGGCCCTGTGGCCGCCAGACAAAACAGCCTTGTACTCTTTCAAAACAGAGGGACTGTCGAATTTTAAACTAGGGAGACAGGGAGGGAGGAAGGAAGGAAGGAAGGGCTGTGGTAGAAGTGAAACAGGACCTGCCCAGTGATCCCGGAGACCAGGTGAACGACTTAAATCTGCAGAGTCAAATAGGGGAGTGAGCGGAGGATGAAGGTACAGGGGAAAGGAAGTGAAGACACGTACACATTTTTTCTCTGGGAAAAAGCTCTTTTTTCTTTTTTCCTGGGAAAAGCTCAGAATAATTAAAGGAGACATAGCGCCTCACTTAACCATGCCTTGTTCTTGAGATTTCCTGATTAACTGCTTTAATTACTTCATATCAGAATGACTTGCTTCTTTAAAAGAATGAGTCTGACTGATGTTATCTTCCTTCAGATTTTTTTTTTAAGATCTTCAGAAAAGGAAAGTGAATAACTGGACAAAGGCCTGTTGACTTTGTTTCCTACTTGTTTGATTCAGAATAGTTACTTTGCACAGCAGCTGGTGAGGGTCTGGTGTATATGAGGTAGAACAGCACAAGTTATTATTTTTTTTTTTTTGGTTGCTACCTTGAACTATGAAGGTAGTAAAAATCCCAGGACACATTTATCTTCCCGGGTTGTCACAGACAACTAAGAAAGCCACAGGATTTTCTCATACCATTAGCATTTGCTTTTGGCCTTTTCCATGTTTATAAGATTAGACTTGGGGCAATGAATCATTAAATCAGTACATAATTTATTTCATAAAATTGTTTTCTTTTTTGGAATTTTGAAAATTCTGTATGTATTTGAGATGACTAAGTTATTATCTAAAGGGTTTAACTGACATTGAGAGCCAGAAAATCTGAAGATCATAAGTAAAATTTTGTCCCACTTTTCAACAAGCAGTTTCTTGGTTCCTAAAGAAAAAAAAAAGTTTGACCTTTCTCATCTGGGCATTAAGAATCTTGGGAACTTAATATGTGAGTATAAAACCACTCCATTGGAGTTAGGTATATGCTAGAGCCTTTCTTTTTCTTTCTTTTTTAATGTTTATTTTTAAGAGAGAGAGACACAGAGGACGAGCAGGGGAGGGGCAGAGAGGGGAGGACACAAAATCTGAAGCAGGCTCTAGGCTGACAGCAGCAAGCCCCATGAGGAGCTCAAACTCACAAACCCTGAGGTCATGACCTGAGCCGAAGTCGGACACTTAACCCACTGAACCACCCAGGTGCCCCTATGCTAGAGTCTCTCTTCTGGTGTAACTATAGCTAAACACTTTACTGTTATGCTCCAGATTTTACTTGGTATGTCATGCTTGCTTAGTTATGGCTTTGAGTGCAATTAGATACAAATTCAGCTTAAAGATAGTTAATTCCGGGCCAAAGAAAGACTAAGATATATTTGTGTTTCACCTCTTGGTAGGACAAATATAATACATGCATACTACTTTGAAACAGATGAATAATTACAAATAGGATGAACTAGCATTTGAGAGCTTTTATCCCTGGTAATCGTTGACTGTTTGCATACCTTCTTAAAGTGTATAAAACAACCATGTACTACCACCATTGAGTATCTGAGATGAAGTGGTTATTTCATTAATTTCCTCATGGTGATTGGCATCATGCATGCCAAAGGATACATGAAAGAAACAATGTAATGCAGTGGCTAGATCATAGACTCTGGAGCTGTAGGGAATGTGTTGCAATTTCAGCTCTGCATTTTGCTCTGAGGCTGGACAATTACTTCTCTCCTTAAGCACATTACTTGCTTCCTCTAATGGACATCTAAGTGCATTTTTTTCCTTGTGTTTTGTTTTGCAATTCTTGTTATTGTAAATTGGGTCTTACCATTGGATATTCCTTGTATATATGAAGGCAGTTAATTTTGCATATTGATACAAGTGGCTTTGTGAAAAAATTAATTTGTAGTGAGTTTTTGGTTGATTCTTATTTTTTCCAAGTTACTAGGTATAACATCTCCAAAAATTATTTTATCTTCTTCTTTCAACTTAAAAAAAATTTTTTTTAATGGTTATTCATTTTTTGATAGAGACAGAGCATGAGTGGGGGAGGGGCAGAGAGAGAGGGAGACACAGAATCCGAAGCAGGCCCCAGGCTCTGAACTACAGCACAGAGCCTGATGCGGGGCTTGAATGCACATACCGTGAGATCATGACCTGAGCCGGATTGGACGCCCAATCGACTGAGCCACCCAGGCACCCCTTCTTTCAACTTTTAATGCCCATTCTTTACCTTTCCTGTTTTCTAGAACCTTCAGAAACATATTAAATAATTTTTATAAATTTGCAATTTTTTTTGTTTTGTTTCAACATTAGTCAGATTGCTTCTATTATTTTACATTGAGTCTGTGGCTTTTGGATTAATGTATTTGTAAATGTGTACAGCCCACAGATATGCACACATGGATGCCTGATTTATCACTAGTAACTTCTTAGCTTTCAAACTCAATGGGTATTTTCAGGCTTGATCTTACTTGCTCTCTTTGTAGACTTCCCTACTGTTTTGTCAACTGTGCTCATGAAATCTCTGGGATCTAGTCAGAACTCTCTGGCCATTCTTAGTATCATTTGTGAGCTCCTTTTGTCTATTATACATTGAGGGCTTCCTGATGTTGTGTCTTGGACTCACTATTCATGCTGTTATTTTCCCTGGGGATATTGTATCCATTTTCATGGCTTCTGCTGCCGCCTTTATTCTGATGGTCCTGCATCTTTATAGATGGCCCTTTTTCATACCCTTGCAGCCAACTTTCCACCAGACTTTTCCACATAAACGAAACACAGGCATGTTAAACCTACTCTTCTTCACCTGCTATCTTTTATGATTGTCAAGGTCAGCAAATGTTTTCTTAAAGGATCAGTCATAAATATTCCAAGCTTTGTGGGCCACACAGTCTCTGTCCAAACGTTTCAGTTCTGCCATTGTAGTGTGAAAATGGCCAGTATGTAAATGAACAGGCCTGGTTGTGTTCTAATAAAACTTTATTTACAAAATAGGAAGCTGACATCCAGGATATAGCTTGCTGGCTCCTGCCCTGTGCATGTTGCCCATGCTATAAATTTAGGTTTTATCTTTGATGGTTTATTCTTTATTCTCATAGGATGTATATCTTCAAATTTTGCAGGTTGAATTGTGTCCTGCAGTATGTACTCTTTATCTGCATAAATACGATCTTGTACTCTCCCCATTTTTTGGGGGGGTTCTAAAGGCTTGGCAATTGCTCTGAAGAATTCTCCTTTTAGTCCTGCCAAAGCTAATTCCCTAACTGCCAGAGGAAGCTTTCTAAAACCAACCAGGATTGTATGACTCTCATGTTTCAAACTCTTGATGACTCTTCATTGTCTGAAGTAGGGTTGACAAAGTGAAAGCTTGCTAACATGGCATAGAAGTCTCAGAATACGTGGGCTCTTTTCACAAACTCTGTCTCCAATTCCTATTTTGGTCCATTCACATCTTTGGAGAAGCAAATGCCAAGGTAAGTGGGATCAGATACATAAGATTTTCCTGTGAAGGGTAAAGTGGGAGAGGACCAGCAGAATCAGCTGAGAGAGATTTTTGACTGCAGTGCAGGTCAAACACTTGTGCAAGGAGAGCAAGAAGAAATGGATTTTGTAGGAAGAGCCTCAACACAGTTGTGACAATGTCTCAGGCCAGAGGAAAATCCAGAGCAGGAGCAGAGGTTGCCTGTTGGGCAAGTCCCCATCATGCAAAAGCGGCCTGACTGAGCTTGGCAATTGACAAAGGCTACCTGGGGTCAAGTGTGACTTCTTATGGAACGGTGATGGATCTATAGGTGCACAGATGGAAGCATTCCATTAACTGTGCTCACGTGGAAGTTTCTCTTAAAGGAGAACTGATTGGGGCACCTCCATGGCACCAAACCTGTGACTTCATGCTTGACACTTCAGCTTCAATAAACCTCTTGTGATATTCTTCATATGCCATGATATCCTTCGTCTCCATGCATTTGTTCCCAATTCCTGCCCCTGACTTTGCTTGGTCAAGTATTTTTCCTGCTTCATGCCTCAGCTAAGGGATAATCTCCGGAAACATGTCTTTACCTCCCACCTCCCAAATTGCCATTACTCAGTGATCCCTCAGCATCATTGGTATGTTCTCCAAATTAGGATTGGTTGTGCATGCTTTTGGTTTTATTTTTGAGTGGACAGTAAACCTCTTGAAATAAAGGATTATTTAGTCTCTGCCTTCAGATATCCATACCAACTGATGCCAATTTTGGAATGAATGGTTGTACTCTCAGTTAGTTATTGGACAAGGTGACCCACACAACACAAAACAGTATGACAGATGATACTCATGCCATTATATTTGGTTTAGGAGAGTTGCATAGCTGAAGTATGAAATAGTTTTTTTTTTTTTTTTTATGATTGTGATTAATTAGAATCATTTCAGCCAATTGTGGGCAATCTGATATAGCAATGCTGGGCTTAAAGTCAAAAGACTTGTGTACAAATCCTGAGGTCAAATCCTGAATGACCATAGCACAACATCCCTGGTGTCATTTTTTTCTCTTCCATTAGATAGAGATAGTAATATCAAGAGCACAGAATTGTAGATCTCTCAAACCATTTGTAATGTATACAGCCTCTTGCTTTACAGAGGTCTCTTGGCTGCCTCCTACTGTACCAGCCTGCATCAGGCATGACTCATTATCCCATGATTGTACTGAAACCAAGATCACATAACTCCCTGTAGAGAGAATGGACGATAGCTGTGATTCAAAAGCAGGTGTCTTCTAATAATGGTATGTGAGGTGAAGAAGGTATATGTATTATTCTGGGTACTGGTCTTAAACTGTATGGACTCCTAAATTATTTCAGGTTAAATTTTTTATAGAATTCAACAGTGGAAATAATGGGCGATCAATTATGTAATAGACCATTACTCCACTGACTTACTTGATGGAAGAATAGTATCCTAGCTTTCTTTGCTTGGGGATGAATTGTTATGGCTGCTGTCTTTAAGGCTCTTCTTTCCAATTGCCACTCCTTAAACTGTAAGAATGAAACAATCATTTTCTAAAAGTAAAGATGTTAATAAAGAACACGATAAGTAAAACTCACAAAACACAAAATATTATGCAAGTCAAAAAAGCAGAATAAAAATAGAGGACATAGAAAGAAATTAAAGTCTCATTTTTAAAAAGAAAAAGATTGAGAAATTTAGGCCTGCCATTTTAAAATGAGCTAAAATGACAATATAAGATGGAACTAAGAGATCAAAAGGATAAAAAGATTAAATGAGCTTAAAGAAGGCAAACAAGAGACTTAGACATTTAAAATGTAAAATCTCAGTGGATTAAAATAAGTCAGAATAGTAGGAAACAGTATAAAATTCTATCACAGGGGCGCACCTTTGTCTAAAGGCAGAGAGAAAGCCTTGGCCTTGCCCTTCTCTGGTGTTAGCATGTTACCAACTTAAAATACTCCATGACCAGGAGAGTTTTGATCCAGAACGCTGCTACGCCCCTTCCCGCCAGAAGAGGGCAGCCGCACAGAGAGTCGAAGACAGGCTGTCCTGATGCAGGAAAGAGGCTTTTTACATGTCTGAAATGACCCTGAAGTGTGCTAGCAGAGACACCTGCTAGGTGTTTAAGTCATTCCCAAATACTGCAGAAGCAAATATTTCTCCCTCTCTCAGCTTTGACATTCATTCTTTCTATTTCTTGGTCAGGATTCAGTTCGAGGAGTTTTTTTTTCCTACTGCTTTAGCAACTATAAATAGAGTCTTTTCTTCTAGTCCTTAAACCTCTGGATTCATTTGGCTGTGTGTGCGTGCGTGCATGTTTTCTTATTTTTTAAAGCCTGTTTGAGATATGGCTAGTTTTCTGAACACATACCCATCATCCACACAACCAACCCATGAGCCCTCCCTTACACCACACATCATCCCCCTCCGCCCATTACATACAACATAAAGCCACCCACTCAGAAACACACATAGGCAATGCACACACACCCATGCACACTTCCCTTTACCTTTATGCCTGTTCTCTCCTGAGTGGCTTCTCCCTGGCAGCCCTTCCTGTCTATCATTGCAATGCTTCCTGTCTCCACCCCAGATACAGAAGAGAATATTGTACATTTACTGTTTCTTTTCCGGGGAAATTGTTTGAAACATTTTTCCCCTGTAATCTATAAATAATGAATAATTCCATTAGAAATGTGATGAACAGTGTAATTTTTATGCGGCGTTTTTCAAGCTCACTGCCTTGGTGCATTTACTCTCATGACAGCCTTGGGTCGTGGCAAGTGGGAAGATCATTCCGCTGACGTTTCCATGTTTCCTAAAGTGTGTTCCTGGGTTGTCCTAGGTAATGCATACATTGTAAACGGAACCCTCTCTTTGCTCAAACAGGTCTGAGGAATGCTGCTGTAAACTGACTTCTTTAATGCATAACTCCCCTAAAGCATGTCATGTGATAATTTCCTCTGAGCCTTGCAGTATTTTCAAAACATATTGGCCAGGGAAACCTTATTTTTTCATCAAAACATTACATCTCTAAGCTCAGTGTTCCGTGTAAAATAATTTAGAAAGTAATGTTCTAATGACAGTAGTACATTTTCCTCTGTTCTGCACAGAAACTGTTTCACAGTTGATCTTACTGAAGAGTTCAAATTTACCTCTGTATATTTCCATCAAATTGGCACTTCTTTATATTTTTAGTACAACATATAATAAAAAAAAATCTGTGATAGAACTGGTATATGATGCTGAAGAGTCTCCTGAAACCTCTCAGCAGAACGAATGATTTTCATTATGTTTTATGTGAATAGGAGTTTCTGCAAAAGAGTTCTTAGAGGGGCACCTGGCTGACTCAGTCGGTTGAGCATCTGACTCTTGATTTTGGCTCAGGTCATGATCCCACGGTCGTTGGATGGAGCCTCACATCAGGCCCTACCCTGAGCCTGGAGCCTGCTTGGGATATTCCTTGTGTCTCTCTGTCTCTCCTTCTCTCCCTTCTCTCTCTCCTCTCTCTCCCTCTGCCCCTCTTCTCTGCTCATGCACATGTGCTATCTCTCTAAAAGAAAAAAAATTCTTTGACGATCAATAATCTCTATAAAAGAAAATAGTCTGATTATATCTTCATCAGGTGTTTAGTTAATCAGCACTTAATGCATGTTACATGATAAAGTTATCATAAATGCATTAATCAAAAGCAGTAGAAAGAGGGAGTGAGAAAGAGAATTCAAAGGGATGCCCTTGGGAAGAGTCACTGCGGATACAGCTCTGGTACAGATAGCCAGTGTGGCAGGAACACCAATGTTCTCCTTGCAGCCTTCCTTTGGGAATCTCCCATCATGATATACCCTGCAAAGCCATCCACTATACTGAGGCCTCTTCGTGATTTTTTGACACTGTTGGGAGGGTTACTAGTGTACAAGATACAGGGTCTGAGTAGCACTATTCTGAGTTAAGTAAGAAGCTTCTTCTTTCTAAGATCTAAGCGCAAATGTGAAGCTGGTCTTTAAGCCAAAACCCACTACAGGATAGCTTATCTTCTGTTTGCACAAGCTTGTGCATTTGCCTTCTACACTGAAGAGAGAGCTTTGATCAATGAGTAATTACCTAGGAAATCCAAGATGCCAGGGGACCTCCGACCTTGTCTCTGTCTAGTGGATGCTTCTTTCTTCCAAGTCACCACCTGCTTGCACTCATTCCTCAGGACCTCCTAGCCTTTGTGCTGACAGCATCTTCCTTTATAACAGGAATCAGAGAGTCAGAGCCACCGATGTGTTGAGCACAAATTTCAGCAACTACCCTTAGGATACTTTGGAGGGTCAGGGCACACTTTACCAGAGCACATAGTAAAACTTATTTAGTAAAAACTGAGCAATTATTTTATATTCCTTTAGAAGAAAATCACAGAAGTGTCTTTCATGGTCTCCACTGTCTTTTTAGCACTAAGCACTCTAGTAGGCAATATGAGTTTTTAAAATTTGACGAACATTTAAGTAATTATGTGATCAAAGGACATAGCAATGAAATGGCAGTCCTGCCATAGGATCCTAGGGTCGTTAGACCATTGACTCCATTACCACCACTCCGGTCCTTGGACCTCTGAGTGTGCATCTCCAGTGAACGTGAGCATACCATTTGCTACAGCAGGTCTTTGCACTCTACTTAACGTTGTTAGAATGATCTTCCTTGTTCTGAGCAGAAAAGGGGTCCCCAGTGGAAACCAACCATTGGGAAAAGTCCACTTTGCCTCTATTTCATGTTGTTATCACACGCTTCATGTCTCTCCACTCCCTTGACTTGCTGAGAATAATATTCTCCAGGTTCTGCTATTTCTCTATCTTTGATCTCCTTTTTTTAAAATTCTTTTTTAACGTTTTTATTTATTTTTTGAGACCGTGTGAGCAGGGGAGGGGCAGAGAGAGAGGGAGACACAGAATCCAAAGCAAGCTCCAAACTCCAGGCTCTCAGCTGTCAGCACAGAGCCCAATGCGGGGATCGAACCCATGAACTGTTAGATCATGACCTGAGCCGAAGTCAGACGCTCAACCGACTGAGCCACCCAGGGGCCTCTATGATCTCCTTTATTGACTCCCATCCTTCTGCACCCCCCAGGAATTGGTATTCATTGGGTCTTATTTGGTTTTATTATTCTATTCACATTATTAGTATGTCAGTTACTGCCTTGTGTCCCGATAACCCTAATGATTCCCAGGTCCTCATACAGGTTAATCTGTCTCTTGAATTCTGGATACATATTTCTGTCCACCACTGGATATCCCCACTTAGGTGTTTCCAAGCTCCTCAGGCTTAGCAGGGGCAAAGCGAAGCTTAAATTCTCTGCAACACTTTCGTGTAAAGAAGTATCTCTATTTTCCCCTTAGGTAGGCTCCTTCAGAACATGCTAGTGTCTCCATCATGATGCTGTCAGTTAATTGTGACAAATTCCACATACGTACAATGAAGCTTTTTCTAGAACACTAGTTTTTTATACAAAATATGTTCATGTCTAGTGGGAAGTAACCTGTACAGTATCTGTCCATTGGATGCTATTTGCCAAGGTTTCACAAGGCTTCCTTTGTTGGGATTCCCCACTTCTCATGAAGTAGATAGAACATGTACACTAGTCACCACTAATGCATCTTTAAGTTATTGATCACAAATCATGTTCAGCTCTGGGCCTCTAAAATCTTCCCTTAATCCTTCAAAGTGCTACAATAAAGTTTGCTTTCCCTGAAGGCTATGCATGTAAAAAAAAACAAAAAAACAAAAATCCGTGTCACAATCTCATTTGAAAACTCTTTGATTGAGGATAGCCTTTTCCAAGAACATGTTCTTGAAACAAGATGTGCTGTTTTCTCCCTGAAGATTAGATTTAGGCGAGAGTCTCTTACAGACAGTTGCTACTTGGTCAAGGCCACCTTGGTGTCTCTCAACGCAACCAGCTACTTCTCTATGGAGAGTCTTGCCTTGGATATTTCTGGTTTAGAAAACAGTGTGCAAAGGCAGTCGTCTCTTCTCTAATTCTTTCATGGTGCTGCTTTCAGAATAAGATAATCCTGGACCCCATGACGTTCAGCGAGGCCAGGTTCCGGCCGTCCCTAGAGGAGAGGCTGGAGAGCATCATCAGTGGCGCGGCGCTCATGGCAGACTCGTCCTGCACACGTGATGACCGGCGCGAGAGGATCGTGGCCGAGTGCAACGCCGTCCGGCAGGCGCTCCAGGACCTGCTCAGCGAGTACATGAACAACGTAAGTCCCGGGCTCCGGGGCCCCACTTCTGGTGGGTTTGGGCACCGTCTGGTGGCGTTTAGGAAAGCGTGCATAGCAGGAAGAGGGGACAGGTGTTTTCTGGAGAGAGTCAGGTGAGACTGAAGAACCACTTAGGGAGGGTAGTGTCCTGAGCTCAGCTCAGGATGCACTGTTAGCAGGGAAGAGAGTGGTGGAAGAGACTTGTGAAAACTTTGGCTGTTTACTTGAATGATTTTGTGGTCATTTTGATGGCTGACCCTGGATTGAGGTAAGATGGCAATCGGTAAAAAAAGGATGGTGGATGGAAATGACTGAGGATCTAATGAAGTCCTCCTGTACAAAGGGTGGCTATAGATACTCATCATCGTCCTTAGGAGGCATTGATAAGCATAATAGGTTATCAAATGTTTATACAGGCTTGGTGTAGGTGGAAAGGTTCCAGTGGCAATGCAACGTGGAGGAAGTATTGATTCATTGTGCAGCTGGAAGTCCTTATGAGAATCAATCTCTAGGCCTTCAAATGGGTATTAGTGATGTCCAGCGATTTTGCAGCACAGGCAGTAGCTGTCCTCTCCTACAATTGTAAAGTGGGATGGTCGCTACAGACCTGAAAACTATGCAGAGAAGATGAAATCCATATTCTTGGTTGTGAAAGACACTGAATTATGTTTGTATTGATTTGCTACCTTCATTCAGCTAAAATTATGTGGGTGGTGCCCACTGCTTACACCATGAATGATCTGGAGTTTCTCCTGTCCTGGACTCCTAGGTTTGAGAGAATTCAGCACCAAGTGGCAAAATGTAGGTACAGTGAGGTCTTGACATCACATGTTGAAGGAATTCTTTGTATGGTGGTCAAGTAGGGAGCAGAGACACTGGAAATCTGCTCATGGCTCTTGAAGCCCATGCTGGGTCCTGTTGGAGCACCATGAGGCAGCACTGAGACAATGCAGTCAACCCTGGCCTCTCTCCAGCCCAATACTTCTTATTACCTGTCCCCAACCCTGCTGACCTGCAGCCTACGGGTAGAGCCAGGAGTCAGCATTGACAGGAACTGTTTGCTCCTGCCAGACTCCAGAGAGCTTTGACCTAGAAAACAAAAAGATGTAGAATGTCCTACAACCTGAAAACCAAAAATTTGTCTCCTTTCCATCAACCTTCAGATTCTTTGATTTGGGAAGACTTGCCCCTTTCCAGCACACAAAGAATAAGGTATGGATGTCTAATGTGGATGCTTATGAGGATTTCTCCATATGACAATGGATGGCCAATACTTTCTGCGACTTTGGTTTATGGGTGCTACGCTGAGTAAAGCTAGAAATATTGACTGCCACTGTCTCCTATGCTGAGTGAATTTTTTGAATAGTGGATTTAACAAGAAAGAATGCTTATAAAATCTGGGACTCTATATTTGTTGTTTTTAACAGAATAGTGGTAGGTTACTTACTTGCATATGGAATTTGGTTTATAGTAAGGCATACTGGTATTTCTATCCATGAAGAATTATTGCCCAAGAAGAAGTAGAAACAGAGATCACAGTGATGCTTAAGATGTCAATATGAATAATTCAGGGGGAAAAAAGTATATTCCTGTGAATAGTAATCACAGAACGTGACTAAACGAGAATTGATTGAGAAGTGACATGCAATTTTCAGGTTGGTGTCTAGAATCCTGTGAAGTAGAAGTTTTTTTTCTTTCAGTGTAAACTCCTGTAGATCAGGAGAGCTATGGATTTTTGTATTTTATTGACTCTAGGTGCTTGTTTTTCTCTTCACAACCTTGTGATACAGGAATGTTTTGTATTTTGTGTTATGAAAACTTGGTTTCTACTTTGATATGGTTACAGATAATACATGGGCGGGTTTAGTGCTTAAATTTCAATGTGTGCAAATTCTCTTCACTTTGAACCATCAGGATCAAAGCCTTGAGCTAAAATACCTCCTATTGACTTTGATGTAAACTGTGTAACTTCACGCTTCTTTGGTGATTTCCAGGTAGAACTGGATGCAGCTGCATCAGCTTTATATATCTCCCCAGTGCTCTCTTTTCTACTTTGAAAATACCAATTTATGTTTGGGTATGTCATATAGGACTATAAACCCCACATGCACCTCTATGCCTCGACTGGAAAGTCTGTTGTATTTAACAGTAACCAGTAAATTAGTGGTGCCTAGGCTGTTGGTTATAAGACACTTCTTTTTAACGTTTGTGAGCTCTGGGAGTAAATGTATTATCAAATTATCACTCTGCAGATTTTCATCTTAATGAGCTAAACAATATCATTAGGGTAAAGTATTTATTACATGGAGAAGAAAAGGTTTAAAAATGAGCATAACTGAGACTTGAGGATTCTAAAAATGTCCTGATCTTTCACTGATGAACATTCAACTTGTGAAGCTCACCTGTAGGCAAAGCTGTTCTAGAATTTCGGAAATGCCGAGCCATATCCAGTGCAGGGAGATGGAGACTGGGAGGGAGAGCTGTGTACTGAGTGATTAGGGGAAGGTGTCTGCATGGGCCATGTGCCATGGGTTCCATGGAGCTCAGGAGCTAGCATTGTGCGTTAGCTATTTTCACAAAGGTATATACAAATTGGTGTGTGTGTGTGTGTGTGTGTGTATGATTTGAAGATGTAACAAAAATCAGGCACTTCAGAGAAACTGGTAAGAGAAAAAAGCACTGGGTAAACAGATGCGTGTGGCAAAAATTATGGTCACAGAGTATGGCTGTGATAGGAAATAAAAGCCCTGTGTCGCCTTGTTTTGTCAAGTTGGTGATGTAAGCCCAAATGAGAAGGTTCTTTAAAGAATCCTCCTTTAAATAGAACGTATTTGTCCATATTTGAAGACTGATAATGACTCTTTCTCCAAAAGATGTGTGGCCTTTGGATGAGTGCCATCAGAGTGGTGCTTGGAGTATTATGCTGAGTACTATAAATAGTGCCAAATTATAATGAAGACATAAACTTTTCTCTGTAACTTACAATTTTAGACAGTTTTTTTTTCCTGTGGCAGTAAATTTTTTTCATTAAAAAATCTTAAAAGTGGTCCTAAGATAGGCAACAATTAGACATGGTATTTTATTGATAAGGATTTTATGGTGGATTCAAATATTATATCCATTCAACAAATGTGTTTTGGCTATTTTGGGCCAGGCGCTGTTCTAAGTTCCTGGCTTATAGAAGGGAATAAAATAGACAAAATTCTCTGTTCTCTACCCTCTAGTTGGGGGAGACAATAATTTGCACCAAGGCCCTCTCAGATGATGACAAGTGACACAGGAGAATGTAAAACAGGGAGACAGAGAGCATGGGGTGTGGCTGTAAATAAGGATGGCCTGGAAAGTGTTCATTGAGCAGATACTTTTGTTCGAAGACCTTCTGGAGGTGAGGGAGCAAAGAGCACTTGAAGTGAAAGTAACAGCAAGATTAAGCACCTTGGGAGCAGGTGCCAAGGAACCTTCATGGGCCCACGATCATGGTTGTTAGGAATGAGTGGGGCCAGCAGAAAGCGGTTCTGCAAGGTTACAATGAGTCTGACTACCCAGGGCTTGTGCTGCGTTCCATGGAATTTGACTTTCACTTTAATGGAATGGGAATTCATTTGGAGAGTGTTGGGAAGAAATGTGTCTGTTTTATGAACACAAAATGGACATCGATCCGTGTGAATGGCAGTTGCGGCTCTAACAGCCACCCTGTGTGGTATCTTTAGTTGGTATGTTCATCTGGCTTTGCTTGCACAGAAAATTCCGATTTTCTCAGGTGTAACCATTTGTAAAGAGCTCACTTTGCAATGCCTGGATACTTTGCTAGACAGATTGCATTTGGAAAGGGAGCGAAGTAGAAAAATTTTGTTTCAAAGTTGTATCACCAAAAATATCCAACTACTCACATTCTTATAAAAGGCTAGCAAAGTATAGTAGTCTCACTACTAAACCTAAGTGCGGAACAATAGAGAGATGTGTTAAACCATTACTTATTTGTGCACCATTTGCTGGTAGGTTTCGGTGAGAATATGTGATAATCATATGTGCCTGGACTTTGTGTGTTGTGGTGCTGTGTGGTCTGGTTCAGTTTGACATGCATGGACACTCTGTGTTGCTTTAAATTGTTTTTAAGACTAATGACGAACTATCATTTTTTTAAACCATCAAAGTTTAATTGCATAATGATGGCAGAGAATCAGGTGGCATAAAGTAATGACTTGTCTCTGCTGTGTTAAAATGTGTCAGGTTATTTTTTAATTGTATTTTTATAAGTAGTTAAAATGATATATTTTTACCAAATACTTGAATCCAACTTTTTTCAAACCTCCCAAGGTACCTAAGTGGATCCCTGGGGATAATTTGTAAACCACTAATGTAATGCACATGTTAAAAGCTGATGTGGGAGTGTATATACATCTTACAAGTGTCTGAAGAATCATTGTCTTAGCCTTTGCCAAGGAGTAGAATTTATTGTAAAGAGGGTTCCCAGTGGGTCCAGTTTGTGAGGGGTGAAGTCTGAAATGAGGTCTGAAAAGTTCATGCTCCACCCAAACTAGGTCCTATACCATAACCAAGGCTCCAGAATTCAAAAGTATATTAGTAACACGTGAAGTGATATCCAGAGTGGAGGGAACTCTGAAAATAGTGAGCTTGTATGCTGTTTTGTTGTGGTTTGTTTTCTAATGATGCAGATGCAAGAGAAATGTATGGTTATTGTAGACGATAAAAAAGAAAAAAAATATTTAAGCTGTCACCCCTAAATATAATCATTGTGAGCAATTTTGCATATGTCTTTCCAATGTTTTTAAACTTCAATAGTGACACATTTGTACACACACGGAGAAACACATAGGCATATTATACCTTGAGTTAAAAAAAAAATAGAGTCGTTGTGTATGGTATTTTGTAATCTATTTTCTTAATGTTTTGTGAATATGTTACCATATCAGTAAACATTCTCTAACCTTAGGTTTACTGGCTGCTTAGCATTTTATTATATAAATATGTAATAATTCATTGTGAAGCAATTCGTTCTGACAGTATGTCTTATAGAAGAGTGTTGGGAAAGAGAAGTAGGGAAGCCTTTTCATGCTGGCAGCATAGAATATTGCCCTAGACCTAAAGTACAACCGAGGTAACAGTGAGACAGTGAGGTGGCACAGCTTTACAGTTTAGGTGCTTTAAAGGGATCGCTGAGAATTTCATACAGTGAAACTTTGGTATGTGAAGACATTTTAAATGCCTTTGAGGTTTTACTTAAACTTCTCATAGGTGTATTTTTTTTCTTTATTGTGTTGGTTTTTCTGTATAACCTTGCTTTTCATTTATCAGAGTTTCCCTAAGTTGGCTATAGATAGTACTGCAGAGAGGGGTCTAGGACAACCAGCGGGCAAGTTCAGTAGTTGGATTTGATCTAGGGTCCCAGAGAAGGCCTTGAAAGCTTCTAAAAGGAGTGCCATCAGAAAGATAACTTTGTCATAGAAATTCTTGTGCTGCCAAATATCTCTCCGGTGGGGAGATAGAAGAAAGGCTGAGTAGCTGTTATCACTTAATAAGCCTAGTTGCTAATTACACGTATAAACTGCTTCCAGTTTTATGTAGGCCTTCTCATTTCTGTCCTTTCAGTTACTATGTAGAAGAGGGGGTGGAATTCCCAGATGCCAGTTCAGCTGATGACAAGTGTCTCTACCAAAAGATTTGGCTTAATATAAAATAGAAAGTAATGCTTGAAAATGTTCGTGGGCCCTTTTTGACCCGGTGTTGCCCATACTTGCCTATAAAAGGCCTCTGTTTTAAGAGGAAATTTAGAGCTGTCTTAATGGGACTGGAAGCTCCATTCAAGGGAAGGATTTCCAATATCCTAATTTGATGTCTGTGGAGAGAAGGTTTTCCTTGTCTTCTCCTTATTTTCATTTTTTCTTCTCTCTCTCTTTATACTCTGTGCCTTCAAATGTGGTCAGTGCTCTCATCTCCATGAATTTTGAGCTTCAGATTCATCTGTGCAATTATGCTTCTTGTATAAAACTTTTGCTCTATGAAGAGATAATTTTTAAATTGCTTTTTAGTTGGTATTCCCTGCTCAGACATTGAAAAAGTACAATTAGTTTACCAAACCCTTTTCCTAAGGTCTAAACCTGTTCTTTGAATCTACTCTTCTAAGAAATATGGTTGGGAAGAGAAGTCTTTTGGATAGCACGTGAGACTTCATCTTGGAATTACACTGCACTCCCATTTACCTCCATTTTTAGGAAGTTTTCAGTGTGACTTCTGGAGGTACGCTGGTACTTGTCCAGAGTAACACATTATTTTAAAATATTCTTAGCATATTCTTTTCCTTTAAAAAAGTTAAGTTTATTTATTTTGAGAAGAGGTCACATGAGCAGGGGAGAGGCAGAGAGAGAGAGAGAGAGAGAGAGAGAGAGAAAGAATCCCAAGCAGACTTCACACCATCAGCACAGAGCACCATGTGGGACTCCATCTTGCGAATCGTGAGATCAAGACTTGAGCTGAAACCAAGAGTTGGACACTTAACTGACTGAGCCACCCCGGTTCCCCTCAGATTATGTTTCTAATGGTGTTCAACTGAGTTTGCTGCAGTGGGATCTCAGAAGGCCAAGGGAGTGTTAAGGAGAGGTATGCAGAGCAGCCCTGGCTCAGGCTTTGGTGATAGGAGAATGTCCAGCTGTGTTGGGGAGACATATTCCCAGGGGTAGTAATGAGGGTGAGGGAAATCGTGCTATGATCAGATGTGCCACCAAGTGCTAGAGTGCTCTGAGTGGCTCCAGGAAGAGATGGAGACTGGCAGGTGGTTGGTTAGCACAGAACACTGGTATGGGTAACATCTAGTCCTCATGGGAGCGTGCCAGGTCTCCTTGGTCTTAATGCACAGTATGGGGCAGTTATCCTGGTAGGGGTGTTAAGCCCTTTGAAAAGTATATTGTGCTGTATACATGTTCGCTGTTACCTATTATCAGCTCATTACATGCAATTGAATGACTTACAGGATCCCGGAACAGATAGGTCTGACTAGATTTGTTTCCTTTAGATCATCAAGGTCAATTCTTAATGCAATCTCACATGCCATCTCTTGGCCAGGAAAGGTCCTTCCTACATGAAACTCTACCATGTTCCCCACTATGGATAGTTTAGCAGAGTTTACAAGCCTGTGCTTTGTAATGACCTATACACCCAGGTTCAAATCTTTGTATTGTCCCTCGTATCTGACACGAACTTGGGCAAAGTGGATAGACTCTGAGCCTCAACTCTTTCAGCTATAAGGTGGGTAATAGAATTTACCTTTGGGAACATTCAGAGATCAGTTGAGGCAGTGGCAGCCAGTGAATTAAGTGTGAAAGTCATGTTTACTTCCATTTTCTCCCCAATGCTCTTCTGTCCCTGTTTTGTTAACCTCAAATAAAAACTCTATTCTGTAAAATTCATTGAGGGCTTTTTGGAGATAATGAGTGTAATAGATAAGGGAAAGCATCATTGGGTGTGTCTGGATGGGGGCTGAGCTGCCAGAAATGTACCTGGCTGTGTGGCCCTGTTTAGGGCAATACCGTGGACAACACTACTGACAAAGCTTGGAAGCAAAGGAGACTCCTTTTAAATGGGCTTTTTGAGACCTTGGAGAAAAATGACTAAGCTGGCAGTCCTGAGAAATCAGAGAGTAAACAACAGGAGGGCCAGGCCTCCGAGCTGTAAGAGGTTGGAGAGGTTGGATGCAGTACAGCTTTGTCTGAGTTAGTAGATGATGTGCCTGCCTTTTCCTGGTCCTTTAGGCTTCCAAGAGAAAAAGACTTGGGTTCTCCCTTGAACATGGGAATATCTCTAGTCCCTGTAGATCAGGGAGACAGACTAAAATTCTAAGGGTATAAGCCTGGGAAAAATTACTGGTATATCCTACACATACAGCCTTCTTCCTTAGCTCTAAAATATGATTCTGTGATTCTTGGGTCTTAGGATTAGAATTTGGATTAGTGGTTAGAGGTTGGAAGTTTTTGTTAGTGTTTCCGTGGAACCTTCAAAATTTACTTGGAAAGGTTCAAAGTGGTCACCCATAGCATAAATTTCAGAAGCTTGACTAATACTATGGCAGGCTGAGGGATCTATGTAGGGCATTTACTTACACTGGGAGCTCCTAAAAGTTGGCTGGGATCCATCACTAAACTTAGTGGGATGTACTTGATAAGCAAAGATGAGGCCCACTGGCTGACGGTCTCTTGAGAGTAGGAAGATTTTGGAAAAGCAGTTTGCCTTGTTTTCAAAATGAAGTTCCCAGTATTGGTTCTATAATGAGTTAAGTCTGAGCAATAAAGGTCACGACAGCTCTAGATGCTCAATGTTGACTTCTCTTTGGAGGAAAAGAGGTGCTAAGCAATCTCAATCAATCAATCTCTCTTTCTCTCTCTCTCATTCCCTCTCTCTTCCCCTTTTCCATCTTTCATTTTTCCTTCCCTCCTTTTCTTCCTTCTACCTGGTAGAATTTTGTTAATGTTCTTTTTAATGCAAGGATGGACTCACAGGAATGTAATAAATGGCAAGAAAACAAACTAGAGACAGGTCTGCATATTCCTTCTGGCCTAGACTTGGGCTTTAAATGGGACAGTATGTAAAGAACAAGTGACAAAATCTAGGGCCCCACTGGATAGCCAGATTAAGGATCACGGTATAAAGCCTGGATTCTCAGATGGTGACACTATTTGGGCATGGTGGAAGAAGAGAAAACTTCCCTACAGAGAGAAGCAATGGAAATGCATGCTGTCTTGGTCTTTAAAGATCATTGTAAAAAAACAAAACAAAACAAACCCCTTTTCATGCCACCAAGAATTTATAACCACAATCTCCCCATCACTCAGTTTTGGGGTCAGAACATATTCTAGGGTGACATAAAGTGTATCCAAAATTTCACTTAAAGGCATCCTGAATGTTGGGCTGCCGGGTTCCCTGGCAGAAGAAAATACCAATCCTCTCTAGAGGAACACATTTTAAACCTAACCCTCAAATAATTTCTACAGATAAAGTTACAAGGAGTGGAAGTTGAGATTCCAGAATCTCTAAACACAAAATGACACAAGCCATCCTGAATGAGAGTTGGCTAAAACAACCAATTATAGATCAGACCTACAAGGGCTGAAGATTGGCAGTTAATAGATACAGAGTGTAAACTGTCTCTAAAGAAATGGAAGAGAGTGTTGGGAATGTGATGAAGGAACCAGAGACAGTCAAAATTGATTGGGAATCTTAGAAGGCAGGGCTGGGAGTTGCGTGGTAGGGGAACATGGGTTTACTTGAAGGGGTGGGACCAGAAGGTCCTGGCTGCCACAGGCCCGCAATAATGGAGAAAGAAGAGATAGGGTAATTGGGGGTGTCTGGAGCAGTGCTGGCAGTAACCTCTTGAGTAAAAGCTGTTTATCTCTTGTAGTAACTCTTTGCTTGGGTCTCGGTCACATTATCCACAGTGGACTTCTAGAAGGAACAGAAAAGGTCAAATCACAAAGAAAAATGACTAAATGAAACAGGAGATGAAAATAAAAATCTGTCTTAACAGCAAAATTAAGTCCCATACTTAAAATTCTAGCTAGTTTCTTTCTCCTTATCAAATAGATCCCTCTACTGAGTCCTTGAAAGTTGGTTCTGAATCATACAAGGTCAATCAATATGATGAGGAAGAGCAAGTAATGTTAGGAGACAGTAAGGGCCTGTCTTTGATTTAGTCAATGAGCAGAGATTCTTGACAGAGTTGACTGCTGAGTCCTCAGATTTGGCCATCCCAGTTGAGACAGCCGGACAGCACAATCCGTCAATTGATCTTCTTGGGAGAGCCTTTCTGGTGTTTCGGGGAAGATCTCAAAGCTGTCAGGGAAATCAGCAGGCTGTACATCACCACCAGAACCATGAGGCTGGATAAACTTTTCCTTTGTGTTTTCAAAGAATATGGGAAACCCATAACCCTGGATTTCTTGTTCCTGGATGGGTTGTTCCAAAGATAAGCTCCAAAGGGCCTCTTTTCTTGGGTCTAATCCTGCCTGGAACCCATCCTGAAAAGTTTCTCTTGATTCATTTAGGAAATTGTTACACTCAGAGAACTAAGTGTTTCACTGCTGCCTCCGTAACTTTGCACTTAGCATCCTTCTGACCGGAATGTTCTTTCTCAAACTTCATACGGCTGGCTCTTAATATCATTAGTGTGTTTGTGTGAGAGGACCTGCCAGCCTATAGAATTACAGCATCGCTTTGTGTTATTATTGTCTGGTCCTCCACTGGATTTTAGGCTTCCATGAGGGGAATGTTGTTTTGTTCACAGTCTCTAGGATCTAGAGTGTCTAGCCTGCTAAAAATTTTTGAATTGAATAAAATAATTCTCTTGCATTCTCTAATAATAATCATGAGTTGGGGGGCGCCTGGGTGGCTCAGTCACTTAAGTGTCCGACTTCGGCTCAGGTCATGATCTCACAGTTCGTGGGTTCGAGCCCTGCGTCGGGCTCTGTGCTGACAGATTCAGATTCTGTGTCTCCCTCTCTCTCTGCCCGTCCCCTGCTCATGCTCTGTCTCTGTCTCAAAAATAAATAAACATTAAAAATAATAATAATGAGGAGGAGGAAGAAGGAAGGAAGGAGAGAGAAGGAACAAGAACAGTAGCAACATAACCCGTATGTTTTGAGTCCATTGAGTCCAGTGTTTTGGAGCAAAATGGTTTATGTTTTCTGTCTGCTCTACTACCTAGACCAAACTACAAATAAATTACCTAAAGTTAACTATACTTGGCTTCTTCATGGCTTATTTTGAAGTGCCCAGATATTGCCCTATAGTTAAAACTATATGTAAAGCCCTGGTAGGGGCCCAAAATGATCCTAGTAACTATAAGTGGAGAAAAAAAAAATGATACAAAATGTGCCACTTGTTTGCTTTTTAGTTCAAAGAGTCCCACCAAGCAGCTTATTCTTAATTCTGCCATTTTAAGTATTTCTCTAGACTGAGCTGTTTGGGCATGAGTCCCTGAGGGAGGTATGTGAGGGGCTGGGAGGAGCTGGGCCGTTTTTAGTTGTAGAGAATTCCACAGGCTGGGCTGGGGACTTTGGAAAATACTTAACTCATGACTTCCTGAAAGGCATTAAAGCGTTTGTGTATATGTATCCAAGAGATAAGTCAACATAAGGAAAGGGTCACAATTCAGCTGTTGGACTTTAGAAAGTGTCTCCAGAGGCCCAGCCCCAGCCTGTGGAATCAGTTTACTAAAGAGGGATTAATACTCTCTAACTTTAGCAAGTACCCCGAGTGATTTCTATGAGCAGGTGACTTAGGAAACCCCTGATGTATAAGTCAGTGGATCACATCAGGAGTTGATTTAATATAGTGTGGGCTTAAAATGGGTTTTCTTTTTTGTGAATGGAGACAAATACTTTTGTAAGAAAGCATCAAATGAATATCACCTGGGAAGTCTGATTGAGCTACATTTCATCTCAGCCTGGACATTTAGGATTTCAGAAGAGACTTGTGAACCTGGATAGCTAATCCCTTCTTTGAATTCCTTAGAATTAGACAAGCAAATCGGAACCAGTAATTCACCTGTGAGCTATTAAATTGAAGGGCAGCTGTTTTTTTTTCTTTTTTTCTTCAAAGCTCACCTCTCTCAAATGCACTTCTTCCTACACATCTACTCCCCCATTTGTAAAAAGACAGTTTATCATCCTTGGAAAGACTCTGCTCTCAATACGTGCCAGAACTAAAATACTCAGTCTCACAGATGATTCAAAATCCTTTTTCTTAACAGCTTAATTGCTGATTTCAGTTTCTCCTAACTCTGCAGGTTTGGCTGCAGCTGACAGATTTATAGCATCAACCCAAGGCTTTGCCTTTGCCAGTTGATACCTTGAACTGAACTTTTGTTTCAGGTTCTTTTGGTGACTATTCTAGGGTGCTGTTTCTGAGAGGAAATAGTGTTTCGCCTGACTGCCCTTGGGATTCTTAAATCTTTTTTGTGTATCAGAACCACATAGGGAAAAACATATACGCTAGGGCCCAACCAGGCCAACTGTCCCAGGGGATTCTCATGCCTCCAGACCTGTACCAACCTTGAACTAGGCCAGCATTGGGGAATCACCCAACTTAACATCATTAGACTCAAAGACAGGTACCATAATTTTTCTTTTCCTCATTTTTCTCAGTAATGTTTTCAAAGTTATATTTATTATTATTTATCTTCACCCTCCAAATCACCACTCCCCCCACCCCCCCAGCCCTCTGTCATGGAACCAGTGAAGACCTCTGCAGGCAGGTATTTGCATTGTTTTCCTGTTTTCCTCCTGAGGTTCTTCAAGAGCACAAGATTGGCACGTTATGTAAATTTCATCTCAGCAGGGGAAAAAAAGACAACATTGGCTCTTGTATTATCATTCTGCACACTTAGGGGTTACAGGGAATCCCTTAAGTGGCCTGCAGTCTGGTGACTAATTTCACACTTTTGATCCCTGCCAAAAAGAAAGATGAAAATACTTTGAGAGAGGTGTTTTTCTCTGTTTTCATGAAACATTTAGAAATAAAATTCTCTAAACATCTTATCATAGATAATGCCTCTTTTATCACCATTGGCCTGATTTTATGCTTCTTATCTCTTGTGTTTGCTCCCTTTCCTTCATCTGTTAGTTTTCCTTCCACCATTTGTAAAACCTATGAAACTATATCTCTTCTTTTTTTTTTAATTTTTTATTTTCCTAAAGGCCCTGTTGCCTCATTTCAGGCTATTTAGAGGAAAACAAGCAGCAAGATATTTGCAAAAAAAAAAAAAAAATCAAGTGGTTAAGGACATTTTCTAAGTAACACAAACAGAACTGAAATTGGAATTCAAGTCTTCTGGTTTCTTTGCCTCTCTGATTCTTTCTCTTGCCTCATGATTTATATTTTAATGGACTTAGATATAACTTTGGATTTTTAATACTCTTTTTTTCTCCATTTGAAACCCTAAACCATGTGTTATGTTTTCCCTAATATTCCTTTAGATCTCTCAGTGTTAGTCATATGGTAGACAATGGACAAGTCTTTCTTTTGTAGGCATCTATAGATCCTAGCAAAACTCTGTCAAAATCCCAAATAGAAAAGCAGACAACAGCAGCCTTCTGGGACAGCCACTAGAATTAGTCTTAGAGGGGCAAAAAGGACCTTTGTTGGTGGAAGTAGGTGTTAATGGAGCAATTAAATCTGACTTTTTTTTTTTTTACCCCAACAGTGCAGACTCTCCTGGCTTCAGTCTCTAGCTGGAGGGTGTAGACCTTTTAGGAAACAACAGTAGAGACAATAACTGTAACAGCCAGCCTTGGTGTGTCAGCTTTCTCATAATTGCCCAGGGGTTCAGTGTAGTGCCTCTGCTTGCGCCTAGCCATGTCTGTCCAAACGCCTGCCTTTACCCTTTTCTGAAAACAAACCTTTGCCCGCAGCCTAGATGAGGAGAGAGGATCTGGAGGTCTAACTGCTTTTTAAATGAAATTTCAAATAGTCATCTTGTTATTAACCTTCCCCTTCCCCTCCCTTTCCTCCAAAAGAAGCTGATGCCTCAGATGTGTGCATCTTTGAGAGCTTTACAGTGTGAACTGGGTCCCCATTGCTGGCTTAGGATTCTGCTTTCTCAGACCTACTAAATGAGTCAGGACACCTCCGTCTGACATCAAAATATTGCCACGTTGTTTTCTCCTATTTTCTTTGTCGTTAAGGATTAACACCTTTAAAAGAAAACTGTTTTATGGTCATTTTAATGGAGTTTCAGAAAAGAGCAGTTATAAATCAGTGGGTTAAAACTGCCATATTCAGCCATACCTTTTAGGGAAGATTATAGGCTCCTTCCATATCTGTGTCCAGGGTCCATGTCATTTTACACCCTAACTTGACTGAGGAGACGAAGAGAGCTGGGCCAATCAAAGCATTTTCAAAGTGAGCTGAGAGTTTTAGATAAAGGTAGAAGGGAAACTCAGTGTCCTGTAATAAAGCTTAAAATGGGAGGACCTATTTGATCTGGGTACTCTGTTGTATTTCTGTGTCCATGCTATTCCTAACCAAAGCATAATAGATATTGGTTCCAATTTAGACCTTGAAGAGAGTGTGGTTGTGAATACTGATCTTGTTGTTCGTGTAGGATAATTAATGATAGAAGCAGAACATTTATCACATGATAAAGAATCCTTCAGAAACTTCACTGCATTTCAGTCTGCTTGATGCTGTCTTCCTCTTAGTTACTGACAGCAGTTGTGCAACTGACACCATACTGTGATCCACACCACTGTGTTAAGGGAGAATGGAGATTGATTGATGCTATTATCTCAGCCATTTTCTTAGAATCTGGTAATTTTTAGTGTCTCTCCCAAAATATTTAGAGCTGCAAACTTTATTCATTGAAATGTCTTTGTAAATGGAGTATTGTGAATTTGTTTGTTTTCTAGAGGTTACTTGAAGTCAGTCAAGTTTATCTTGTGAATTATTAGCTGTTTTCCCTCGGTGATGTTATTTTATATATGACTCTGGCACTTATGTTTTTCTATCCTTAGAACTTTTATCAAGCATGTGACTGAATGATTTGATTTATAAACAGCCACATTGATATTTCTATCAATTCTTATTGGTAAAAAAAAATTATAACCAGCTGCCAAAGTGAGTGATAAGAAAAAGAGACATGGGGCACTTAACATTCCAGACAGCCATCGGGGAGGCTCTTATGATGTATCCCTAATATATTTTGATTATTAACATGTCACCTGATCAAATTTTCCCAGCAAAATAAATACATCCACAAAATAATATCACTAAACCAAAGACTATTTGCTAGCAAGTCACGTGTAGTTGGCATATGTCTATATGTTTTAAGGGTAAGAAAAAAATAAGTTGGTTTATTAGTTTTGAGACTACATTTGCTGGAGACCTAGCTTCTTCAGGTCCCCAGTAGTGAGTGAGGAGGACCTGGGAATGAGTGTCCCCTTTGCCTGCCCCCAAACCTACCTCTCCCTGAGTAGTCCTGATGCTAATTGAATTAAATATTTGGTTTTCATATAAAATTTCACTTGGAAAAAAAACCAGATCCTGCTGACAAGATAGATTTTGGAAATTAATGATATACTTTATACCCCTAAGATTTTTACCTGAAGTAACCAGATAATTGACAGGAAAGTTAATTGTAAGACATCAGTTATTGAGGTATCTGACCAATCTGTGATTATACTCATGTATCTGAAGATTAGGATAAAATAGAGAAGCTCAGCTCTTTGCAGATAGGCAGACCTACACTGAAATATCCAGACGAGCACAAAGGATGAGTCGTTCACTGCATTGTAGCTACCAGTTTAGCTGTAAACAGTCTACTCCAACAAGTGAGAATGGATTTGGTCACCTCTCTGTCTCTGCCCCAAGTTTCCTAGCAGTCCCTGGTCCAACCTGCTCCTCCAGGAAGCCTCTCTCATCACTCACCACAGGCTCTGCGCTGTGCCCTTTAGGCCAAGAACAGCATGCTGATGACAAGGTGTAATGCCACATCTCTTGGCACTCATCATTTTCATTATTTTCTCTAGAAATTATCATGATTTGCAGTTTTTAGAATAACACAAACATAATATTTGCAGCAGAAATAAGTTACAGTGTTCTAAAATATCTCCATAACACATTTTATTTTCTTTATAGTGTATAATTTTCTTCCCTGATAGCTATAGATGAATTGAAGGCCTTTTCCTACACTGTAATGATATATTGAATTATACCAATGCAGTTTAGCAGAACTAATGCTTACTTACTTGCTGGGTAAATCAATCTGTTCGTTTTCTGTAAAATAAAAAGGAAATGATAATGGATAAACTTGGGGATAATGTGTTAAATTTATATAAAGTGATTATAGTAACAAAATATTTGCTGTAGGGCTACTCACTGGCAGGATGAGAAAAATTTTATTTCTTTAAAAATTTAAAAACTAAAATTTAGAGTTGAGCACCTAAAACTGGAAAGAATATTGTTAACAATTTATTGAGTATCTGTTATCTTTTAGGAGTTACTTGATTCAACACTACAGAGTGATGTGCAGTAGAACTTATTTTGGAGCTCTTTACTGTTATGAGACTATGAAGTCCCTTCCAAATAATAATGACAAATAGATAGCAAGGTAGAAATAGTTAGATAGGAATCAGGTTTGGAGAGGGACAACTGGGTCAAGATCCTGAATTATTTGTCAGAGGAGGCACTTGAACTGTTTGGAAGGTGAGTGGGAATAAGAGAAATCAGAGAAAGAGTACTTTAAGTGTAAGGAATAATACAGGGTAAAATTCATTGTACAAATGTGTGGATACATTCTGAGCACTCTGAGTAGGTCAGCTTGATTGGGTAAAAGGCCTTTAAATAGAGAAAGAAAGAGTTTGAAAAAGAAGGTTGACCTTAGACTGCAGAGGACTGTAATTCTAAATTGAGAAAGGCATGCTTTATTGTGGCAGGCAGTTGTTTATTGAAAGTTGTTCCATTTGGTTTGGTTTGTGCATGGGGGTGATACTGGGTAACCTGTGCGTTATTGTGGAACAGCCACCCTGCCTATACAGCACAGAGTAGCTTCTGAGAGTGCACATTGGAGATTGGAGGCCCAGAGACAGATTAGTGGACGCTTTGGGAAGTGCAGACAGAAAATAATACTAGCAGCTAGGGAGAAGATGGGGGTATGAAAAGGAGAAAAACAGGTTCAAGGGAAAAGGTTAGAAGTGACTTGATGACTACTTTTGCTTTGCTTTGTGTTTGTTTTTTTGTTTATTGGTTGATTTTTAGTGGAGTGTGGGGAAGAAACAATGATAATGCTTTTATGTTCTCAGGAGACATGTTTATTCATTTAACTAGCAGGTCTCTAAGTTGGGGATGATCTAATTCATTGACAATATTATTCCCTACACCAAAAAAAAAAAAAAAAAGAAAAAGAAAAGAAGAAGTCATTTAACAGGGTTTATTATGAAATTTATTATCAAATTGGTTTCCATACAACACCCAGTGCTCATCCCAAAAGGTGCCCTCCTCAATACCCATCACCCACCTAACAGGGTTTAAAAGTCTGCCACATACTGGATTTGATCGTAGGATGTTTTATCACTACGTAAATACTTAACTTCATCTGCTCCTTATTATATTCACACAGTAGACCATTTTTGTCTTTGATTTAACATTGACAGCTGCCAAAAGCTCATGGTATGAAGTGTGTTGCAGTCCCTCTGAGTCCCGGCATCTCACACCTCATGGTCCACTTACAGGCTAAGTCTCTTGGCCAATGACTAGTCTAGAGAGTGGGCCTGGCAAACTACCCAGAATCTGCCTCTCAGGTGGTCATTATTGGTGCAATGTATGGGGCATGATTTTCAAAATGTTATTTTAAAAATGGAAAACATTATTTCTTTGGGAAAAAGTGGCCTTAAAAGAATATACTTATGTTTGTCTTAGGTTTATTGAATCTGAATGGGTCATTTAACTTTCTCAATACTTTAATGATACATCTAAAATTGTGTGTTGGAAAAAGGTTATGAGTGTGGGATTTCACAAAGATCTCAGACCAGTTAAGAAACTCGAGAATCTCCTCTGAGGATAATGTGCTACCTGGAGTCTATCTTTTGGTAGTCTCTGCCCTATGACAGCTATGGTTTTAATAGTCATGCAGTTGACTTAAAGCAAGGTAATATTTCCAATAGTTAACAGTGTTCAGGTATTTATTTGGCATCCATTATGAACAGATCACTCCTCTAGACACAATGAGAAACACACAGTTGAATAGAAGAGCCACTGTGTGTAACTTGAAGGAAATTATACTTCAAGGTAATGTCCAGAAGCATACTACTCTATTCATTATCTCTGATTTCAAATAGCTAGATTTTGCACATCGTGGTTATTCATGACACAAGAAATAAAGTATTATGTTGATTAAGATGAATCTGATTCAAATGATATTTGATACATTATTATCCAAGAAAGGGAGTATTAACTACTACAGGAAAAGTGATAGATCTGCCTGATTTCCAGTCAGCCCGAGGCCAGTTTCATTTAGTTTAGGTGATATAGATGGAATTTATGAAGCAGCTTCATGTATCTGCAGACATATCTGATAGGCTCAGCCTCTCAGTGTGGTTTGAGATCTCCCTGGGAAATGCTCTTTTTGCCTTGATACATGATCAATTTCAGTCCAACCAGGGCCGAAAAAACATGGTGGTAGTTAGCATACTCCTGACCTTGGGGTACATATTGTCTCTTTCATCATAATAAAAGACAAAATTAAGGAACACATTATTAATGGGATGACCTGTAAGTTCATAGATGAAATATCTGTGGCTACCACAACCCTACATGGATTTACTGAGTACAAGCACAACCTCATTCTTCTTTTGGCGAGGAGACACGATGGGTGTTGGGAGGCCAGCAAAGCCTTTAAAACATTCTAAGTGTCCTTCCAGGCATCTTTGTGTATTAGAAACTGACTAAATCATTGAATGGCTAGTAAGTTGATTCCAAAGGAAAATTTATGGTAGTAATCTTCAAAAAGTAATCAGGTGGTAGGGGCTCAAAGCAGGGACACTAGAAGAACTGGGGAGAGTTTAAGTAGAAAAGACAGAAGTGCACCTCAGTCTTCAAATATTTGAAGAAATATTATGCAAAAAAAGAGATTTGTTCTATTTGAGTCTGAAAGTGTACATAAGACCACAAAGGAATATTTAGGCTTGATATAGCACAAAAGCTTTTGGGTAGCCAGAGCCTGCTAACGAATTCTGTGGTCTGAAGCACCATGAACTGCCTTAAAGATCAGTGCATTCTCTCCCTAGATGGTACACTGCATTAGAACATGTGGCCATTTAGCTGGGATACTGTAACAAGAGATTCAAACATGACTGACCTTTAAGGTTTCTTGCAACCCTGAAGTTATTACTTCACTGGTTTTGTAGAAAAGCATCTGTGGGACTTAGGTTGGCTCCACCATCATCAAGGCAAAGTATTTGTCCCTTGATTGCCACTTGTCTAGGTTTTCTTATACATGAGACTAGTTTGAAAAATCAGGGGAAACGTTGGGCTCTAAAATAATCAGAATGGAAATGATACTCAGCTCCACATTTCCTTATTCATCCGTTCTTGACAGAAGGGTTTTGCAGCTTATCTAGCATCTGGCTGAGTTAGGGGCTTAGGTAGAAGGAACCTGGCTAAGATCAAGCAAAGAAGAGGAAAATTATTCACTGACATGAGAGATAACATGATTGCTAACCACATCCTTCTTCACAGGGAAGACTGTTTGGCTTACTCTTTGCCAACACAACTTTGGGTTCCCCTAGATATGCCTCTGTTCCTAGAGACAGTAAAGACTCCTGGATGTTGGTGCATGTGGAGGAACATGGAACTTTTGTCAAATCGAGATTTCTATCATTGTAAACCCTCATGCTTGGACATACATTTTGGATTTCTGCCTTGTACTTTGAGTTTTGCTACCACCGTGGAAATTCTGGAAGCCAAAAGGCACTTGACTGTTAATTAGTGGTAAAGATCCTGGGCAAGTTTTCTCCAAAGTCTACATTGACAGTTATATTTTCTGAGGTTGCCACCAACAAATGAATTCCATCCCATAAAGACCTTCCTCATTTGGGTCATTTCACATATGAAGATGAACTGTAGTATGATTCTTTTTCAAGCATCAAATTAATGAGCTTCATTAAAAAAAACAACACATGACCTATGTTTTTTTATGTTTATTTATCATGAGAGAGAGAGTGAGAGAGAGCGAGAGCGAGCACATGCAAATGGGAGAGGAGCAAAGAGATCGAGAATCCCAAGCAGGCTCCATGCTGTCAGCACAGACCTGGATGCTGGGCTCAATCTCATGAACTGGGAGATCATGATCTGAGTTGAAACCAAGAGTCAGACACTCAACCAAACAGGCTACCCAGGTGCCCCAACCTATATTCTTATTGAAGGTAGAACTAGACAGCTCTTTGGGACATCCCTGACCTAACATGAATCCCACAGCAGCAAATATCACTTAAACCAAATTTTTAATTCCTGTTTTCTGACAGAGCAGTTAGACTTGGAATTTGCTGCTATCTTCAACCTTCAGGTGGTTTGACTTATTAACAATAAAAATAATATATGGTTTTAAAATGTTCTGGTGATTTTGGTCACATATTTTTTAAATCATGAAATTGACTTGGTGATTTTAATGTCCTGCACAATGTAACCCTTTGCAGTGTGCATGGGATTTATAGCCATTAGAAGACCTTGTATATAACCATCTCTCCAGTAAGTTGTGGTTTTATATCATTTAGGTTAAATTTGTCTTTTTATTGTATTTGCATCTTATAGATATGGGATTCCTTTTAAAATGTAAAATTGAATTGTGAAGAATATATTTCTTAATTAGTTTGCTCCTCAAAGTATGATCTGAGAGCCAGTACTAGTTGGTAAACTATTACTAGTTCACAAAAAGTACAGAAATTACCAGCATTTAGAAACTTCTTGTAGCATTTTAACTTTGTCATAACAATTTCATTGAATTTCATAAAAGTTAACCAGTCTGCAATAGACTGAAGTTAGAGAAAAAAAAAAAAGTGCTTCTCACTCCAGATTGTTTGAGAAGTACTGTTTATACCTTTCAGATGATAGTCCCTAAAGAGGAAAAATGGATAACTTCAAAAAGATCAACAGATGTTCCCAAAGCAACATAGGTAAGCAAGGTCAGCTTAATGCTTCCCAAGGTTCCCAATCCAAATATGACTTGGGGATCTTGTAAAGATCACCAGACCTCAGAATCTCTTTTCTTCCTTACCCTGTCATGCTACCAAAAATCCTCACTGCTCATCTTTTAGCAAGAACAGTTGGGTCTGGATGTCACTGTTCAGTATGCAGCCTGTCTGGAATTGCCCGTTTCCCCTGCCTCACACATCTGATTCTCTCCTAAGGGTGGCTCACGGAGCTGAGGTTCTTGGGGTGCCGTCAGGGCCAGGAGATCCTTGTGGTGGATGAGCACCGCATGCTTAGGGTCAAAGGCAAGCAAGCCTCACCACCGCACACCCGGATTGCCTAAGTGCTGGCAACAAAGGCTATCTGGAACTGGCTCTCCTGTCCCCTTTCTAGCTCGTTTATCCTTCCTTGCTCTGAAAAGGTACTACCTCATGACAGTTTTAGAGTGAAGGGAAAGGTTGGAAGGGAAAGAGAAGCAGAGGGGAAAGCTAGCTGTTAGGATATGAAAGCGGGAACCCTGAGTGAACCTGCTATTTGAGAAAATGGGAGATGATAGTTTAAATCCTTGAAGATTCTGTCCTCTAACCAGGGACATCTGTGCTGAAGCATTTGTTTGTGAGATCCTTCACTTTTTCTTTCATGTTTTCTGAATTCGGGAGCAATTACAATTTAATCTTTAGTTTTGATATTTGTTTTTAAAATGTTCCAGCTTGAATTGTTGGTACCAATGGGCCACTTAACTGCATTCCACTCTATCTGTGGGCACTGTGGGCCACACAATTGACAATATTAAAATAATCCTCAATATTGAGTATAAATGAGGTAAGTTACTTGCATTTCACTTGAGTGTTGGTTTCAGCATACACTAGGCTATGTAAGTTTGAACCAGGGCCCTTTTTCAGTAGAATAGTTAAAAGAAAAACCTAAATCCTCAAACTTTTCATTAGGCACCCTGAATTACAGATTTGATAAGTCACTCTGTCTTCATCCTGTCATTTTTACCGTCTCTTTTCATATTTCATGCTGTGGACATGAAAGGCCTCTGTTGAAGTCCAGACAAAGGCACTCGCAGTGGAATGAATCCACCATCGTGGTGCACACTGATTCCTGTGATCTCTGGGAAGGAGTGTTTCACAGATCATTCCCCTTTGTATGAACACATGTTCTTTCAGGTCAGTTCTCTGCTACCAAAGAGGATTTTATGCATAGACTTCGGGTTAGCCCTACTTAGAGAGTTTTGCTGTGGAGGTCTTAAGTAATTATAGTTATCTTTTCTCACTTTTTTTTCTTTAATATTTATTTATTTTTGAGAGAGAGTGGGTGATCTGGGGAGGGGCAGAGAGAGAGGGAGACAGAGTATCCTAAGCAGGCTCCACACCAACAGCACAGAGCCTGATGTGGGGCTTGAACCCACCAATTGCGAGATCATGACCTGAGGTGAAGTTGGACGCTTATCCGACTGAGCCAACAAGGCACTCCTCTTTTCTCATTTTATAGGGCTTTTGAGTTCTGTGTTAGTATCAACATCATCACATTAGTATTTATTGAACAATTTCCATGTAAAGTTGGCATCCATTACCCCATACATCATAGGTTCAAAGACTTGATACAGAATAGGGTTGGGAGAGGGAACTAATGTTACGTACTATGTGCCAAGAATGTTACATGTTCTCGCATTCAATCTTCCTAGGAATGCTGTTAGGCTGGGACTTTTATCTTCATTTTCTGAATGAGAAAACTGAGTCTCTTGGAGCTTTAAACCACTAGCCTCAAGAGCGAGGCTGAAATTCAAACTCAGGTCTTTGGGATTCTGGAACCTCTGTTCTTTATATGACTTCACCACTCATTGACTTTTAAGCATGTTTAAAAAGTGTTTGTTGTCTATTTATCTCTATCAGTTAATGTGGTTTTAGCTCTTTAGTATTTTATGAGTAATTATGACAGCTTGAATCCATTTCCAGATAACATTTTATATTAAGTATTTAAAGATTAGTAATAAATATAAAATTTTTAAGAGGCACAGGAAATAGTAGAAATGATACCACAGTGAAAAAAAGAGGACTCTGTTTTAGGTTCAGGTCTACAATAAAATGACTGTAAGTTTTGGCAAACATTTACAAAATAAGAAAACAAGGTTATAGAAATTCTAAGATCTAAATTGAAAATTATGTAAATCTATACTCCAAACATTCTTGACCTATGTTAATTTGACCTATTATCAAAAATAAAGAAACTTTTAAAGGAAGTCTATTTTTTTCTGACTTTGAATAGATGTGAATTAAGATGAAAAAACCAAACTTGGCCTGATTTCCAGACTTTATGGTAATAACAATATTATTAGAGCAGCAAAACACAAATAATAACCCTTTGCCTTCTTTTAAAATCACACATTGTCTTTAACCCTGCAACTCTACAAAATTGTTGAGTTGTCTGTGATAGGCTGAATGTTTGTATCCACCCCAAATTCATGTGTTGAAACCTTTCCCTGCCCAATCTGGGGGTATGAGGAGGTGAGCATTTTGGGAGGCAGTTTGGGTTCGATGGGGTCATGCGGGTGAAGCCCTCATGTGTGAGTTGAGTGCCCTTAGAAGAGAGAGGAGACAGCTTGCTTCTTCCTCTCTCTGCTCTCTGCCACATGAGGACTCAGTTCATAGCGGGCAGTCTGCAACCAGGAAGGAGGTTCTTACCAGAACTCGGCCATGCTGTCACCCGATTTCAGACTTCAGCCTCTAGAGCCGTAAAAAATAAATTTCTGTTTCTTATAATACACCCAGTTTATGGTATTTTCTATTATAGCAGCCTTAACGGTGTCCCCAGTTTAGATAGTAGGAAATGGATGTTCAAATAAGTTAATTTGATTGGGATAACAGGATCTATTACAAATGGGACTTGGATTTAAATAGATTTGTCTGAATTCCAAACCCGTTTTCCTTATGTCATTCCATAGGAAGGCTCCATCCCCAATCGTCTTTGAGCTTGCCAAGTAGGAGGGCACATGGCTCTGGAGGCCTGAAGAAAGCTGTGTCTTTACTCCAGGGCTCAGTGTTAGACATCAGCAGACATGGCACTGTATCAGGGGAGCAAGGGGAGCTCTTTCTTGTTTGCCCCAAGGAAGGACATGGGACCCTTTGGTGGAAGGGGAAGATCTGGTCCACTGGGTTAGATCCTATCGTATATTCTTAAATTTTGTTTTTAATGTTTATTTATTTTTGAAGGAGAGAGACAGAGCGTGAGTGGGGGAGGGGCAGAGAGAGAGGGAGACACAGAGTCTGAAGCAGGCTCCAGGCTCTGGGCTGTCAGCACAGAGCCTGACGCAGGGCTCGAACTCATGAGCTGTGAGGTCATGACCTGAGATGAAGTTGGACACCCAACTGACTGAGCCACCCAGGTGCCCCAATCTCATCCTCTATTCTAAATATACTTAACATTGCTGAAAAGAAGTAAGTTTTGAATGAATACACAAATTCATATTAAAAGATGAATTGAAGATTTGAAGTAGTTTTCCTAAGAGGTGTTTTAGGGTGATTGTATAAATAGGTCTCCACAGTTATTTGGATAAGATTATGGATTGCATAGATCCTTAACAACTCATGAATCGATGCTTTATATATTTGCTTGATGTTTGCCAGAGTTAGCACATCTCCTTGATGGAAACTAACCCTCCTCCCCAATTAATGACAGTAGTGAAAATAACATAACATTAATGATGTTATGACATTAATGACAAGCAACTCTGTGTCAGCCACAGAGTTGAGTGCTTTACATTTATTATTTCTTTTAATTCTGCTAACAGCCATATTAGGCAAAAAACATTATTTCTATTTCATAGATGGGAAACCAGAGACCCAGGAAACTTCATCTTGTCCAAAGTCACATGGGCGTAGAACCACATTTTAGTCTCCGGTCTGCCTGGAGTATCCTCTTTCACTCTCTGTTGTTTTTTTTTTTTCTTTTAAACTTTTTTATTTAGGAACAATTTCAAATTTACCAAAAAAAAAAAAAAAAAAAAAAAGAAAGAAAAAAGAAATGTAAAAAGAACTGGTTATACTCAGATATGCCTGTTAACAGTTTGTCCCATTTTAGAGCCCACACACTCCTATTATACTGCCTCACCACAAAGAGTCCATCGTTTATTTTTAGAGTCCTGGATTTAGTTGATCTCATGGTCAGCCCAGTGTGTCCCACCTAGTTTGGTGCCCTAGTGCGATTCTAAGCTTTAAATATCTTTGAAATGTAAGAATCTGTGTCACATTGTAGTTATATAAAGACTAGACATGAGTCTAATACATAAGTCTTTCTGGGGTGGGAAAGGACCGCCTTTTGAAAATTGCTCTTCTATTATGGTTTTGGCTCTGCTGATTATTTTCCAAAGGATATTGACAAAAGACTGACGGTGATAAATAATGCATCTTTTGTTTTTTTACCTTGCTGAGATTTCCTTTTTGAGTGACATTTTTTTTTCCTTTTTACGTTAGTTTATTTACAGAATTGTCAAGATAAAAATTAAATGCAAGTCAGTTCTTTAGGCTTTCCAAGGATATGTCCAGAAGAGGGCAGACTTGTACGTTGTAACAGTTCCCTGCGTAATTAAGCGATCTGCATGCCCACAGTGTACAGTGACAATGAAGAGAGATTTAATAATAAATATTACGGAAGGCTTATTTTTATTTGGTGAAGCATTTGTAATAAGACATCAGATTGAAAAGGTTTACAACAGCAATATACTCGATTCGGTGTATTCTAAATTCAAAGAAAACATTTCTTTGAATCTATTTTTCTTTCCAGGAAAGCACTAGTTTTCTCAGTATTTCTGAGGGCGTTTAAAAAAAAAGTTCCCCATTCTGGGTGTGTTTTACCTCCTGTTGGATAGTCACCAAGTCAATTTCAGTGGTGAATGCTTTTGAAGGCAGAGAACGTGTAAAGGAAAAAAAAAAGTTTATATAGAGTTTGCTGCATTATTTCATTTACTCTGCTGCTAAAAGGGGGGATGGTGAGAATCCACTAGCTGTGAACCGGCTTCTTGACTGCGCCGTATCAGGGCAGAATTACATGCCTTTCGCCGTCTTTCCATCCTCCTGCCTATAGCACTACCACCTGCCCCACCCATCGCTGACCCTCATGATAGCACCACCTCGTGGCTATTTCCAGGAACTGCAAGAGCCCATCTCCTTGCGTCTTTCATCTCCTCTCAGTTGTAAGCATCCTTCATTTTGTGTAGGGAAACTTCTTTCATTTGGAACCTGCTGTAACCATTTCCCCCCTATTCATCCATATTCCTACTTCTTCCTTCATATGTTGGAGAACTCTCACAGTATCTCCTAGGGTAGAGGTCTGAAGTTTATACAATTTGGAAGTCATCCTTTAAAAAATATATACACAATGATGAATTACAATTAGATATAGGCCTTTGGAGGGGGGTGAAGAACGCTGAAGAGTAAAATTTATTAATTTTTATTTCTTTATTACTCCCTTACTGTGTTCCCTTTTTCCCTCCTTTTTCCGTATGTGAGCTTAAAACAAACAAACAACAACAACAAAAAAAAAACATTAAAACTCTGGCTATCCTAGTTTCTGAGTATTGACCTGAAGACTCAGTTTCGTTTTGAGATGAAATTAGATACAGCGAATATTGCCAGTGATCTCTAGAGGCCTTTTCCTAATCTCCTCCCTCACTCTATTCAATCAGATCCCCACCCTGCAAACAAGCAGTCAGAATAAGTACAAGGATGTTTCTTATTCTGTTTGCTATCAATTCTGCTTAATTATCAGCATTATAACAGTATTAGGTTGCACTTTATTTTAAAAATCAATTTTTATTTCAAATATACGCCAGTTCAGCTGCACTCTAGGGCGTTCTGGCCTGGCTGCAAAAATTAACAACCATGTATAGCACTTTTATTAAGGAAACTGCTACCAGTGTTCCAAATAACAAGCTTAGAAATGAAATTTGAGAAAACAGTGTGCATGTAAGCTTGGGCCAGTCTTCATGACTTAGAAGGCAATCTGGTGTTTTACTCCATGTTCTTTGTGTGGTGTTCCCGTTTTCCGGCATATGTCTTCCCTCTGATGATGGCTTACTGTATCTGCACACATCTCCCATTACTCGGTATTTCTGTACATAGCCTTGCTTTTAAAATCATGTGTCTTTAGAAGTTAATGGTTTATTACGGTGCCTTCAAAAGAATGTCAGTATCATTTGTCATGAAGGGCAAGACAACCACAAAAATAAATACAATGAAATTAAATACTAAGCAGATACTCAAGGCTGCCTGGGCCCTCTTCCTCTTTTAAAAAGGAAGATTAGAAAATGTTGGAGAGGCTTGAAGTATCAAGTTAGAGATGAAGACTTTATTCTAGACCTAATCAGAATGCTTCAGAGAGCAAAGGGACTGCATTTCTAAGTGATTCAGTGGTACTTACTGTTCCATTCGGGTTCTAAGATGACGTTGAAAAACTCTGATGGGGAAGGTCTTGCATTTACTTTTGTAGACATTGCTCATGTCTTGTGACATACATTCCATTAGCATACTGTGGGATGGAATTGGAAGTTGCGATATATTGAGGAACACGTTTTTTACCCTGGATTTTTTTCCCCTGACTTTTGCATGTTGTTTTACCCTGATTTTATTGGTATAATACCTATTTCCCAGAATCACTGTAGTGTTAAATAAGATCAACAGAAGTGAAAAGTGCTGGAACAGTGTTCGGCCCTCGAAAAAATGACACTGCCCTCAATTCTTATTTTTCCCCAACCAAGGAGTGGCTGAGAAGTAAGACAGAGAGGGCAACATCTGCACATTGCCATCCATTTCACTGTTTAAAAGGCACACAAGCCCCCCTTTTTTTATAGCTATGTAATGATTTGAACCTAAGTTACATTTTAGAGCTTGATTTTAAAGTGAATTAGTATCAACATCACATGAGTTTTTATTTATTTTTTATTTTTTATTTTGTTCAGTTTCAGAAAATGGAGTGTCAGAAACATAACAATGAGGGTTTCTTTGGACTGACATTGGAAATTGAGATTTCTCAGTGTAACGTTTATACATACAAGTAGATTTCATAATTTGGAAAATTTTTAAGACGTGTGTTGGAGGAATTTGTAGCTGTCAGAAGATTTTATTATCTGACATTTTACAGAAGTGAACCAAACCTGGAGGAAAGCAATTGATCTATTCGCACTCATGCACATAAGTTATAACTAACATCACAGGTATAAAATCAGAGTATACAGTTCTTGCGTAAGGACAAAGCATTTGTTCTTCAAATGAGATGGTGGTGGCCTTCGAGAGATTGCTGCAGCTTTAAATGGCACTTGCCAATTTTTAAAAGTATTATCTAGAACACCTTAAGGCTCAATGTGTAGTAATGTAGTTACTACAGAGCTGTTAGATTCGTTGCCAAATAGTGTTCAGAATCCAGAGATCAGATAAATTATATTTTAATTGGGTTTTAAAGCTAAGGTGAATAACTAGATAAGGTAGAATTAGTCAGAAACATATTAATGTAATAAAACCTTTGGTTCTCTGAAGCTCTTGCACTAAAGACCAGTCAGCTATCACTGATGAACGATGTCATGGAGCAGTCCGGGAAGATGGGCATTGATAGGTGGGAACACTGGCATCCAGCATAATCGTATTACCTGCAGCAGTGGAAAGCCGGAGGCCTGACCTGAGCTCTTGGTTGTATCACAGAATTTTGAACACAGAATGAAATCTAGTTTTATCAAGCTGATAGGACTTCTCAGTGACAGCATTTATTACTTTTTTGTTGTTGTTGTTTTCTTAAAATTTCAAGGCATAGCACCAAGTTGTTTGTGTATGAGTGTTTTCAGTGCCTGATTATGTAGAGGATGGATAGTTGAAGTACTTGAGATCAACTGATGGTAAATCTAGATTTTTTAAAGTTTAACTTTCTATGTAAGCCTGATCACTTTTCAGTCTCTCTGATTCCCCATTATTGTACCTATCTGTTTACATCAGAATAAATATGTCCAAATAATTGTTCTCTTGATGGATATGTAATAAATACAACAACTGGGGTGCCTGGGTGGCTCAGTCAGTTAAGTGTCTGACTTCAGCTCAGGTCATGATCTCACAGTTTGTAAGTTCGAGCCCCGCATCAGGCTCTGTGTTGCCGGCTCAGAGCCTGGAGCCTGCTTCAGATTCTGTGTTTCCCTCTCTCTCTGCCCCTCCCCTGCTCACGCTCTGTCTCTCTCACTCTCTCTAAAAAATAAACATTAAAAAATAATAAATAAATAAAATACATCCACTTAAAATATTTTGTGTTCTGTAAACTTTTAAAAAATATTTTTTAACATGTATAGTTTCTTTTTTAAGCACATGGATTACTTTTCCTCCTAAAAAAAAAAAAAAAGTTTGCTTTGGGAGTTTATATTTTGCTTCTTTGTTTTACTGGGTTTTTAAGAATATCTTAATTACATATTTTATGATTAGTCATTTGTCAATAAACTCAATTAGAAATCTGTTAGTGGCTCAGTCGGTTGAGTGTCTGACTTCGACTCAGGTCATGATCTCACGGGTTGTGAGTTCAAGCCCCGCGTCGGGCTCTGTGGTGACAGCTTGGGGCCTGGAACGTGCTTCGGATTCTGTGTCTCTCTCTCTCTCTGCTCCTCCCCTGCTCACACTCTGTCTCTCAAAGATAAATAAATATTAAAAAAAAATAAAAGTTTAGTGATAAGTCCAGTTATAGGTAGAGAGAAATGAATGGTTGTTTTATGTCAGCAATGATCGGTTAGAAAATATAAAGAAAATTCTTACAGAATTTCAAAGCCATCCTTTTTTTTTCTTTTTTTTAGAGAAAGAGAGACAGAGTGTGAATGGGGAAAGGGTCGAGAGAAACAGGGAGACACAGAATCCAAAACAGGCTCCAGGCTCTGAGCTGTCAGCACAGAGCCCAATGCAGGGCTCCAGCTCAGGATCTGCGAGCTGAAGTCAGATACTCAGTGGACAGAGCCACTCAGGTGCCCCTGAAGTCATCCTTTTCTTACAATCACATGTACATTGCTGAGCCTTAAAGAGTATGCTACCTTGAAAGGCTTAAAACTCAGGTATAGTACACTTTGCAAAGAGTTGAAACGTCCATTATGGCTGCATTAATGTCTTCATACACAAATTTAATCTTTTAATCATGTTAATGTTACTGGCCTACTAGCAATGTGATGTTTAATTTTTTTTCTCTCTCTCTCCAGTAGCAATGAGGGTTTTTATGGTGTAATCCCCAACCTTTTAAAGATTTCCCATTGCAACTATTTGTGTGGGGTCACAAGGACAAGACTAAGAATTGAAAAAGTAGCACTCAATGGTCTATAAAGAGTCTGATACATATAAATGTGCAGCTCACATGTACTTCCAGTGGATTCTCGTGCTCTGTAGGATATTGATATAGGAGCTCCAAACACTTTCACTCTTCCCTGCCTATTTAGATACCCTCTCTACCATCATGCACCTGTCCTGTCCACTCACCATGACTTAAGCCTCTTTCTCCATCTTCACTGTATTTTCTCTGCAAAAAATCTAGGCTTCCCTGTTCTACCCTCAGAACTCTTCCATGTAAGGTGACATTTGATGAAGAGATAAATATGTGTTAATTTGGAAGGTGTTAGGGGGTATTCCTCTGAAGGTATACATTTGCATGTCAGAAGGGTGCTCTATGCCAAAGGAGTGATTGTTATAGTGAGAATTTCAGACAGCACAGCAAGCCTACTGACGGGTATATATTTAGACCAGCAGTCTTGAATTTCTGAATTTCTACACCAGCTGGGAGATGGTCAGTCCACCTTAATGTGGATCCTGCAGATCCCAGCCTTGATACCAGGTTGGACTTTTAGACCCATGTTTTTTTGTTTTTTGTTTTTTGTTTTCTTTACGTTGTTATTCAAAAGTTAACATCCTCAAATTGGTTAGCTCATTTATCAGTAACAGCTTTTGTTTCTCCATAGCCTATAATTTGAAAGTTGGCCTTTCATTGTGACCTTACACACATTTATTTTGACTGTCTTGTTCTCATTGCTACCGTCTCAGAACAGGTTACATCAGCCCTGCATCGGGCCACTCTCTCTGTTATTTCTGCCTTGTTCTGGCTATGTACTGCTTGAGTACCAGCAGCAGTCACTGGGTGGTTCTGGGTAATCGACTGTATTCTGGGACTTGTCATGGGACATGGAGGCTGCTCTTCCATAAGAAGCCATGTGTAAATCTCACTAATAAAATTGCTCCACAAAGTAGTAAGAATTCCATGGGAATACAGGTGGCAAGTTCTGGATGATATCTGTTTCTAAATCACAATGGTATTTAGTATAAGGAGAGAAAAGTACTTTTTGAGAATAATTGTAGTAGTTCTTAGAGATTGCATGCTCTCACTTGTCATATTGGAGCTAATAAAAAAACGTCATTATTTAGAACTTAGGTTTCAAGCATAAATCCTTTATATCCATTGGCTTATGTCATCACCACCCCAACAGTTTGAAGAGGGACAGTTACTAATTGAATTGCACATTTAAGGACACTGAGCATTGGAGAGTGTGACAACCTTGTTCCGTTTCATGCAGCTGGCAACTGTCTGTTCCAAGATTCATATATGCACACACTGACTCCAGACTCAATCCAGAACCTGACTCCCAACTGACAAACTGGGAAACTAGAACCATGAAGATGTTGGATTGCCCAGGATCAGACATCTAGTCAGGGGTGGAGCTGATCTAAGTCTCCAGGGCCATGACTCCCAAGGCCAGGGCATGGCCATCCATCAGGCCTCCCTCTCCCACTAAAATTCTAGATTTTGTTTTGTTAAGAAATTGTTCTCAGTTTTTACAAAGAAAACCAGAGGGAAAACATTGTAGTAGTAGTTAGTACTGAAAGAAGAAATAAAATATAGTGAGGCTGCATCTTAAAATAGTTTGATTCTGCCAGGCCAACTAGCCTCATGGTAGGAATAGAATGCTGAAGGAGGGTGTTCTGGTGCTAATATATGTGATTATGTCTATAATTTATTGTTCTCACACACTGAGCCACATTTTACTGGAGTCCCCAAACCAGAGAGGCAGTTATTATCCCCGGTAAGTGGTGGAGTCAGGATTAATTAGGATCCCTATCTGTCTGGCTACAGATCCCATTTGTGTTATACATTCTGTTCTGGCTTGGAGGAAAGTCACATGAGACACAGTGTGGAAATGAAAAACTCGATATGGACTGCTCCATTTGATACATTGAGAGCATGAAGTTCCATTTATGGACATATGGCTTCATTGAAGCCTGACTTAGGAGAAGTCATTGGGAACACACAGCTCATAGAATACCTTTTCAGGGGAGGATGTTAAAAAGAAGTCTGGATTCACTAGCAAAATCACCCTACAAGACAGGAATCAGTTGGGCATTGTATTCATTTGTTAATAAGAGTGACATAAATCACAACAACTTCAAAAAGATAGATGTTTATTTGTATCATATACAAAAAGAAACCCAGAAACAGACATGTTCCTGATGACATGTTTGATATTATCAGTGTCCCAGCTTGCAGGCATATATATTGTCATTCTCAGAAGAGCAAAGGTCAAATGACATCAATTAATACTATTAACTTTTCTCAAAAATAAGTTTTTTTCCCTATGATTTGAATTTTAAAACTAACAGATACTCTGTGCATTGAAAAATAGAAAATTAAACAGGGTAGAAAAAATATATATATTTCTTGATCACCCAATCAGAACTGCATTTTAACATTGGGTATAAATCTTTGTGATATTTTTCCATGTGAAGGTTTTAATGTTTTTTTCCTACATAGTTAGCATCGTGTGTTTTCAGTATGTTCAATTTCTTTTTCACGTGACAGTTTATTTCTTTATAGCAGCAAGCACTAGACCAATGTAGTTTGTTTATCAAATTATTTCAGTTTCTTTCTTTAAGTAACTTATGTGCCGAGTATCCTGGAGATGAATAACCTCAGTCACAAGCTCTGTCCTCTGGGATTGTAGAGAAACTCATTTATTCAGCAGATATGTAGATGAGTGCCTGTCATATCCCTGTACAGTGCTGGACACCATGAATCTGGTGGTTAGGACAGTCTGTTAGGGGAGACTCAAAGGTGATCCAATGATACCTCTGTCAATGTGATGCACATTAAGACAGAGCTGTGCACAGGGCACTATGGAAGTAGAAGAAAAGGACTACTAAATTGGACCTAGGGAATTAGGGGTGGAATGTTGCAAGGACAGATGTTTGGGCTGATTTTTAAAGGAGTTAGGTGAAAAGGTAGGAAAGGATATTCTAGGCAGAGGGAGGTCCATGAGCAAGAAAAGTAGTAAAACTCATCAATAGAATGATCAGAGCCCTCTGCTTCCATCCAGTCTAGTGCCCTCTTTTCCCAAATGGGAGAACACAGAAGCACAGAGAGGTTAATTAATGTGCTTAAAATCACGTAAGTGCTGAAACCAGAGCATGTCTCTTTACCCTAACACAAGGGGAGTTATTGCTCAAGGTGAAGGCTAGCTTAAGCCTTCCTACTCCATTTCATATTTAACACCACATGAGGGAAATGATCAACAATACTTCACAATAAGAGGAATATTTTGAGACCTTTTGATTCACTGTGTTAATTATACTGAGACCTGAACTGGGAGTCTATTACTTTGAACTGAAAAACTGAGTCTATTACTTTGGCCAGTAAAGGAGATTATTTTTCCAGTAGGATTTTTCTCAAAATTACGTATCAAAATACATACCTCAATGACATCAAGATAAATGCCAGGTATAGTCCAGTATCAAATACAGCAAAACTTCAGTTAGCCAGACCCCACAGCCCTCCATTATAATTTACTCTTGCTTTTCCTTTCAGAGAAGAGATTATGAGATAGGGGTGCATTATCAAACAACAAGCTAATAACATGCCAGACACTGTGTTCTGAGTCTCCACAGTGGGCTCCCCACTGTGTTCAGAACTCTTTGTTGCTTTCACTAAGATGGGTGCCCCTCGGGAGCATATAGTTGAAGTGAATCAACATAGATTTATTTCAGAAAGTCACTTCCAGGGTCAGCACACAATGAGCCAACACTTCTATTGTTCTGCAGAAAACCAAAAACTAATATTTACAGCAATGGCCTTCTACATGGAAGATACCAACCTTCAAAGGCACATAGAGCTAGCTTCTGCTGACCTGGTGGGAAAGGGGCTAGTTTAGCTATAAATGGTCAAATAACCAGAGCCTGTACCCTAAGAATTCTGATGTGTCAGTTTTCTAGCATGGGTAAGTTATATGTTTACAGTGGTTACATTATTGAGGGCTTAAAGTACTACCTTGTTGCATTTTAAATCCTGTATAAGCAGAGTTCACTTTCAGATTTCTAGGATAATATTTCATATGTTAAAAAACATTCATTCGTGAAAAGATTTATCAATTCCAGTGAAGAATCTAACTCATTAGTGAGGTTTTTGTTTGTTTGTTTGTTTTGCCGAAGCTCTTCCTTGATGGTAATTAGAGAGGTTTTTCTTACACATAGATAGGTAACATTTCCTACTTAGGTTCTAATAGATTTTTTTTTCTTTTTTTTTTTCATTTTTTCATTGAGAGGGAGAGAGAGCAAGCGAGTGAGCAGGGGAGGGGCAGAGAGAGAGACACACACAGAATCGAAAGCAGGCTCCAGGCTGTAGGCTCTGAGCTGTCAGCACAGAACCTGATGCCGGGCTTGAACTCACAGACTGTGAGATCATGACCTGAGCTGAAGTCGGACACTTAACTGACTGAGCAACCCAGGCACCCCTAATAGATTTTGTATCCTGTTGGGCCTAGGATAGTTCTCCCTGTTTTTTGGTTTGTTTTTGTTTTGTTTTGTTTTGTTTTTTTGTGTGAAATTGGAGGTTAGGTGTTCTCATTTACTTTGTAAGTTTTTAAAAGTAATATCCTAAAATGATGCAAGAAACACTGATAGAACCAGAAATTTTTATAAAAACATGTCCCCCTTGTAAAGCAATAGCTTCAGAAACTGAACAAAGGCATATATGATTTGCATTGCTATGGAATTTATAAGTCATTAGGCTGGTTTCAAGGGTAGGTAAGTTTCTTTCAACAAAAATAAGTTCATGCAATGAGTATTTATCAGGTATTTGCTATGTGCTGGGGGCCAAGGAGGGGAGGGTCTAAAGGCTTTACAGCATATGGCTCTGCTCATAATGTCTGTAAATCAGCATCTAGAAGATGAGTACACAAAGGCCATATCATGAGATGGTATAAGTGCCCCAAAGGAGAGGGAAAAATAGAGGTAAGGTGACCCGGAAGAACTTCATGAAGGAAGCAGAATTCACTATGGACTTGATGAGGCAGTTTTGATAAAGCTATACAAGGTGGGGGGAGAGGGGAAATAGGAGGGCTTTTGGAAAGAAGGCAGTGGCAATGATTGGTGTGGGAATTGAGACTTTGGGTTGACTGGCTGAATGAGGCACCAGAGTTCCCATCCTTCACCTGTAGAAAAGGTGTGCCAGTGGCCTCTGAAGTCTCCTCTTCACACAGCACCCTGTCTCATGCCCTCCGGTGACTCAATAAATGTTGGCTGGATGAATAAAAGAAAAAGAAGTTTGTAATCAAGTCCATAGTTGTTAGAGAGTTATTCTGTTAGCAGGAGCATGAGATGCAGTGGAGAGCAGGCCAAGGACTTACCCTGACATTCATTCATGGTCTCTGGCACGGAGCTATGCACAAAGGATGCTCCCACCTATGCCAGCTGGCTCATCTCCGGGCATCCCACCAAGATTACCTAGTTAATGAAATAAAAATATTGATAGCTCTTGTATTGAAAGGTAAGAGGAATGTCCTGCCATTGACACCAGTATAACCTGATGGCTAATGATAGATATTCTTTTTCAACGTTTATTTATTTTTGGGACAGAGAGAGACAGAGCATGAACGGGGGAGGGGCAGAGAGAGAGGGAGACACAGAATCGGAAACAGGCTCCAGGCTCCGAGCCATCAGCCCCAGAGCCTGACGCGGGGCTCCAACTCACGGACCGCGAGATCGTGACCTGGCTGAAGTCGGGCGCTTAACCGACTGCGCCACCCAGGCGCCCCTTAATGATAGATATTCTAAAAGTAGATTGCTTGGGTTCAAATTTTGGCCTTATCAGGGAAGAGCTGTATGCCCTGCTTTATTCATCTGTAAAATATGGATGATGATAGTACTTCCTTTGTAATTGGGATAATTAAATGAATTAATGCAGTGAAGTGCTGCAAACCATGCCTGACACGTGGTATTAATACTTTTGTTAAAGATAACATTGATGGGCGCCAGCTTGGCTCAGTCTGTAGAGCGTGTGACTCTTGATCTCGGGGTTGTGAGTTTGAACCCCACATTGGGGGTAGAGTTGACTTGAACAGTAATGATAATAAGACTTTAAGAAAAGGATATTGATGTGAGAGAGCTAAGCTGTGGTAGGAGAAATGGGGGGTGGGGGGACAGTATATCGAGGTGCAAACAATCCTATATATCTGTTCCAAGAAAATGCTAGAGGTCTGTTAAGCGTATTTAATTTAATCCATCAGCCTGATAATCCCTACCGAATTGTTTATAAATATGAGCCATGGAAGTTGGAGATTTCTAACTGAACAAGAAAGATATCATGGAAACTGTCAAATACAGATGCATTTGAAAGAAAAAATATACACAACTGAAGAATGGTTGCTCACCATTTCACGGCACAGTAGGGTACCATTTATACTCCATATCGTAGGCTATGGGTATATTTTGATCCCCAAGGCCTTCTTTAGATTTGATCAGGGAATGATAGGGTTGGGTTTATTGCCTCTATAATTGTGTAAACTTTTTTCATATTTGGCAAATACTTCATATTTGAAAATACTTTCCTATTTCAGATGAAATAGGAAAGTCTTAGGCTTATTGCTTTCCACGAAAATGTTAATTTTATGTGTGAGTTATATGGAAGACCATGTTAACTTGCAGAACTGATCTTTTTTTTCCGTGTTTCAGGATAATAGGGTTCATTAAAAACAGAATGAGAAGACCTGTTAACTTCTAAAATACCTGATAATGGTTAAACAACCCCCCAGGACAGCTAGATGCTGAGTTGTCAAAATTTTCCCATATTGTGTGTGGTTACTTGAATATTATAAGCCAGATTTTTAAAATGTAATAACTGTATTGTATAAGAAGATTGATTTTTCTGAACTTTTACAGAAATATTTTCAGAAGGTAAGTCTCTAGGTATGTCTTCAAAGGCATATATGACTGAAAATATAAATAGAAAAGCAAATGCGTGCTTCATAATTATGGAGTAAAGAAAAATTTAATTTCAGCAAAACTATAACATAGAATTACATGTAGGCATTACCATTACTACTTAAGATCAATAAAGATTTTGTGAAAGAAAACATGATTTACTGGTTGTATTAGGGAGAATGTGGCAACATCAGAAGAAGGCATCTTATGTGAGAGAAAATTGTATTCATTATGAACAAAAAAACACACCTGCAAATATTTGTCCCTTTCTGTAAATTTCATATTGAATCTTTGGGGAATTCAATAGTGTGGTAAATGTAATTTGTAGTTCTTTACAATTATGGTCTAAATAGATGAAGTCTAAAGGGAGTTTGCCTATTTGATTTTCAAATTTGCATCACTTAAAATCTAATCAGGCCAACTGTTCAGATTTTTATTAGATATGAAATACATGAATGGGTTCAAGCCCGCACTGTGTGTCGAAAGAATATATCTGATTTTACGGCAGGCCTTGACTAAGGGGTTCAGTTAGCATGTGGTTCAGCCCTGTCCCTGTAAAGATTGTTTACTTGAATTGCTACCCTTCGATTTTCAGTAACCAGTGTTTTATAGGCCAGCAGATTGCCTTTGATTTTTGAGAATTTGCGGTAACATATTGAGCTTAACAGATTTATGCAGGAATGTAAAATAAAAATAGTGTAGCAGGCACTTGGGATTTTAGAACACAGAGGGGATTAGGTTTACAGATGGCTGATACAGATAATGGCATTGAGTAATTTAGCCATGTAAGGTAATCTGTTGTTGACAGAATATATTAACATTTACCCCACATACACAGGTGTTTGGGCTGCACAGCGCAAGTGACACAGTGCAAGCAGTGTCTTTTGTAGCCTAAGTCTGAATTTTGAAATGTCTAAAACATGATTGGGTTTAAGGATTTATTTTATGGAGGTATTCTAAGAGATTACTAAAACATGCTATATACTTTATCCAACTCATTTGCCTTTAAGATCTTCATTCTTTGTTTGCTACTCCATCCAAACCATCAAAGAATTTCTAAGGGATTCTGATTTAATTAATGGGTGTTTTCTAGAAAAAGAGGCAGAAAATCATGGCTGTTACTATAATTTAAAAAACAATGTAAAGTCTCCTATCCATTCTCTTAAAATGATAGCTCTTAGCTGCATAATAGAATCATTTATGCAGCTTATTAAAACTATAAATGTTGGGGGGGCGGTGCCTGGGTGGTTCAGTGGGTTAAGTGTCCAACTTTTGACTTCAGCTCAGGTCGTGATCTTATGGTTCGTGGGTTCAAGTCCCAAATTGGGCTCTGTGCTGGAAGTGTGGAGCCTGCTTGGGATTCTCTCTCTCTTCTCTCTCTCTCTCTCTGCCCCTGCCCCTCTCACACTGTCTCTCTCAAAATAAATAAATAAACTTAAAAAAAATACAGATGTTGGAACCCTACCCTCAAAAATGTTCAGATGAGTCCAGTGTACAGCCTGTAGTAATCTGTGTGCAATAATTACGTTTACTCTCTCAGTAAAAGTCAACGTCTAAAAGGTTTATAGGTTTCTCCATCCAAACTTCTTTTACCCACAGGTATCAGACAGTCTTCCCAAAACAGTCTTTGAATGAAATTTTTTACCTTCCCAGGAGGCTCAGGATCCTTAGCCCCTAAAAATATTGATGCCAATGCTATCAGCCCTAAATTCAGTTTCCTAAGCTCCACCTTCCTTAGACAACTGCATTTGTAGCTGTGGGTATGTCCCCACTGAGAGATGGGTCACAGCAACTCATTTTGTAGGCCACACGTATTGTCATCACTTGGCCTTTGCTTGTTACTTTGCATTTAACCTGGAATCCACTGTTCATTGCTCCTGCATATCATCCATCCAAATCCAGGTTCTATCTCAAGGTCTAGGCACCAAATCGTTAGGAACCTCCATCCCACCCTTCTCTGCTGTGCCTAACTCAGCATTCCCATTGCTTATTTTCTTATATCCTCAGTTGATTGCTTCAGGCATTTCCTGTCTTCTATTGCTCGCATTATGCACTATTCCGTAGACTTGCCCTCCCCCAAGCAAAGTGAAACAAAAGAAGAACAACAATAACCTTGCAGGGACAGGCAGAAGGTAGATACTCAAGAAATACCTGTTGAATGATTATCGTCACAAAAGGAAGTGAAAAGCAGCAGTAAGGGTTGTACAACTCTGTGAATATACAAAAAAAACAAAAACAAAACAAAACAAACCCAAAAAACACTGAATTGAGTACTTGAACACAGTGAATTTTGTGTTGTATAAATTACATCACAATAAAGCTGTTATAAGAAAAGAGGAAAAGGTTTTATGAGAGGCATTGTTGTGTTGACTTTCTTTTTCTAGCTGGAAACAAAAGAGCATTCATATAACAGCAAAATTGAATTCTACCCTGGGAGTGTTCTGAGGACAGTAGTTGGTGTTGCTTCTTATTATGTGAAACTTGAGAACATGGCCAGTAAACTATGGCCCGGCGCATGTTTTTGTAAATGAAATTTTATATGTCGTCTGTGGCTGCCTTCTCACTACAAGAACAGAATTGAGTAGCAACGACAGAGACTGTATGTTCCACAAAGATTAAAGTATTTATTGTCTGGTCCCATACAGAGACAGTTTGCTGGCCCCTGCTTTAGACTTTATGTTTGAAGTTATGTATCATTTGTATCCTTTCTAGTGTCATTTCTATTGCACACTCATGAAGAACTGAAATTCTTATTAAAGTCTTTCTGATGATGGTAAGAGTGTGTGTGTATGTGTGTGAGATGACTCAGGATGTAGGCCTGTGAAATCAAAGTCCTAAAAAATGATGTCCCTTTTCTTCAGAGTTTCTGTTAATACAGGACACAGGGTTTGGCTTTTTTAGGCATGCTGGGCCCTTCTGACGTTTAGTCCCCACTTGCATTCTCTCTGTCCTTCAAAGTCCTTCTCAAATGTCACCCATCTCATGGGCTTGTCCTCAACCTCTACTGAAAGACAAGGCTCTCACTTTTCACTGGTACATTTGGTGCCCCTCCCTGAAGCCATATCCTTCACTGCACTTTGAAAACAACGTGAGCAGCCTGGGTGGCTCAGTGGGTTAAGTGTCCGACTTCAGCTCAGGTCATGGTCTCCGAGTGAGTGAGTTTGAGCCCCATGTCAGGCTTAGAGCTAGCAGTGTGGAGCCTGCTTGGGATTCTCATGCTGTCCTCTCTCTCTGCCCCTCCCTTCTCTCTCTCTCTCAAAATAAATAACAACTTAAAAAAATAATTTGAATAATTTTCACTCTAAGGACATAACTTGAACACTCTGCCTTTTCCCCATTCCAGACAAGAGAGGCACAAAGATGAATATGACAGTTTGTGACTTGGACTTCATAGCCCTGTCCCTGTGAAGCAGCAGCCAGTTTCTTTGACTTCTCTACCTCTTTTCTTGCCCCCCAACCTACCTGTACTTGATTTTCACCTGTACTGTTTACTTTGTGATCTCCACAAGGAAAGCTGACACAGGGATGTGGTCAAAACTTCACCTTTGTACATGTATTTTTTAAATCAGGAAGTGCAGTTTATGGGGCAGGATCAGTTACTGAGTAGGGATGTGGATCCTGTGATCTGATGCCTGTTTCAGGATCATGGCTTCTTCACCTGCTTGCCGTGTGAACTTGGCCCCAGGTTCCTTATCTGTGCAATAAGACAATTATGGAAAGTACTTCTTTGGGTTGCTGTGACATGTGGATGGTTTGACATGAATGGAACTGTCAAAACCATGTTACCAGTTGTTGTTTCAACATTGGTTACAAACTCAGTGCTTATGAATTTTTTTTTATTCAGGTAGTTAAACTAAGGTCTAGTATCCTATGTTTTATATATCCATTTTTATTCTCCCAGAGCCTAATGAAGTAGTAGAATATGTACCAATCCATAATTGAACCAGGAAAAGAACATGACTTACCTTCAGTCACATGATAAAGAAGGAATATTCAGCTCTCACACTCCGAACTACTGATCAGAAATCCATTCTTTTCTTGACTAGCTTCTGTCATTCTTCTTCATTCTTATGGGTGACAGATGCAGCTATCATATAAAAGTCTTCTGGGGGCACCTGGGTCGCTCAGTTAAGCACCTGATTTTGGCTCAGGTCATGGTCTCACAGCTCCTGAGTTTGAGTCCTTCAGTGGGCTCTGTGCTGACAGCTCAGAGCCTGGAGCCTGTTTCAGATTTTTTGTCTCCTTCTCTCTCTGCCCTTTTCCTGCTCACTCTCTCACTCTCTCAAAAATGAATAAACATTAAAAAAAGAAATCAAGGTCTTCTGATCTGTAAAGCCATCAACCTCACCTGATTGTTACAATTTTCTCCTACATAATTAGATCTAAACTCTTCAAAGAGCATAACTAGGCTCCGTAAACTTTACTTTTATGTGTTATTTCATTGCAAGTTTCAAGAGGCAATTAAATTTTAACAAAAGGAAAACTTTTAGATCAACTATGCCATGCATACTTGTCCCATAAATTCTGAGTGGGTCTAAAGGTCTGCGATAATTATGCAAAAATGCAAAGAATAAACCAAGTTTTCAACCATCTTCTTTTTATTTGAACCTGTGGGTTTTCTCTTTTCACTATCATTGTTATTCAGGGAACATACATGATTCATGAGAGTGAAAATTTTTGATATATTTAACCTGAAATCTGTTTCAGAGTTGGTATATCAACTTCAGAAGAAATGCCTCTCTCTTCAAACAAAACCAAAAAAAAAAAAAAATGTCTGGTTGTTTCTATGAATGCTGCTTCAAACCTATATTAGTCATAATTTCTTGGACATCACTTCATTCCAAAGTAGAAGTTGCCCTTAATCTTAGAGTATCTGTTGAAAGCACACATTTGCCCATGGATATTTGAGAGGTTTTACTTTGGCAGAGTTTGCAAGGCAGGGAACGGTATTAAATATTCGCATCTCCGCATGTTCATATCTCAGCGCCTTGGTAAAATTACCTCCCCTCCCCAATCTTGCTATCTTCCCTCAGTTGTGTTTCAAGACCTCCCATAATGTAGTTTAATATGTTAAACTTTAGAAGTCAGATAAAGTCAGAACAGCCAAGGGGAGTTTCATACGATGCTTTTGTTCCCTAGGAAAGATCTTGAAAGAGAGGGAGGGCATGACCTTCTATTTAGTCCAGTGTGCTTCATGATACTTGTATCCAGATTCCACCAATCAGAGGCTAGAGAAGACAACAGTAATAGGAATAATTGAAGTGCAGCTGATTCTGCTCACACCTGATCTCTCAACATTTCAACTCCCTGCGCTATGCCTGCAAGTGCTTCTGGGGGCCCCAGGGGACGTCTCATGCGCTCTCACACAAGGCTGCTCTCTATTAGGAGTTAATGAGTCCATCAGCTATCTGCTGAGAGTGGAGGTCACGGGCTGATGCCTGCATACCAGGCTTCTGTTGGGAAGTTAGGATACTTCTCTCCCTTTGAAAAAAAAATAATGTTATTCATTTTTAGAGAGAGAGAGAGAGAGACAGAGCGTGAGTGGGGGAGGAGCAGAGAGAGAGGGAGACACAGAATCCAAGGCAGGCTCCAGGCTCTGAGCTGTTACCACAGAGCCTGATGCGGGGCTCGAACCCACAAACCACGAGATCCTGACCTGAGCCAAAGTCAGACACTTAACCACCTGAGCCACCTGGGTGTCCCTGCTTTCTCCTTTTGGATCACATATTTGATCCACCCTCACCAGTTTGCCAGAATAACAGGAGATACGCAATTCCTATTTACAAAGTGCTAGATAGTTCTAGGCTGGTGACTGAATATAAAAACTAGGCACAGTGATTTCACCCTGTGAAACAAGAGCTGTCATAATGGCCTAGAGACAGGTTGAATGTGTGGCTCTCTATTCCTTCCATTCCTACTCATCCAGAGAAGTTGACTTTTATCTGTTTTAAGCCCTAAGACTCCAGAAAATTTGGCTTGTGATGTCACTTCTGCCCTAATTAGTTTACATTTATGTTTCACGACTTATATTTTAGTCTCACACAAAATATTTCCTTTTGGCAGTCTACTTAGCAATTGGCACTGTTATAAAAGTGATCTTATACCTTGGGACTTTATTTATGTTTAAAGAGAACATCCTATAATTATATACTGAAAGTGATGGGAAAATGGACTTTGAGAAGAGAGGAGTACTTTCCTGCAATTTCTAAGAGCTGTATCTTATGTAAGATAAAGTACTTTATTTGATGGTTTGGGCAAAAGAGACAGGAAAGACTATTTTGTAATTATTGCTAACTTCTAGGGATTGATTATTGAACAGAAAATTCATTAACATTATGTTTTAAAAGTGGTGAAGCATGTTGAGTCCATTTTTCTGAAACGACAAAACTACTCTGGAAATCTCATCTCTTTTCAATGTAACCCTCTGAATATTTCCCGGCCACCCTACAGCGTGGTAGGGCAGACAGATAAAGATAGATATTATAAAGACAGAGTGGGTAATGCATTGCCTTATCCAGAGAGTCTGCAGAATCTTGAACAGTTTTCATTTACATGTGTTTTCTGCAGTGTTGAAAATCATGTAGGTAGAATGAGGGGCGATGTGTGCGGAAGAATCAGAGGTGTGTATACAGAAATGGTGGACCACTTACTGCAAACACGCATCCTTGTCAACATCTCCAGTTCCTCCTCCAAAACTGCCAGTGATAGGGAAGCCCCTGAGAAGGGATGTGATGTACTGTCAGGGGAATGCTTAGCATCTGATGAGTACAAATCAAGATTTGAGTTCTGGCCCTGAAGTATGCCTTCTACTGTGAGACCCTAAGGAAATAATTTTCCTTTGCTAAGTCCTGATATCTTCATGTGTTAAAAGAAGTACAGTAGCATGGCACAGGTCATTGCCATTCAGCGTCCTCTCTTATACCTTCTCCATTCTCTACCATTATCTGTCCTACTCTGTGCCCTAGAAGGCTGACCCCTTCAGAAAGGATCTTCAATGCCTCTTGCTTACCAGCATCCTGTTAGGTTGGGCCAATGGAAGAGGTCATGGGAGACAGGGCAGTGCATGTCTTCACTGTTGTCTGACTGCTCTGGGCTCCCTGTGGTGGCTGCATCCTTCCCTGTCTACAATTTCCTGGTGTGCCCTGTCAACAACTCTCTTACCTGGTTCCTGTAAAGTTCACTCTTCCCCTGCTTCTTAAAGTCTAGAAGAGAAAGGACATGCCCTTCCTGCTGTCGAAGTCTCTGAGAAGCTCAGTGTCCCTTCACCCTGCTCTTGCCTGTCTGTCCACCATCCCTTTATCAAAATGAATGAACCACCTGCATTGGATTTCTTGTTCCTGCCAGGACCCTACCTCATCTGAGTAGCTGTCCTAGGTTTCTCCCAGGTCTTTTGAGAAGTTCAAATGAAATAGTATATGAAAGCATTTTATAAATTCTAATGTAATACAAATGCTAGTTTTCAGTTTTACTGCCCTAAACATCCATCCATTTTTCCTTTGGCTTCCATTGTTATTATTTTTAGCTTAAATTTACTCCTTCCTAAATTCTGTTAAAGCTGATCTGTCCCCTCATGTTAAGGAGTAAATACAACCTCTGACAGTTCCTCAGAGCCTTGAAAAACATGGCATTTGCACCCGAACCTGCTTTTCTCTGAATTAATCAGTGTGAATTGCTTTAAATGTTATTCATATGCCTTGATGGTAAAGACGGTAAATGTCCCCTCCATTCTGGTCATTCTTTTGAACACATTCTGGTTCAAGATTGTTTCTCTTTCACTGTAATGTTCAGAACTAAATATTCCAGATTACCATCTCACCTCACAGTAGTTAACCTGTTTGTTTTGTTTGTTTTGTTTCCCACCAACATTTTCTCTTTTCCAGCCACTTTTCTTCAGCTTTTTTTTCTTTTTAAGCTTGCATGATAGGCAGAATAATCTCACCAAAGGTGTCCACATGCTAATCCCCAGAACCTGTGAATATGTCACCTTGTTACAAGAGACATCACAGATGGATTTCATTTAAGGACCTTGAGATGGGGAGATTGTCTGGATGGGCTCAGTTTAATCACAGTGGTCCTCAAGAGTAGATGAGGGAGATAGAAGGGTGGGGATCAAAGTGATGTGATGAGAGTACTCATTTGCTCTTGCTGGCTTTGAAGATGGAAGAGGGGGGGCATGAGCCAAGTGACATGGAGGGCATCTACAAGCTGGAAAAGGCAAACAAACAAATTCTCCCCTAGAGCCTCCAGAAAGGAATGATGGTCTGTTGACACCTTGATTTTCGTCTGGGGACACCCTTGTTAAACTTTTGACCTGTAGACTGGAAGAATCATAAATTTAAGTTGTTTTAGGCCACTGAGTTTGTGGTAATTTGTTATTTAGAAAACAAATACTCTTGGGTGGAACATTGATATTTTTCCCTTTATTTTCCTAGGATTTGTCTCATCATTTCAAGATGTTGAGAATATCCCCAGTTATGTTTCCATTAGCTAGTGCATTACATATAGGCACAAGATTTATTCATTCATAAATTTGTTCAGCCATCTAACCATGTTGCCAATGCAGATGTTGACCATGTCAGGACCTTGGAAAAAGTTCAGAGATTTTTTTTTTTTAAGTTTAGAGATTGGGCATTGGTAGTTGTCTCCCAATTAATAATTATGTATTAGCACCATTTGTGATCCTACCCAACTGTATCATTATCTAGCTACTATTCATTTCTCTTGTCCACTGGACTCTCAGGCCAGATTTGTTAAATAACTGTTTTTTTTTTTCTGTTAACATCAGAAGCATACTTAGAAACAAATGGCACATATACCTCCCTTCCTATTTACCATTCTAGTAATACTCTAAAGATTTGATAAGAAAATAGGCTAAAGACAGATTTGGAACACAAGTGGGAATATTTTAAAATCCAAGTTTCAGTCTCCTCATTGTGGCCATACTGTGCAGCCTGAGAATCTATGCAGAGAGGAGAAAGAAAAATTGTCATGAATTTATTGGGGGCTTTCGCATCTTCTATTTCAGTGACTAAAGTGAATTTGTCTTAAGCCATTTTTTATGCTTCACCTCTGTGTGGAAACGCAGGACTCCTGAAAGGGATAATCCTTTGGGAACTGGAGAAACAAGTCCATTTATTAGTGTTCATCAAGTAAACAATTAGCCACCTTGTTAATAGTATAGTAATGATAACCCTTGATTTTGCTTCTTCCTTTTGGACATTAGGGGTCTTATGTCCTCTTCTAAGCCATTTACACAAGCAGGAGCATTGAGATTTGCTCTTTTTGATGGATCATATTTTCTCCTTGCAGAGAAAGCCTTGTATTTTCTTCTCAGCACTTGGTTGAAATGGGATCCATATCAATTTGTCTTAGCCACTGAATGGTACTTACCATGTTATATAGTGAGCTATAAAGTTCTGTTCATAATAAATAGGTGAACTGCTTTCCCAAACCTGTTTCTCATTTAATTTAATTTAATTTAATTTAATGCAGAATAGTCAAACTGGCTACATGATGCTAATTCATGTTGAAAAGGTTCTGAGTTTAGACTACCAATCCTCAGAGTGTTCCAGGCCAAAGAGGTTTATGAGAAAAGATATATTTATCATTGAAACGAGTAGAAGAATTTAATTTTAGTTTTATTCTAATACTTAACATCTTCATAGCCGCTGCTTAGAATCCACGAGAGAAAATCTACTCAAGTCATATTTCCAAGATCATGACATCAGAAAAAGCCATTCCCTTGAAGGTTGGGGGAAAGATTGTCTGGCAGTTCTGCTGACTCAACTGTAAAGTTACAACGAGTACATCTCTCTCGCAGTTGAGAAGTGGCCAATACCAAGGAATTTCATGTTTGAACTGTTTAATCTAAATTACATGCATTTGCAAATTCAGGCAAAGACAATATAGCTTATAAAAGTCCTCTAATGTTTTCAAAGTTGTTACCTTCATTTGGTAACAACTGATTACCATGTGTTAAGCAGGAGAAAACACCTGCAAACAATATCCTTGTCCGGCTATTGATTCTGCTTTAACTGTGCTTGTTCAGGTACAAAACCATTAGCTACTTCTTGATAGTTTTTATGATCGGACTTAGCACCTAGTATTGAGCAAGCACTGAAGAATGCATCTTCCGTTAAAAGGTTGATTTATTAGTTTATATGTAAAAGAACACTGGAGGTTATAAAGGTAACAAAGACCTTAAACATTATATCGATTTTTTTCCCCCAGAGCTTTTTTTCTTCTTGTTGTACTGCAGGGTAATAAAATTTCACTAGACCCATTGGATCCATAAAATCTGAAGTACAACCACCAACTGATAGAAATGAAATTGTTTGACTGGAGCGATAAGCAAAGACTTGGCTTTGAACTCTGAGTAGTATAAGTCGTGCTGCTGGCCTGTGAGGGTGAATCACAGCGTGCTGTGCACTGAAGGACAAGCATATATCTGCAGGAGCTCCCAGTTCAGTAATCACTGGGTGATGCCATGACCTTTACATGCCCACGGTGACCTCCAAATGAGGATCTTTAGAAATGGAAAATCAACACCATGTCTCTTGTAGAACTTAGATTTTTCCTTGTATGAATTAAGTTGTGGATAAAACATTTCAAATTCAGAGTAAAGAGAATAAGAAAGTAAGAATTTCTCTTTGCAAATCCCCAAATCCATTACCTTTAAAATAGCAAAGGTTTTTTTGTTTTGTTTTGTTTTGTTTTTTTTCAAGAGGAGGAGCTGCAGGCTCACCAAAGTACTCCTTGCTATTGTGTTACAGACTGGAGTTTTCTGAGCTTCTACTCTGCTGGGCACTGACCTGTGCAAACCCTCATCATGTGAACTATCAGTCATGTTACCTTGGTCTGGTCCCAGCACAACCCTGTTCTTTGTAGCCCCCAGCACTGGGCCAATCAAGGCCTGAGGCATGGCTCCCCATTACCAATCAAGTATAAGAGAGGAGCATCAACATTTTCCTGATCCATCCAGGCAAAGTGAGATTTCTTTCAGTGGCAAGAGCTTGAGAACAATATGCAAGTCAGGGAATGTGTAGGCAAGGTCTACCAGAAAGCTGCCCCATTTCCATTTTTGTGAATTGACCCAGAAAGGATTAGAATAGGAGGATGCCTGACCAATTAGAAAGTTTTTTGCTTAGTCCAGATAACTGACCTGGAATCTCAGCAACTGTACTTTAAAGGTACCTGCAAGTGTTTTCTCATGCCTGGTGGGATTAGAGTGGAGGTAAACTCACAGTAATTCACTCTTGGTCTGTTTCTGTCAAAAAAAGGCAGTTCTGAAGCCACTGAGACCTTAGATCAAAGCCAGATCCTAGACAAGTAGCTTTCTTCCATAGCTCCATCTATCTATCAATTTCTTTCTTGTTCTTTCTTTTTCTTTCTTTCTTTCTTTCTTTCTTTCTTTCTTTCTTTCTTTCTGGAATCTAGATTCAGATTGACTGTATTTTTGTCATTTTTTTCCAGTTTATTAAACCTCAAGATGCATTAACTGGTTAGTAACCAGAGACTCGGTTTTTCTCTTTAGTTTTAGGTATTTCATGTTTCTTATTAACTGCCTTATTCATACTCAACATCATTGAAAACCAGCTGCTATGGCAAGGAGTAGGGTCAAAGAATGACTAAGTTCCATTTGCTAGGACCCTCTTGTCTCATAGATGTGAAGCAGATTGTGCTGGTACACACAGGGGCTGGATGTAGAAGGGTACCTTCTCTTGAAGTGAATTAATGTTGTGCAGGTTTTATAGGTCACACATAGTGCCTAAAAGCTTGTGTTGTAAATGAATATTTGACAGCATCCAGTTTAATTTTGGAAGTCAGATGCCCCATAGCCCCACATTTTTCCTAAAGCATAGATGTGTTCATTTCTATTGTATGATCACCAGTCTTGTGCAGGTGAAGTGCTGTCCACACACAGCATACCAGCTGTGCACATCTTCACATTAGGCTGGGGTGGTGCTGAAAGAGAACTAATTCAAGGACCACAGTCTATCCCAGAGGGTCCCCGAACCAGGGAGGACAAATACGATGCACTTGGGCCATTCCCTCCCATTTTAGCCCCACTGCCAGACATCACTAGTTGATTGCAGCTCTCTTTGTCAAACTAAAGAATGTGTCTCAACACTGAGTTCTAAATAGCCTCTGTCAGTTACTCATGGCTGTCATGCTACTAGGAACCCAGCTGCCTTTTGCTAGCCTTCCTTTAGAAGGTCATTTTAATGGCCATCTGGCAGCACTGTCTCTGCTGCCAGAGGAAATAGCCATGGCTGTGAGGTGGCCCCCAGGATATATACCACACCTGCCAGCCCAAACACATCATCCCAACAAAAAAGGGGGGCAGCGAATTACCTTGCCACAAAATGTCTGCTTCTCTTGCGATTCAGTGCTAAACACATCTTACCTTAGCCCATAGAAATGATCTAAATGATATAACAAAGCACAGCAACTCCCTGCCAGGGGGACCATTGGAAATTTGATCAGCGGGCACTAATATTCCTGACTGATGTCTAGTCATGTTTCTATTTATGTATCTGTTTAGAGCTATGACTATTTACACCTTTCATATTGCTGGTGATTCCAGGAAGGTGGGAACAGCCTTTGAATGGAGTAGAATTTACCATCAAACCAATGGAAAGTACCCTAAGTGTTCCAGGAGCCACCAGATTTAAGACCGTACATGCTGCAGGCCGAATATGGCCTAGAATACTCGCAGGGCCATTTGATTAATTTCAGAAATCCCACCTCCTAATTTTCCTTTGTATTCTGTCCTTTTCTCATTTAAATAAGGTCGATTTACTGAAGGAGGAGAGAAAATTAACATATCCTGACCCTGTTCCACCTGCCAGCATCTCATAGTTATTTCATCCAGTCCATACAATAACCCTGAGGCATGGGTATTATTATCTCATTTTTCAGATGAGACAACCGGGGCTCATGGGCACTTACCCAAGGTCTTTACATTATTGCTTAAATGTATTAATGGCAGAGCCAATATTCAAATTCAGATGTGAAAAAAAATATATTTAATAAAGTATATTAGTTTCTCCCCCCTTTTAACAACTCATGAGAAAAAAAAATGTATACAGAGGTTTTCTTTGAAAATGTCACCAGAAGCTTCCTTTTGCTCTAATAATCCACATCTTTGTGGGTTCTGGTTTATGAAAGAAGATGTGACTTATTCCATGACTTTCTGCTAAAGAATGAATTTGAGAATGTTAAGGTAATTTTCCGGATGAGACAATGGGATAAACAATGCGAGTTTCTAGGGAAACGTTTTGATGATAACAAATAGTGTTGCCATACCGACTGATTTGGTACCGGATCATCTTGTTCACACTGGACATCATCCCCCTCACCCCACCAGCCTTTTCTCTCCCTTCCTTTTTTTTTAAATTTATTTTATGTTGTATTTATTTGAGAGAGAGAGACAGACAGAGAATGAGAATGAGTGAGGGAGGGGCAGAGAGAGGGAGACACAGAATCTGAAGCAGACTCCAGGCTGTGAGCTGTCAGCCTGGGGCTCGAACCCACAAACCATGAGATCATGACCTGAGCAGAAGTTGGATGCTTACCCAGCTGAGTCACCCAGGTGCCCCTCCCCTTCCTTGTACCTGAACAGTCTGAGGAAAGGTGCACACCCCACATGTGAAACCTATATAATGACTGAAGAGCTCTTTTTCCCAGACTCTTTAATCTAAAACAAGTGACTCAGTCTAACATCCTACATGTTGGTGGAAAGGGAGCCTTTGACCTTCAATCCTTACCAAGTGGCAGAGGATACTTGACTGTAAATAAAACTCCATTTAAGTATGGCTTTTTAGAAATTGGAAGAATCAAATCCCTGCACTTGAATGGCATTTCGAAGCATTGTTAATTCTAAGATTTTTTTTTCCTCTGTTCAAGTCACTCTTTGAGAAGTCATTTTTATTTGCCTGCCTGCTCAGGATTATATGGCGTGTAAGTGGCAAGCATTCCCTGTAATGCACTGGGGGAGGGCACCCACTAAAAGAGAGCTCAAGCTGAATGACATTGGTTGTGAAATGATGCCTTTTTCTGCTAGGCTGTGTGATATTTAGCATGCCTTGACATATGCTAAATTACTAAATTTCAAAATACTCAGAAATCCCTAGAGAATGTTACATGGACTATGTGGGTAAGATTTCTCCCATGATTACAAGTCTAAAACATTTTCCACAATTTCAAATCAATATTTTATCTGGACTTTACCAAAATGATTTGACACATTGAACCTGACTGTATTCTTAAGTAATGGCTTTACTCTATTGGGAGAATAACTTATGCGAGGTGTTCTTAATACATGTTGTCTATTGAAACTGACTTCTAAGTTTTAATAATGAAGGTCTTGGTATCTGGAAACATCTAGCAATGAAAGAATTCATGGTGATGGGTAATGGAATAATGTAAGTGTATACTTTTTTCTTCCCTAAGGAATTCTAGGCACATTGCTATTTATTATTTTTCATATCCAAAAGAGGCATTTGTAGCCCATTAATTATTTTTTGGTAGTGAATTATTTTCAAATCATGTATTAAGGTTTCAGGCCATGTTCAAAAGGGCATGTATCTTATTCCCTTTTCTAGACTGGGTATTTATTTTGCTAGCACTTGGTGGTTATGTTCTCCTTACTTATACCTTATATACACAGTGTAGTTGGAATCTTTACACCTGCATTATTAACCCCAACAGTCCTCAGAAAAATAACATACCTGTGTTCATGGAAAGAAGGAAAGAAATAAGGAAGGAAAGGGAGAAAGAAAGAAAAATTATTTTAGTCCTTGCAGCTCCATAGAAATTGCTCTTTTCACAGCATCAGTGAACTCTGCCTTGCCACAGATCCTTCTCATACCTTCTTGACTTGTAGCAGCTGATCTAAAATGAAGTCCCTTCAGCTTTCTTATCTCACTTGTACAACATAGTGAGTGCACTAAATGCCCCTGAATTGTCCACTTTAAAATAGTGACTTTTATGTTATATGAGATTCACCTTAATTTAAAAAAACAAAACAAAACATTTTATTCATATTGTTAGGGTTTTGGAATGATGAGGGTGTAGAGCTGAAGTCAAGGGTCGTATGCTTAACTAAGCCACCCAGGTGCCCCATGAATATATAGTTTTAAATGAAAATAATGCAAAGTAAAGACATATTAAAAAAAAATCTAAGTGTCAAAAATTCCATTATATCTGCTGATTAACTATCTTTACCTTAGTCCTATCATGTGTTTGTATTTGTCTTTTTAGGAACTTGAAATTTCAGTGTTTGTATGGCATATTCATTCTTTTTTTTTTAGACTTTGAATCCTTTCCTTCTCTCAGTTCTATTCCAGATTGCATTAGTGATCTTCTAGCTGCCCCATCTCTCCTTAGGACTACCCACAGCCCAGCCTCACAGCATGTCACATTCCCCTGTCTTACTTGTGGCTGGATTTTGGAAAAACAATGACCTACTCTAACCTAGAGAGTTGAGGTCAGAAGACTATGAGCCTGTCAACTTTATTTGACACAGTTGAACAGCAGCTTTCCAAATATCCCCCAAATTGGGCTTGGAGCATATGGAATAAATTCTGCATTTCTGGTTGAATTCTCCCTCTGTCTCTTGTGTCCCCACCCTCCCAGATCCTGGGTGCTTTTCACTTGGCTAGATCTTTCCCTTGAAACAAAGATCTGCCAGCTTTGTTTCCAATTAGCCCTCCCAAGGCAAATGGGACCTGCATTTATCCCTAAACCTTGTTCCTGCCTGGATCTCACAAAGTAGCCATTTATCACTCCCCTACTCGAATAACTCCCTTGCATTTCACCTTCTTACAGTGTCACTACACAGTCTGAGTGGAACTGGATGTTTCTTCCCTGCCTGGGATTTATCTGTATTGCATTGTCTTTTCCCTTGAAAATATTTGGGATCCATACTTCTGTTTCTCTTAGTCCTTTTCAGTAGTTGGTTCCTGCCAAAGACCCACTTCCTCTTCCCTGGTAGCCTGGCAAGGTCAGTTCTACAATGCTACTGATCCCTTCCTGGGAAGCATGTCTGGTGATTGGTCACTAAGTTACTAAAAGCCATATATCATAATGTCCCTGATCTACTTCTCCCTTACTTCTAAGAAAAATCCTTTTCTGCCTTTGTCTTCCTGAAACAGGTTCTCTATTAAATAGCAGGAGGTAACCTTGCTTTCCTTTTTAAACAAATCTTTTAAGATGAAAAACTCTTTCTGAAAAAAAATGCTCTTCCGATTTTACATTTGTCAGTGTTTTATATAATAATAATAATAATAACTGACATTTTTAGGTGCTTTTTGTGTATTACAGAAAGGGTTGAGCATCATCAGATTTATACTCTTAATAGCCCTTGGAGACAGGTACTGTGGTTATCCTTATTTTACTGATGATGAAGTAGGCTCGGGGAGGTTAAATAGTCTGCCCATGGTCACGCTATCTATTAAGTGACAGAACTGCTTGTGAAGTTCAGACTGTTGACTTCAGGGACCAAGTCAAATGACTTGGCTTTCTTATACCTCACCAAAAAATGCTAAATTCAGTTTAAGCCACTAAGTTAACAAAAAAAGCAAAATTCTGATGTGAACAAGAAGGGTGTACATGTATTAAGTAACTGACCATGGTGGGAGCTCAATATTTTGGGGGACAACAAACTAAGCCAACCCTCATGCCTGTTTAGTAAGCCCCCTGCCCCTAAGATAATTATTTTGAAATTTGAGGACAGCACATTATATGCATTTTTTTTCCATGAGTAAACTAATTCACTAAGCACTTTGCATGAGAAAGTGGCTGAAGAGGGGACTGTCCTTCCATCTACTCCTTTTGAATAAAGCTATCAAAAGAAAGGGGCCAAAAATAAATGGCAGGTTCCTTTCATCCTCTTTATCAAGTCCTTATTCCAGACAGAAATGCTTCCCAATAAACTGAGAGAAGACCATGAGTAAATTACCTGGGAATGGAAGGTTAAGGAGCCCACCTAGGGGCAGAGAAGGATAGTCTTGATTCTCTAGCTGAGAGCCTCAGCCCTTGTGATATAGGGACTCCAGAACTCTCTGGAGCCCACCTGTCTGTGCTCTCTTCCCCCCTCTGCCTGTCTCTGGTTGCTTTTCCTTTCACTCTGGGCCAATGATTTTGAAAGTACGGTATTCATCTCTGTGTACAATCAACTCAAATGGAATAGCTTTTCACATTTTAAAATTCAGTGCAAGATATTGTCTGGCTTTGTGGTTTCTGAGATTATACAGCATGCCAAAAATGTGGTTTTATTGACAAATGAGCGCATTTATCTGGCATGAGCAAAAGAATTAGTGTCATAGTCGAAATAACTTACTAGATGGTCTGATTTGAAAGAGACCAAAGCAGCGTCCCGCCACCTGTGAAAGTGGCTGATATTCTATTACTTCCGTGGAAGTTATGTAAGGTTTGGGTTTCTACAGCAGATAGGTACATATTCCTAGGAGCAGCAAGAGGCTAGGCCCTCATGAACTAGGTCCTTTCTTAGGGTGTGGGGAATGAGTAGCTTCTGAGAAGAGCAGCCTAGAGATCAGAGAATTCATGTGGAAAGGGTGACTGCAGGAAATGGGATGAGGGCAGTGAGGGAACGCAAGAGGAAAGGCTTCCCAGACAACCCACAGGCCTCACAAATATGTCATGGATGTCCTTCTAGATCCCGGGTGCCTTTCCATTCCTCTGCCAGGAGTCTGCTCGAACCTCTGTCTTTTCAAAAATGCCTTGGGGGGGCACCTGGGTGGCTCAGTCGGTTAAGCGTCCGACTTCGACTCAGGTCACGATCTCGCAGTCCGTGAGTTCGAGCCCCGCGTCAGGCTCTGGGCTGATGGCTCAGAGCCTGGAGCCTGCTTCCGATTCTGTGTCTCCCTCTCTCTCTGCTCCTCCCCCGTTCATGCTCTGTCTCTCTCTGTCTCAAAAATAAATAAACGTTAAAAAAATTTTTTTTAAATGCCTTGGGGAAGAAATTCTATCTATGCTTATTGTATTCAAGTGCCTATCTTCCTTCTGATTTCTAAGGTACTTACTGTATGTTAGTTTATAAACTCAGCCCCTTGATGTCGCCTGTTGTGCCCTGGAATAGACTGGAGTGGACATTGCTACCATCTACTGGGCTGCACGCTTTGCCCACATGGAAAACTGTTTCCACACTGATTGTTGGATTCACCTTATCTATGTTAAGTACCTCACCACCTTACATTGGCAACTGGGAGGGTTTCCCTAGGAATTGTATTCTGTCAGGACACAGATACAATAATAATAGGTGGCAGGCCATACCAGAGGATTGAGGTCTCCAGTGAATTACTGTGAGGAAAGCAATTTGACACACTTTCATCCTCTGATGAAAGCTAAATGTGATATCTAGGTGTAAACATTAAAAAAAAAAAAAAAGAATGGAAAGTCACACATGGAGGGGGGACCTGAGAGTGTGGTGGCAATCTCCACCCAGAGTGTGTGGGGGGGGAAACTTGAGGTGATTTAACAGCATTATTTCTTTCCAAGATACATGCCTTCGTGGAACTTGCTGGCCTGATTCCTGGATCCTATCAATTTAGCAAGGACATACACAAAAAATTACTCCTGTAGTCCAACTGAAATTGGAGCTGGAAACACTGGCTTTCTTCTGTTTGGAAAGATCTACAATGCAGAGGAGTTTGGGCAGTTCCATGTTGGGTTCTTTAACCCATTATTATCTGTTGATTTAAGACTGACTAATGAGGATGACAGACATGACATTTACTCCTCTATTCCTTGGTCTGGCATGTTTTGTAAATTCAAAAACAAATGTACAGGCATAGTCAGATAGCTCCTCTCTTAACCTTCCACTCAGAAATATACTTTCTCGGGTGCCTGGGTGGATTAGTCGGGTTAGTGTCTTACTCTTGATTTTGGCTCAGGTCATGATCACAGGGTCAAGGAATGGAGCCCCTCTTGGGGCTCTGTGATGGCAATGGGGACCCTGCTTGGGATTCTCTCTCTCCCTCTCTCTCTGCTCCTCCCCTGCTCACATGTGTGTATACGTGTGTGTGAGTGCCTGTATGCAACTCCTTATTCTTTCAACCTTGATGAACCTGATATTATTGTTTTTCCTCATTTTCAGATGTGGAAATGGGGCTTCAGTATACTGTCCTGAATCACATGAAAGGGAAGTTAGAGGGATTTAAACTCGGGTTGGCCTGCCTGAAGGGTTATCCTATACTTCCTTAATAAATATGTAGTATTTATGATCCCATAGTGATGTGGAACAAGCCGTTCCCAAGCTGTGTGGTATAAAACAACCAACATTTTATGTCTTTGTTCACAGTTCTGCAGTTTGGACAGGGCTTGGCAGGGACAGCTCATTTGTGTAACAGCTGGGGCAGCTCTGCTGGGCCCTGAGGTCAGTTCTGTTGTGGCCACACCTCCATGGCTAGCAAGTTGGCCGTGGCTACTGGCTTACTTCTCAGCTGGGGCTTTTGGTTGGAGATCTCACTGGTCCTCCATGTGGCCTCTATTCAGAGCTAGGTTAGACTTTTCTCAACACAAAGGCAGAAATGCCTTGTCTTTCTAAGGCTTACCCTCCAGACTGGCCCAGCATGGCTTGCAAAGCATTCTTTGGTTAAAACAGGTCACAGGGCTGGCCAGCTTCAAGGGAGGAGCCTCGGAAAGGGCATGGATCCTAGTAGGCATGGTTCACAGAAGTGGTTCAAAGTTAATAGTCTACCTTAAAAAGACAACATTTTTTCATTGTTTTTTGCTATCATCAGAGAATCCATGAAGGACATACACATTTTATTCCTATCTATTCACCGCTGTAATCAACACAGAGAAGATACAGATTAGGCTTAGGCCCTGTAGTGGTACCTGATATGCCAGAAGTTCAACCAGAAACCAAAACCAAACAAAAGCAATTAAACTGGCAAGCAGGGGTGGTGAGTATAAACACACGGACGGTTGGGCACATTCATTCTGTAGGTAGTTTTAAAAGCGACGAATGACCAGACTACACTCCATCGTAATTTCTGGGACAAGTGCCTTTTGTTTGAGGCACTCGAGCTTGCCTGCTTTTCATAATTAAGGGAGACAGTACTCGAGCACACAGACACCCTTGCCCCTAGGTGCACATGAAGGGATAGGAATTGGATATGCTGGGGTTAGGTTACACGTGGAATGAGAGATGTGGGGTGTCTAGATTAACGTGGGGGTTTGTTCTAAGAGCAACAATAAAGAGTCACGTAACTTTTTATTACATACAGGGCATTCACTTAGGGAATGGATCTTCAGGTTTTGTTTCTAAAATAGATCACATATTTTCAGTGCTTATTGAAGGAACCAAGGGGAGTGGGTGAGAGGGTGTCATGGCAATCCTTGTTATTTATAGTTGGCGATATTGTTAGTGTTCACCCCACGGAGAACCGAATCGCATCTAAGCCCATAATTTCCATATCTTTGGAAAGCTTTTAGCTCCTCACTGCCTGTTGGCATGGTAACATGACAAGAGTTATGATGTCAAAACCGTATGAACTCATGATTGATCTAAAATTATTTGGGCACCTTTCCCATTTCAAATTTCCATTGAGAGGGAATGAGAGGCCACGTGGCAACTTCATTCAAAAGAAAAAAATAAAAACATCTTTTTTTCCCCCCTAAATTGTCCTGAAATAAATTCTCTGTTTTCCTTTCCATGTAATGCTAAAAAGATTACTGTCCTTCTGATGGTTTTTGGCATTTTATTTCAAATTCAGATATTTTAATCTCTTTCTCTATTTTTTTTTTCCATTCCGATTGAAATCAGTGGTTGAGACTAGCATTATCTTTAGACTGCACATGAAAAGCAGGGCAGGTGTGTCGGCTGGAATTCGCAGGTGTCTCCTGAAGTGAAGGTGACCTTGAGGAAATGCTGAGAGTTGGCAGAGAGGTCAGGAGATACTAAGAGCTACTATGTTTTGAGTGTTTGCCAGCAATGGTGTTATTATCACTTCCATATAGAGGGGCAAACTGAATGGTCAGTCACACAGATGAAGTAAGTTGCTTGAGGCCAGACAGTGACAATGTGGCAGAAGAGATTTGTTGGGGGAAAAAATATCTATATATCTCTATCTCTATCTCTATCTCTATTTCTATCTCTATCTATATATATCTGAGCTTGCTAGCAGGAGAAGTGGAATTTACTCATGTGAAGATCAGTGGAAAAGAGAGAGCTCCATCCCCTCTGGAAATGTATTTGACCGGATTTCTTTATTTTAGCCTCAGTTGAATGATCTGTAAAATGGGGGTAATAATAGAAACCTGTCAAGATAAACTATGAGAATAAGAGCTAAAGATAGAGCCCAGTGCTTACAGAAGATGACCAAGAAATGCTGATGGCCCTGAAGAAGCAAATAGATTTACAGCTAATTCTCAGAGATTAGAGAGGAGGATGAACTCATTCTTATTTCAGGCACCATGTGCTTTGTGACTTCAGACATAAAACTTGACCATAATGCTGGAGCTGGGCACATCTACTCCTACGACCAAAATAATTTCTTTAATCAGATCTCAATCTGACCATTGTTAAGTAAAATTCTTCATCTTCAACCTTCAGCATTATTCCTCTGCACAATTCATAACCAAATGATGGTTTGAAGTTAGAGGGCATTATAATTTTTTTTCTGCTTAATGTTATTAGACTCACATTTATGTGTATTTCTGAACAGACTTTAACTGAAAGCCTACTATGTGCCGGACATTCATTCAGGAAAAAGCTGAACAGAATGGCGGTCAGTGGGGAGCTTCTATTTTAGTGTGGGAGACAATAATAAAAAATGTAAGACACAAACATATACAGTGCTATATAGTAAAAATGCTAAGGAGAGGAAACTGAGCCAGAGGTGGGCCAGCAGTAGGGAGAATCAAACTAACATAAAGGTGTCAGGGCCAGGGTTAAGATTTTTAGGGCAGCTCCAAAAGTCATCACTGGGGTGACTTTTCTTACAGATATCTGGAGGAAGACACATCAGGCTAGGCAGAGGGAATAGCAAATGAAATGGCCCTGAGGCCCAATGAGTTCAGCAAAGCAAGACAGCTAGTGAGCCTAGGAACAGAGTAAATGAGAAGGATTGTAGGAGAGGTCTTCTTTTCCTATCTTTACAACACCCTCTGTGAGATAGAGAAATAAATAAATAAATAAGAAATGATTTGCCTCAGGTAATAAAGTGATTAGACCCTGACTTCGAACCGGCCCCAGTATCATCCTACTGGAATCTGCTCTTCAGCTTTTCTTCACATTTAGCATCATTCTGAGTTACTATACCATTGTTGACTCTGCAGATGTATGCGAGGGAAACTCTAAGTGATTTTCAACTGCGAGGATGTTCTGTGATGATTCTTAGACGATTAACACCTATCTCTGGTATAACAAAGATACTTGCTTACTGTTCCTCACTAAGTTACAAGAAGAAATCCAGGCCAATTGAACAAGAGATGGACGTGAGCAAATAGGAATTAAGCCACAGACATCTGTACCTTAGAGCTGAGTCACAATCACATACACAGAATTTGATGTCTCAGATGCACTTCCTCCTTGTTGAGATGTGAGTAGGTTTTGTCCCCACCCCAGGAGAGCTTGCAATTCCTCCGGCTGGCAGTTGAGGCTGGCAGTTGAGGCTGGCAGCTGAAGTTCCTCCTTCAGACTTTTCATCCGTGTAAGTGCAAGAATTGCTTTGCCAGTGGATTGACACTTTCAGTTATCATTTGGTTATTGGTTGTATACATTTGAGATTTCATAAGCATTTATTAAGTGCTATTGTATCAAGCAGTTTCAACAAGGTTTACATTTTAACCTCCCATTGACCCTGAGAAGTGTATCATTCTGTGTTCATAGATAATAAAGTTTTAAGGTTTGGTGAATTATTCCAAAAGGTGATGTATACTGCAAACGACTCTGCTGTTCTTTTGCTGTGGGGAAGGTGTTCTCTTGCAGGTGTAGTGTATTTGGCTGGTTCATCCCATCCTGCGGGAAGCAAGGGCAGCACAGAGGAGAAAAGACACACTTGCCCTCTTGAAGGAAAAGGGGTAAAGCCTTAAAGCTCTGTGGTGCAGTTGCTATGCTGTACCTTCCTCCCTTGCACTGGACCAACTGATTCTTAAATATGAGGCTTGTTCTCATAATTATACACTGAATCCTACGCTGATCTATCGTAGGGTTGCTGGTTTTTCTGTCTGCTCTGTGGTTTTGGCTTTCTAATGGACACAGCAGAGGAGTTGGCACTTAAAAGTTCTGGATATACTTAAAGAAATATTTCACAGAATTTTATTACTGGAAGGCTCTGATTAAATAATTGGGGATGACTTCTCCCTAATTTATCTGATCTACAACTGCATGGATGATGTGCATGCCTTCACACACACACACACACACACACACACACACTCTTCACTCTTCTTGAATATGAGATAAACTTACTGTCTAGACTTAGGGATGATTTTGCACCCTGAGGGACATTTGGCAATATTTGGAAGCATTTTTGGTTCTCAAAACTGAGGGAGTCAGAGCATTCCCAACATCCTGTGGGTAGAGATCAGGGACGCTGCTGAACATGCTGCAGTGAATAGGGCAGCCCCAGGATTGTTTAGTCCAAATGCCAATAGTACCATCTAGATGTCTCTATTTTTAGCATTACTATATTTACTAGAAACTTGGATTGGGAGTCCATGTATCCTTGTAGAAAATATTTTTGTTCTAATGTCAAAAAAAATGTTAACTATATGCATTGCCACTATTAATAACACAAACATATTAACACTTCTTGGGGGGAAATATAAGTTTTTCTCTGTTAGAAACTTAAAATATAGCCCTCCTTTAAAGATATTAACAATAATTATATTTTCATAGATTTCTTTTGTTTGTTCCTTTTTAATTTTCTGCACTTTTAGACTCAAACTTTGCTATTCTATGATATAAAAAATTACCTAGACAGAGGGAATTGTGTCCTTTCCTGCCCTGGTTCAATTCATCTACGAGTCTTTACTGAGTACCTGTTGGGTGTTCATCCTTGGGTGAGTGCTGGGGAAAGAAGAGATTAATGCAGGGAGTCCCCAACTGAAATAATAGTGTGAGGCAGTGATTACTCACCCAAACTGAGTAATGCCAAGTTCCCTTTGATTCTCTGTTCCATTTGAACAGATCTTCCTTGAAGTTCATGTAGGGTGAGGTTTATACCATTGGGACTCATTTTTTTTTTCTTCTTGAAGAGGATTGTTTTTATTGCAGCGAATTTATTTGTATTCATTTCTTAATGATGATGCTAAGGTAGCCAGAGCATACATTTTGGGTGTGTATTTGTGTAGCATATATTTTTTGAGTCAAGGTTGGAAGAAGGAACCCTGCCCTAACTATTTACCAGGGTATCTCTTACTATCGGACATCTTTGACTTTTCCCATTTCCTTTGTAGGGGTTTTGTTCCCCATCAGTGATTTGAACCTATTTCTATCTCTGATGGTCAAAAATTTGCATCTGACAAGTGTTAGGAGGACTGAATTGTTCTATGGCGGTGGGTTCTAGATAGTGATATCTAAAATCAGGGGACACTACCCGACTATCCCACCAGTAGTTCTGAAGCTCAAGCCACCTAACCCCTTACTAAATGCCTTTATTTTTTGGCTGAGCAGCAACAGGCAATTTGATATCAGTCTAGTAACGCTTAAGATGTTATGGAAGTGAAGAGTTAGTTTTGAATCCGAGCATTTGCTTCCACGTTTTGCCTGCCTCATTGATGACAAGCGCTGGAAGAGCCAACAGCTACTGTTGGATGGAGAAATGCTTTTAGGCTTTTTCTACAGAGAAGTACTATTAATTTTGGTGCCATTCATTGATTTTTTTTCATAGTGCCTCATAATCTGCTACTAACAATAAAAGCTAACATTTTTCTAGCAATGTTAGGCACCATGCCAAGTAATTTGGCTAATATCTCATTTAACATTGCCCAGATAGAAATACTCTACTACAATTATGGCCATTTGACACATGAAGAAACTGAGGCTCAAAGGGGTTAAGAAATTTGCATAAAATCAAAATTTTGTAAGTGGCAGAGCTCATCGGTTTGAACCCAAGGAGTCTATCTCTAGATTGTTCTTACTTATTGATTATTCTATAATACATCCCTAAAGGATGTGTCTTGGATGAAAGCAGTGTATTTAGGAAAACTTTGATAAAATAGATTCACGGACTATAGGATTTTAGACCATCATCATAGTGTCCTACTACAGGACTGAACACTTTCTGATTGGTTGCTTGCTTTGCAATAACTCCTATACTGGAGCAAATTAGTTATAGTCAAGCTTAGCTGCTGTTTAGGTCCCTTATTCCCTTAAAAACCAGAATGTCAGAATCGGAAGGGGTCTTTGAAATTATTTAATTTTATTTTTTATTTTATTTACAACTATCCATCTGAATACCATGCTAGAGATAACATGCTTTAGGACCCTACACACTTCCAAGTTATAGACCACATATCTAAGTATCAATTACTAGCAACTGATGCAAAGTAGGGAGTTGGACCAGATGCTGGCCAACAATATAAAAACAACCCTCCCCCACCCCCGCCACCTCTGGCCACTCACTAGGAACTTAGTTAGGAAATTTTAAAAATCATGCAACTTCACCTGAGCCTTCTGTCCTCATATGCAGCTAGAGATGGGATGTGTGATGACCTGGAAGTTCTTGTACGTGTCTCAGTGTCGAGAACTCGTGCCTTATTCAAACTATACATACACCTTCCAGTTTCTAAAAGGGGAATTACATGTGCTTTCTTAGATTTGTATTTCCTTTTTTTGTCTTCTTAATTTCTTGACTTCTGAGACCCAGTGAGTCTTACTGCTCTATGACTAAGTAAACTATCTGTTTATGGCCATTCGGGCCAATAAAGAATTCATATTACTAAAAAAAAAAATGCAGTGAAGTGTTGTTCATGAAGTAGGATAAAATCCTAGGATTGATTCATTATTACAAACTGAAGATCTATGAGAAATCAAGATTCAAGCAACTCAAATATGATAAAGTAATAAGTCAGACATTTTTATTCAATTTACTCAAATATTTTATTGGCAACTTTTAGAATTCTAGATATCCTGCAAAGGTAGGTCCCTTTGTCTGAGAAACTTTATAAGAAACCGTGAATGTGCATAGCCATTGAAAAGGTTGGGAGATTCATGCTGCACATACAAAACAACCAAAATCTAGGAGCCCCTGGGTGGCTCATTTGATTGAGAGTCCAACTTCAGCTCAGGTCATGATCTCACAGTTCATGAGTTCAAGTCCTGCGTCAGGCTCTGTGCTGATAGCTCAGAGCCTGGAGTCTGCTTCAGATTCTGTGTCTCCCTCTCTGTCTCTGTCCCACCCCTGCTTGCACTCTGTCTCTCAAAAATGAATAAACATTAAAAAAGAAATTAAAACAGAACAACCAAAATCTCAATGGATTAGTAAAAGTTTTCTGAAGATCCTGGAGACCCTCTAGATGGCTGTTTACCAGCTGATTCCACATGGTGGCTCTATCATCTCAAAATTAGGTCTCCACATTCCCCAGGCAGGAAATGAGGACCTGGAGAATCACACAAGGACTTTGCACCTGCCTTGGTACTAAAAGGACATCAGCACTGTTTTTACTTCTGTCTCATAGACCATAACTGATCATGTGGCCCTGTGTATTTTAGTTTTGAATGCCTAGAAAATAAAGGGGAGGGGGGGAGAATGATACTGATCGGAAACATCAGTACCTGCCTTGTTGATCTAAATATTTTAGCCCCCAAACCCTTTAATAGCACAAATTAGACTTCTAGTGACTCATTCTCTCTGAAATTACAGGGGTTGTTACTGAGATTTCTGACTCTTCTTTTCAATTTTATAATTAAAATTTAAAAACTTATTTATAATGTTTGCATTTATATTTATAAACATCATTATAATTACGTAAACACTAAAATTTATTTTTAAGAATTTTTTACGTGAAATATGTTAAGAGCAGGAGGTGCAGCTAAATTTTGTTTTATGTACATTATGTGTTGCTAATTTCTGAAGGTTTAAATTTTTCACACTATTTTGGAAAAAAGTAAGCAATTAGAAATTAATTTAGAAAAACAGGCCGCATAATCATCATTTTGTAGTGATGCTTTGGTAAATACATGAGAGCTTTAAGTTGCAATATAACTCATTTTCCGTTTTGCTTATTTATCTATTTATTTTTTTACAAATCAGTAAGCAATCAATCTTTTCCCTTTTCTAACCATCGAACTCTCTGTGCTGTCTTCCTCACTATATTCTGAATGGGCTCACTTGTTTCCACTAGTGTGCTCGGTATTAGAATTTGTACTTGATGTGCCTCATTTATCAGCCAAGTATGGAGAGATTCTGAAAGATGTTTTGTCATTTTCCACTGTCAAAATGATGCATTCGCTTATGTCCTGCTTTCTTTGAAAGAGCTTGAGTTGCACTTTTTTGCAGGGTAAAGCATGAGTATAAATGATACAAAACTAAGTAAACAGAGGAAAAAAGCAGAGCTCAGAAAACCAAACTTCAGGGGGCTTCATCTTCGAGTATACATTTTACAGTGAGAAGAGCTTAACTGCAATGTCCATGGCTACTTTTTTTAGATTTGATCTATCACCTGCTTGCATTTGGACTATTAAACCAGGTACTATAATTCTAGTAGACAGAGAGATGGAAAGAGAAGTAGTTTCTTTTCTTCTTTATTGACCCATTCAGACCCCATCCTTAATAAGAGGGCAGGATGGCAACCATGGTTAGGACATGGTGCATGTAAATTCAGGCAGAGCTTCAATGCTGGAAACAGATAAGACAATGCAGGAAAATTGTCTGGTTGATCTTTATTTTTCCTGCTTTGAGTTCTGTGTATGTAGCTTTTAGCTGTTTTATTTTTTTGCTTGTCATGACTATAGGAAAGGTCAAGGATTTGTCCTATAAATTGCTATCATAATCCAATTATTAAAAAACCTCCAATTCTGACAGTTATCACACACAGCACAAACTTTTTTGTGATTAAGATCATTCTCACAAACTCCAGGTCACTGGCTATCATAATTTAAAGCAATTTTACTAAGGAAAAGTTTACTTAAAAAAAAAGTATCCAAACTTGCTCATTATTTCATTTGTAAAATTTAAGGTTCATGTTTATGAGTATAAACATCTAGGAATCTTTCAGTGGTGTCTTACTCATGAATGGTTGTAAGTTGTTGTTATGGGAGGGAGCGAAGTCGAGAACTACCCATCTTGGTGGTGTTACTCTGAGTATGAATACCTATCTTTCTCAAGAAATGTTATGAGCGGCACAGCGCCTTGGTGACTCAGTCGGTTGAGCGTCCGACTTCAGCTCAGGTCATGATTTCACGGTTTGTAAGTTCGAACCCTGTGTCGGATTCTCTGCTGACAGCTCGGAGCCTGGACCCTATTTTGGATTCTGTGTCTCCCTCTCTCTCTGCCCCTCCCCTGCTCATACTTTGTCTCTCTCTCTCTCTCTCTCTCTCTCAAAAATAAATAAACATCCCCCAAAAAACTTAAAACAAAAATAAATGTTATGGGGGGAAAATTCTAGATAAACTCTGATTCAAATCTGAATCCATAAGTTAGAATTATTTTCTGATTTAAATTATTTAACTTTGAGTTTCTGTTTCTTCAGTTGAAAAAATAAGGATAATATGAACTTCAAGAGATTGTTTTAAGGATTAAATGTAAAAACACTAAGCAAAGTTCCTGGCTCATGGTCAATTCTCAATGAATGTTATTTTCATCGTTTTTTGCTTCCTATTAACATAGTTTCCCTACACAATGTAAATTACACTTTGAATAACATCTATGTTCTGTGCTTGTCATACCTCCTGGAGGCTTGTGACAATATATATTGGTCTGTCAATCTCTTTGCACTTGGGGAGATTTTGCTACCACTCTCTTCCCTCCACCCATATCGCCCCCAGTTTTATGCCTTCCATAGACCTGTAGTTCGTTGAGTCAAATTATACTCCATTAGTACTTGCATAACCTTTTTTTTAAGTCTACTTTTCTCTGCCTCTCTTCCATTTTTACCATAATTATTACATTTATAAGAAATCAAGTTAGTATTGATCAATAAATATTGAGAATTGTTATTAGCCTGTGCCTGTCTATAAAATAATGGATGGCTGTTGGTTTTGGAATTAAAGAATAAGATAAAAATAGAAATTATATTTGAGAAAATAAATCATAAAAATCATGAAATAAAACTCTGGAAAGCATCTCTACAATAACCTCTTCAAGGGGCCATTCAGTAGGGGGAAAAAATGAATCAAATGCTGGGATAAAGAGGACAAATTCTTACTGTCATGCAATTTATATTAATGGAAGAGATAGGCAGTAAATAAGTAAATTGAGTGAAAAGTAAATAGTATAATTCTTCGTAAAGACTGTGAAGAAATTGACCCAGGATGATAGTACTGATGATGACTAGGGAGAGAGTGTCTCTTGGAGATACTCATTCATAGGGGAGGCCTAAGAGGTCATGATAATGTTAAGGATTTAGATACTTAAAAACCTCTTGGAAATGTGTTCCTAACTGATGGAACAGCAATCAGTTGGCAAGAATGAGCTTGGAGTCTTCAAAGAACAGCAAGGATGCTGGTGCGTCTGAGATCTGATGAACAAAGAGAGGTGGGAGCTGTAACTGATGAGAATCTCAAAATGAATCCTGTGAGTCTGTTTTAAATTTGAACTCCCTGTTTTTAAGAGAAATTTTTAAATGATTACATAATTTTAATTGCTTTTTATTTGCTTAATTACTAGTACTGCAAAGCCATTGCTTCCTTTCGTTTCCATTTTATTTTCTTTTGGTTTACATAAGGTTTTGAAGGGCTAGCCTGGGAGCTAACCCACATTTATACCATATTTCTAAGAGAAAATATTCAAAGTGTACAGAAAATTTTGGACCATGGTTCCTTTTAAGATGGGGATGGTCTGCATGAGAATGCCCCAAAGCAGATCTGTCCTCATTTTATCAGAAAATCTCATTACTCCAAACTCTTGGTCTTTACTTTGGCTATATTGAAGATTACATTTGTCCTGTTCCAAAGACTTGCTACAAATTCCCTGTAACAGATTAAGAGTTGGCACAACCAATGTAATTCTGGTTTGCAGAAACTTTAACACATTAATGCTGGTGGGTTTTGTCAATTACCATGGAATTTTTGTGTGTTGCCTAAAGTGGGACTGGCAGGGTGCTCTGTTTGGAAAGCATCTTCACGTGGATGCCCAAGAAAGGCTGGTTTGTTGTTTTCTCTTTCTCCTCATTTAGCAGGTTAGTTTTGTTCTGAGAAGAAAAGACATAGTCATTGATGGGGGGCATTGATCCAAGTCTTTCTTCCTTCATACTTCAATATTAAAAGGGGGGGAAAAAGGGCTGCTGGTGCTCATTTATCATGCTGGCCCTTGTTTTACCTTAATGAAATCTTGGTTTTCTACATTTTCCTTTACAAACCATTCTTTCCAACCCCTACACACTGTCAAGCTTACAAGTTATCTTTGTGCTGATCTATACTTCATTTAGGAGAGATTTTTGCCAACGCATGCTTTAAGAAATGCGTCCAGTTTGAGAATGATGCCTTCGTTTGTAGAACTTGAGAATGGTGTGTGACTACAAGTCAGTGACCTGAGAGCAGAGGGACACTGTTCAGATCATGGGCACCAGACAGTTAGACTCACAAAGCCATATATCAGAAATAAAAACTTCCTGACTGGTCCCTCTACTTCCCATCTCTTTTCCCTCCATGATAGTCTCTGACCAGCAGCACTGTGACCTGTGTAATATATTCACTGTGTCAGACATAACCCCCTTGCTTATAAATCTTAAGGGGTTTCCCACTGCTTGCAGTAGGGATTAGCAAACTACAGCCATATACTAAAATCCATCTGACTGATTTGTCAGTAAAGTTTTATTGGAACACAGCCATACCCATTCATTTACATATGCTCAATGGCTGCTTTTGCCCTATAGGGCGGAGTTGAGTGGTTGCAGCAGATATTGTCTGACTGAAAATATTTACTATCTGGCTCTATACAGAAACTATGTGCCTCCTCTTAGCTTTCATGATCAAGTTCAAGCCCCCAAGCACAGCACTTCCCAAGCAGCCTTCAGTTGGTCTTACAGGGTTGTCTGCAGCCAGCTCCTCTGGTCTCCTTGCTCTGAGCCACTGTGGTGGCCTTCTTCCTAAAGCAGCTGTTCCTCGGCCTTCACTGTTGAGAGTTCTTTCACCTGCACTCCCTTAGCCCCAGTGGCTCTGAACTGACCTTCTTCACACTGACACCTCATCTTCTGGCCTTCTAGTTGATTTGTCACTTTTTTCTTTTTAAAAAAAATTTTAATGTTTATTTTTGAGAGAGAGAAAGAGAGTAGGAGTGGGGGAGGTGCAGAGAGAAAGAGAGAGAAAGAGAGAGAGAGAGAGAGAGAGAGAGAATCGGAAGCAGGCTCCAGGCTCTGAGCTGTCAGCACAGAGTCCAACGTGGGACTCCAACCCATGGACTGCAAGATCATGACCTGAGCCAAACTCAGCTGCTTAACCGGCTGAGCGACCCAGCGTCCCCTCTGTCACTTTTTTTCAACATTGCTCAGGACACCTTACTCTGATCATCAGCAGCCTCTTTCTTCTGTGTGTGAATCCTCCTCTGCAGTCAGAGTGGAAACCTCCAGAGTACCTTGTACACTTTCTCCTAGAATCCAGTTTGGAACTAAGCACACACTAGGTGCTGAGTAAGTAGGTGTTTATTTTGATAGTAAGGAAGTAAAGTGGCCATCCTGTGTATAAGCTGAACAAAGGACAGGTAGGGGGTGACGCAAGTGCTCTCCCATTGTCACATTAATCACTGTGTTAATGTTGCTCGTTAAGCGAGCTAATCTACTGTGTATGTTAACTTCAGTGGAGATTGACAATACCAGAAACAGAAGCAGCAAGCAGCAGTCTCAACAGCAGGGAAGTCTAAGCATGATCTTTCCTGGCCTAGAATATTCCACCATCCAGCATCCAACTTCCTAGGTATTTCCTGGAAGCCCTGGAACCAGGCAAGTGGGAGCAACCATTGGGTTGCACACAAGGACAGGTGCAGACAGGTGCATGGGTTCCAGGTATCCATCAGAAAGTAAATGTCTGCCCTTATTCTCTCCTGGGGATCAGTTGCCCATACCCTAGGCGAAAGTAGAAATAGCCATTTGCCTTATGATTATGCCTGCCCCGTATCCCAAACGCTGTTGTAGCATATGTTTGTGCATATAATAGGGTGGATGTGTCTTCTTGGAAGGATGCATTTTGACTCCAATGGCATCAAAACCTTTTGCCAGAATTTGAACATCTAGTTTTAATTTGTCATGGCATGTGTTGGAAAGATTGTCAAGACCCTCTTTAAATTTTTTGGCAAATCTCAATGCCAGCTCAGACACTATTGCTGTGAAGATACCCTCAAGGAGCTCACAGCTGAAAGGTGGATATATTATAGCCTTGGCTTCTTCCTCTGAGAACAGAGATTTCTTAGTGCTGTACATCCTCGTGGCTTGCAGGATTTTCCTCTGCACTTTGTAACCACCACTTGCTACCCATCTTAGCTATGAACCCTTGGCCCCTGCACCTACCTGCAGCACCCTGTATGGCATGTGGAGTGGTTTTGCTTTGGTTCAATGCAGTGTTGGAGGTGGGACCCTTTTGTGATTTTCCAAGGTTGTAATGGGCTAAATAAAGGACCCATTGAATATCATTATATAATCTATTTTACCCTCCCTCTGCCCTTATGTACACTCCCAGATATTGTTTTCACAGGAAGTCACATGCCAGTGGCCTTGGGCTAGAAAGATAAAGTGCCAGTTACACTTTTATACCCACTGCTCTCCTCTCCTCTGCCTATGACTAGTGGTATTCTTGCTTACCAACAGCATACATACTGCTCCATACCGCTTCCCCCAAGTTGTTTTGGGGAATGTTTGAGAAATGAAAAAGAAGATAAGGAGGAATTAAGGGATGAGGAGGTTAGATGGATGAGGTGGGGCGGGGTCTCAGCATCCCTTTTCTGAGATGCTCAGAAATGCTCCTCAAAGAAGCTATCGTAAGGACTTCTGACCATGTAGTGACTTTAAGGATTCATTTAATCTAGAACATAACAGGTACTCTGATCTGCCCTGAGTTCACAGGGATGAGTTCATATAAAATGAAAACACAGGATTGGATCTTGCTGAATCAGGTGGAAGTTGTTAGGGACAGGAGTGGGCCTATGGGCACTTTCCCTGACTGTCAGCCCCAGGACCAGAGTGCTAGGTGGCATTCCATGTATTACAGAACCCACTTCTTTCTCCACTGTAAGCTGTTCGTCTTCCAAAACTCAAGACCATGTTTTCCCCAAGAAAATCAAGCCACTGGCCCCTGCTCCCAGTCAGCGTGTGACCCTTGGTGTCCTTCACCTTTGTCCTCAGCATAAGCAGTGTGTCAAAGGGGTCAGCTACTCTGAAAATTACAAGTTTCACGCATGAGATCCACACTTACTGTTTTTATCCTAATGTCCACTTGTCTCAGGCTTGCTCACTGTCTTAATTTTCTGTCATTTCACTGGACCAGCTTGATGTGATAGAAGGACAGTGTGAAAATTTTGAATTCAGGCAGAACTGGGTTCAAGTTAACATACTCTGTGTTCTTGGGCAAGTTACTTAATCTTCTGGAACTTCTGTTTCTCTCTTCTGTAAAAGGAAAAGCAATTAATTCCTAAAATGGCTGTGAGGAATTAAAAAAAAAAAACAAAATAAAAACTTTTGTCCTGAGGATTAAAAATAACCTTCACACATAGCACAACCTCAATAAATGGAGGCTACAAATTGCGGGAATGATATCTCACTAATTTGCCTGATTTAAGGCCATTGATGATACAAACAAACAAAAAACAAATAAAAAAAAAACCCAAACTGTTTTATGTCCTTCTCTACCCATGACAATAGGAATGTTCAAGATCCTTGTTTCCGTGTTCGTTCTTTATAACATTTTTGAAAATAATACTTTTACCGCAACCATGTCGAAAGGGAGAAAGCAGTAGGTGTCCACTTGAAAACACTTTGAGCTGAGTGGTGGTAAGTGGGAAAAGCAGAGCATACGGCGTGAAGCCAATCATTCTTCAGTTGGTTTTAAATTTAGTTCAGGTTCAGAGTCAAGAAATAGCTTCTGTGTACCTAAAATACGTCATGTTCTGTTGGAGCATACAGGTATTCCATTCAGTTCTCAAACCAACCTCACATGGTTTGAGGGAAGTCAAATCAGGCTTGCCCTGTGGGGCTCATCACTTCATGACCTCTTGGAGTTGATAAAAGGGTAGACTTAGTTTTCGCCTCACTCAGTTTGTGCCTGCATCACCTGGAGACCTGGATTATGGGCAGGCCGGAAAGAACATTTCATTCTGTGAAGGCTGGGAGCATGGACCTTGGAATCAGACTGTCTGGGTTCCAGTCCTGGCTGCTTAATACACCAGCTGGATGACTATGAAAAGTTACTTGAACACTCGATGCCTCCATTCCCTCATTTGTAAAATAGGGTAAATTTTTGTACATAGGGTCATAGGGTACAGACAAGAGCTTAGATGGTGCTGACATCATCACCATCATCACTGTGCCTCCTTGAAGCCACTGTGAAGTGTCTTTCTGAATACATAGCAGTTGACTTTTAAACTCTACATATTCAGAGGTGGATCATTGAGTGGCCGTACCAGGAGAAAAATGGTAGACTTAGTTTTCTTTGTGTTATTGTTTTATATGAATGAGACATCTGAGTGTGTGTGTGCATGTGTATTAACTCTCCATTTGGAGGGCCATACGATATGCTAGACACTCTGCTAAGAACTGCACATCTATACTTTTCTTAAATAGAAAAGAACTGCACATCTATACTTTTCTTCAATAATAGCTTGTTTTACAAATGAGGACACTAAGGCTCATTGAGGAAATTAACTTTCCCATTATTGGCAAGGTTGGGATTGTAGGTCATGCATTTAGTAAATTTTTTTTAAGGTATATGTAATTGGTCTGCTTATCTCTGTGACTTTAAAGAATTAAATATCTGTTCCTGAGCCTAGGCCTAGAATAAAGTGATAGGTTCAAGATGGCTTCTTTGTATAAAATGTTGCATATCTGAGGCTCATGAATCAGGATGAGAAAATAAAACCGTAAACACACATTTTAGAAAAATGTTACTCTAAGGTGTATTGTGTTGAATGCTAAAGTTCTTTAACTGGGTAACTCTTGCTAAGGTTTTAGTTACAAGAATACTTTTGTCTCTAACTATAGATCGTTGGTGGCTAATGTCTAATGGATTGACATTTTTCTAGCAAGTTAAATAATTGTAGTACTTCAAGAATTGTATTACTACTTTGGGCGGAACAAGACAGACCTCAGGAAGTGTTTGTGATTTCTGTAAATCAAAGTATGCACTGATGGTGAAGGATTCCTCAAAGGAACCCTTGAAAACTGTGGATTTTGTAGTTCAAATACATAAAAAACAAAATAGGAATGTTTCAAAGGAAATAATAATGTTGGGTCTATTCCCAATGCATGTTTATAGTCTCTTAGCCTGCTCTTGGCTTTGAGATGAAAGTACTGCTCTCTGTTCCATGGAAAGTACTTCAGAATTGGAGTGTTAGTGACTGAGATATGCCTGCCTTTGGGAGTCTTGGAGTGATTAACCCTTCTGGGGCCTGGTTTCCTCCCTGCGTATTTCTGTGTTCCTCTCAGTTTTCTGTGAGAGCTGGAGTCAAATAAGAGTTCTGTCCTGACCATCAAGGGTGTCTAAGAGGTGTGCCAGTGACAGCATGACACCATACTAGATCTCTTGGTAATTCTGTAGCTAAGTAATTTGGATGGGAGCAGAGACCTATGTGCCTTTGTTTAAATGTTAATGAAATCAGGGAAATTTCCAGGTTTTGTTTTCCTGTTTGTATCCCCAGCCTCTGACAGAGACTTGAAGTTGGATGTTACACTCATGCTATAAAGCCCCTGAGAATAAGATCGGACTAGGTGTGGGCAGACACAAAGATTAGATGCTCATGTGTCTCCAAGAAGAGGTTTTGTGTCCTTCTTGCACTCAGGCTGAGAATCAGCAGTGGGATAACATAAGGACATTAGGTAGATTTGGGAAGACACATGCCTCATTCTTCAAGGACCTAAGATTTCAGAGTAGTCCTCAAGTTGGGGCTGAAGTAGACTTTCAGAGCTCCCTGTGTCTGCAAGGTAGAGCAGAGGATCATGATTTGTGTGCACCCAGGAGTAATATGGCAGTGATGCAAGATCCTACACAGGCACACCAGGCTTCCTTTGGCCTCCAGGGAGGAAAAGAGGGAAGTTGGAGAAAGTTGGATCAAAGGAATTATACTGATATATGGTGACTAAGAAAACAGACTTTGGAGCCATATCATTCCCAGCCAAAATTCTTGTTCCTTTACTTAATAACAGTGTAACAGTGGGCAGATTGATCTCTCTGCACTCAGTTTCCTCCCTCGTAAAATGGAATAGTAATAATAAAGTATTATAAATGAAATCTGGCACAGAATAAGAGCATTCTGATTATTTGCTGTTGTTACTGCTAAGTTTTAAGCAAAGAAGGGAAAGGACATTTTTCATGCCTCTGAATTTGGGGATTGGAGATTACCTAGTCTACTGATACTCAAATTTGAAGGAAAGAAAGAAGTTACAGTGAATGTAATTTAAACAGTCTGCTGAATTTTATTAGATGCCCACCCCCAACAGATATATATATATATATTTTTTTTTAATCAGTCTTTTTACATTTACTGGTTCATATACTTCTGACAAGTGGACTTTCCTCATGACTTTAGGCAAGTGGCTTAATTCCTCTGGATCTCAGTTTCCTCATCTGTAAAATGAGCAACATAGCAAACTCAAAGGGTTGTTGTGGGTTCTAAACAAATGAATCCGTGAGAGATGCACGTACAGCAGTAAACAATGTGGTCAGCATGAAATCAGCATGTGATAAACCATATGTTTCTATAAGTGTGTTTCTATTATCATTGTGTGTGATCATCCTAATTCCCATACTGTCATTAAAAAAACAACAAGAGACTAAATTTAGACTAGAGAAAGTTGTTTTAAACACCCGTGATCAATGAAATGCTCTGGTGCTTGCCATACTTTTTCATTAGCCCTGGCTCCAACATGGCTCCAGCCTCCAGTGTGTTTGAAAGTCAACTACCTGTGACATGTTAGTGTCAAAATGATTTGCGGAGTACTGCTGTCTGCTTGTTGATTATGACTGTAGATTTGCCAACTCTATATGTAATTAAATCCAGCCAAGGCCCCAGGTATATCCTTAGCCAGATCTTATTTATTTAGATGTTTTGCTTTAAAATGAATGCCAGAGTAAAATTTGTTTTGTTTCTTTTGCTCCATAAGTGCCTTAAAAATCCAATCTCTGTGTCAGTGACAAGTATTGATATACTTTGTCAAACAAGAAATATCTTCAGCTTCTAGAACTGAAAATTCAATGATTTTCAGCAGACTTTCATAAGATAATAATGTAATTTATCTTTCAGAGAATATTAAAGGCAAGCCTTGAAGGTGAGGGCAAAAAGCCCATTTATGCCTCAAATTAGAAAGATAATTTAGAGAGAACATCATTTATATTCATTTGAATTTAACAACCTGGAATGGCAAAGTTCACATTAGTGATTATTTCTACCCAAGATTTTCATTGACAAAAGGAATAATTATATTTTCTGCTTTGAAAATTAGACATACTTAATGTTGCATATGGTGAAATGGAGGCAATAAAACCCCAAGGAACCAAGATGTGTGAGGAATGAGGTATTCTGGTTAATTGAATTTTCTGGTGGTTGTAGTTAAGCAAATGATGCTTTTACAATTATAGGTGCAAAAAATCTTTCTAAAATGTGGGTGAATGTAACCTCCTGTCTTAATTTGATAAGATCTGCTGGAGTCATCATTTGAGTAAGATATGGAGAAGATGTGGGGCTGAAAAGGGACTATGCTAGAATTTTGTCTCTAAGAGTTTTATCGTCTTGGTGGTGGTGGTTGATACTTGGCTTTATTTTGCATTATTCTACTTAAATCCTCTGTGTTTGTGATTTGCTTTCTTCTCAAATGTATAATCGGAACATAGAAAACTGGGTTAGTGGAAATTTCCAGCTCGTTTAGATTCATGAGAAAGTTCTTTGGATTTGAATCTCCTGAAGAGGGAAAGTAGGAACAGAACTGAACACTGTCTCTTGGCCCTTCCCCTTTTAGAGAATCTGGTGGAACTTACAAGTGGCCTGGAGAAATTGTGGAATCAACAAAATTTCATGTTTACTACTTCTCATCTGCAGTCGCCTCTTTCTGGGTTCTTTGCTTTCCCCCCTCTTCTCGTGAATAGATACCCAAGCCTTTCTTGTAAGTTTATTCTAAGAAGAGCAACAAAATGTAATAAACTCATGCATAATGTAGCAGAGTGGTTACCTTCTAACTTCTGCTTCTGTAGCTTTAGACCGACAGAGATTTTTTTTGTTAGTTTGCTTGTTTTGCTTTTCATGTAAGAAAACTGTTCTTACTTGTTGGATGAGCACTGGGTGTTGTATGTAAATGATATATCACAGGAATCTACTCCCAAAGCCAAGAGCACACTGTGTATATTGTATGTTAGGTAACTTGACAGTAAATTATATAATAATAAAAAAGAAAAGAAAACTGCACTTAATTTAACCCCTTATCCACAAGAAGTATCCATTAGCATTGTGGTTAAGTTGTCGTTAAACCTGCCCTGGAAATCCAGTGACTTTTCAAGCTATGGAGCTTGCCCTGAAATCACTTTGCTGTCAGTTGGCCTATTCTCTCTGCCTCTAATTTTCTTGGGATTTCACATGGGCTCTAAGGTGATCCACAGCTCTTGGCACATCTTGAGTTGTTGTTTGGTCCATTACCAGGAGCTGAAACCTGGCCAGGAGTTTTCAGTTTGCTGCCCTTGGGCATCTTAACATCTCATCATAGATGCAGTATACAATTGCATGAAGAAGTGGAATAAGAACAAAGGTAGTAAATGATTAAGTGACAAAATGACAAATGTTTTAGGCAACCAGAGTAGGAATGCCGTGCCATTGGTCGTGGGTTTAAGCAAAAGTCTGCAGGCCAAGTAGTAGGTATAAAGAGGGTAAAGAGAGGAGTAGGGCGTTCTGATCCCTGGGGACAGATCAAGCAAAGAAAGGTCTTAGGGTGGAAATGCGCAGGAATTTGTGAGACCAAGGGGCATGGTTAGAATAAAAATAAGAGGCTTAGTACAATGACTTTGCCACCCACCAAGCTCCTAAGGCATGAGCATGCAGAACTAAATTAATAGGCAGGAGGAGAGAGTTTACTATGGTTTAAAATAACCTAGTATCATTCTCGAGGTCACAGATCTATCCTGGGAACATTCAGTAGGTGGTCCTGGTACTAAACACAGTAAGACAGAGTGTGACTGTGTTCTGCATTTACCTACTGGACTCTGGCACCCCTTTCCTCTGTTCCCCCAGTTCATAGATATTCAGGTACACACTGTCACCTTCAGGGTGGCTTTCTAAAAATGGCTCTTCACATGGACTATCATTGGATCCCCAACATGACAGGGAGCTTGCTGAAGGCAGACACGGCTATGTTTCTTTCTGTCACATAGAAAGAGATTTGAGGGCTTAGGGGAGGTGGGAAATAGAATGTAAGGAGAAGAAGATAGGTACATTCAGAAACTAGGAAGTGAGTGTACTTTCATAAGTAGAAATAGCTTGGAAGGAAAATGCAAAAGAAGGTTTTGGTATATTTTCTAAACATGCCTTCACTTTGGTATGGCAGTCTGCCCTTGTTGTTCTTGTGCTTATTAACATCTTTTCTCAAATACTTTCATGTTCCAGTTCTTGACTCTTTGGAGAGAGACAGGGCCCTTGGTCTTCACTCTGCCACTCTCCACTCCCCCACCCACACTCAAAAAACCAGGCTGTACCAGGAAGTGCCCAGTAAATGCAAGCTTATTGACAGGGGTTCTTCCGCCTGGCCTTTCTCATGGACTCTGGTATAAAGCTGCAGAAGATGTAATTGGAGAAGATAGATGCGATCAGTGGTATCTATTGGGCACCACAATATGGGGGGGAGCTGGGTCCGAGCATACCATTAGGCTATTATTACACCACTAATGCAGTTTTAGAAAACAAAACACAGATCCTTAAATGGCATCTGGAGGCTGAATCATTTCGCCTTGGCAGTGCAATTATCTCAGCTGGTTTCAGTCTGCTGAGAGGTAGCAATAATATTTCATCCAGCGTTCCATCACATTAAAATGTTTTGATACCTGTTTGAATAGCATTCCTCTAATGCTAATAAATCCATACTGGTCACACAGACAGGGGTGGTGTATGAATCACTCTGGAAGGGATGTACATTAATCAACTCCTTGGGGCTTATTTCTTTATTCATTCCCTCCTAAGGTTTGGCATCTGTGAAGAAGGAGACTAGCCCTTTGCAGTCTAGCCTCCATATTCTACAGTCATTTTCTCCTATGATAGTCAAATCCAGACTCTTTGCACAGATGAATGAAATCCAACACATGGGTAATCTGGCGTGATTCATGAGTTTTTAAAAGTTTGTTTTGCTTTGGAATGTGTTCTGTATTTAGACGTGGATGTAACCACTATTTGATTAGATGGCTTTACTTCATATAGGGTAATGAAACTATGAAGACTTAATTAGTCCAGGACTCTGGAGTTTTTATTATTCATTTCCCACACTTAACCCCTTTGTTACCGGTTCAAGGTTTCTCTTTTTCAGGCTTATCTTGGAGGGGAGCAGTGTTATTTGAAGTCTACAAGTCTCTTGACTTCTCAGATACCTAGAGAGCCTCGAGATGTCCATTAAATACCTGAAACGCACAATTGTGCTGCGATTGTCATGTTATTGTTGTCCCTTAATAAGCCTCAAAATATTATTTGCCTAAGTCAAAGGAATATACTACGTATTGATCTCCCACCATCTTATTAATATGCAAGTGCCACATAAAATTATTTCTGCAAATATGTCTTGCAAACATGAGACTGATTATGTTACTGGACACATAGTATAAACAGCATCATAGTGAGTTTGTCCTTTGTGCAAATTGATGGTTGATATTTGTCCCCTTCCTATGAGGAATTATTACCTTCACCAATGACTAAATGAGAAAACTCAACAGAATGTTTATTTGAGATCTGTGAGAAGTCTTGTTAGACCAGTCTGGTAGTCTGATGAAGAAGAAGCAGAACAAGGAAGAGAGATTATCCTCAACTGAGAGTCTCAGCTCTCTTTTGAAATGTCACATCAAATGGATATTTTGTTGTTGTTGTTGTTGTTGTTGTTGTTGTTGTTGTTTTAAGCTTGTTTGACCTTTATCAGAAAGCAACTCGGGGCAGAAAATGATTATCTTGAGTCACTGTAGAACACTTATGTAAAGCTGAGTTTTTATTCACCTAGTCAGGACATCAGCCCCCTCCTGAAAAGACTCGAGGACCACTCTGGTGACCAGCCCTCACTATTCTTTCTATGAATACTGATCTGGCACCTACAGTGCTGTGTGCACCAGGAACTGTGGTGATTACAGATATGCTACACAGAACTCACTGTGCTGAGGAGCTGAGAGCAACATGAAACCTGCTCAGAAATCATTCAAGACAGGGCAGAATAGCTACCATGTGGCCCTCACTGGCTGTTTGTGCTGTATGAACTCAGTGCGGGGGGTCACAGTCAGCTGAGTGGCTCTGAGATGACTGTGCAGGAGCGGTGCTGTGGAGCTGTACCCTGAAAATGGGGAGGAAAGACAGATATGGTGGGGGTCAGAGGATGCATCGGTTTGAAATGCATCCACCAATTTTTACCCACCTTTCTCCTTTAGCTTTGCATAATGATTGTCCAATTCTTCACCAATTCTTCCCTCACCTAGACTCTAGAAAATGCACCCTTCACCTGGGTGGCTCAGTCAATTAAGTGTTGGACTCTTAATTTCAGCTCAGGTCAAGATCTCATGGTTCGTGGGATTGAGCCTACATCATGCTCTGTGTGGACAGTGTGGAGCCTTCTTGGGTTTCTCTTTCTCCCTCACTCTCTGCTCCTCTCCCTCCTTCTCTCTCTCACTCTCTCTCAAAAGTAAATAAATAAACTTGAAAAAGAGAATGTGTCATCTTGTTTCCTCACTGCTACCACCTGGGTCTAAGACCTTATTACTCCCTGATGGGACAAAATCATCCTTATTTAGCTATAGTATTTGTTACCAAATCATATTTCTCAAAACACGTCTGCCACCACATTTATTTCTGCTAAGAAAGCAAAACTGAACAAAAGCAAAACCGACCCTATAGGCCTTTCCTTCTCCTCGGGGGTCTGGCAGCAATGTGCCTTCCAAGCAGGCACTCCAGCTGTGGTTAGCTTCTCTCAAATTCCTTGACACCTTCTTGCCACAGATTGCTTATTCCTCACCTTTTTGTATTCTTATTATCCCTCTGAAGAAACAGAATTCTCTCATCCTCACCAAAATGCAGTGACTGTTTTTGGCAAAAATCTATAAGTCACTCCCTTTCAACTCTTCCCCACTTTGCTAGACTGTCTCCTCTGCCTTGGTTGTAAATCAGGCACCGTTGATGTCACCCTCATTTCTCTTTCCTGGATGCCACTTTTGGCCCTCTTGGGTGTGGAGATCAAGGGTCACTTCAGGGCAGTGACTAACCCGTAGTTGGGACTAATTAGGCATCTGCCTGGTTGATTGTTGTTCCAGACAAGGAGAGCTGAACTTAGAGATAGCATTGTTCTCCTACTTCAGCGAGAGGAAGGAATAATGCTTGGAATTGACAGCAGTGTGGGTGATAAATAGTTAACCAAGACTTTGGTGAACATGAAAATCCTAATTAAATATGATTTAATTCTGCTTATAGTGGCAGAAAAGGATTCTTACAGTTCTTTTGTCTGATTACATCACTTGCTACATTAAGTTCATTAGGAATATTAGGCAATGAATAAAGGCCAAAGGAAATGAACCATTTTTAATGAATGAAGAATAGTATGGAGGCCATTTACTAGCCAAGATGAATAGTAGCAATAAACTACAGATTCATTTCTTTGACACTCTATTTAAATGCATGCCTGTTGCCTGTTCTTTTCAGAAGCATGGATAGAGTAGGGAGTGAGATTAAAAGTGTTATTTGGAACTACTATTTTTTTTTTGGAAATGCTATAGTTGATAATATGAAAATTCATAAGTTATAGACTATGAATAACATTTTGAGAGTTCAGCTTTCTTATCTAGTTGGGGTGAAGGGAATATTTCTTACATCTTTCTGTTTGATTTTGATAATTCTGTGGCTTCAATTGAAAATGGAAGGGTACCTATTCCAAGCGGGCTACCTTTCAGAAACACGTGCTGAGCCTTTGCCATACCACTGAATCCTGGGCTTTCTATAGCCAAAGGCCTTTGCATAGATTTGTGACTCTGAAAGGTAAATCTTTCTGAAGTCTAAAATTCTGCAGTGTTTTCAAAGAGGTAGCCACTGTACCTTTGTAGAAATTTTAATTTAACAGTGAAATAAAAGGAAAACAGTCCTATCTTTCCATCGTTGCCCAGCCCTTTTAAAATAATATATTAAAATTCATATCATTTGGATATTCCTGCCTATGGCCTTCAAAACTTTTTCTTTAATCCATTCCCCTCCCCAACCCCCAGGAGACACCACAGTGCGGGCAGCAATTAAGAGACAGCTGGTTTCTTCCACAAAATGGGCTTTTAAAAAATGTGCCTTTCATAACACTCTCCTTATAGGGAGTTCTGGTCTTTGGCATTTCTGCCTTCTCCGTAGGGTATACACTCACTGGGACATTAGTGATTAAAGATGGCTGAAGAGTGCTATGCCAGGATTTGTTGTTGCTAGCTTTCAGCTGTCAAGAGTCACATTATTTCTACCTTCAATATTAACAAAACAAAACAAAGCAAAACAAAAAACAAACAAAAAAATGTAGACATAAGGGGCACCTGAACCTTGGTTTTAGGCAGAATTTGAGAGACTGAGACCAAGCTATAAAGACTGTCTCTCTCTTACTCCCCTGCATTCTGCCTCTGAATTCCCTCCCAAACGTGTGTCCTCTTCTCCACATCACCCCGGTGCAGGCCCAGGACATCCTTGCCATAGTCCTTTTGTTGCCCATCTAAAATTGGCAAACAGCTGCTCATATTCCATCTCCTCCCATAGTTAATTCCTGACAAATCAGCCAGGGCATCTCCCCTAGGCCCAAAGTGGCATATTTTCCCCTTGTCAACAGTATCAAGTACAAATTCAGTGTGGAAAATATGACCCTTGCATGGTTTGGTCTTGACCTTTCATGGTTGGCAGAGAGAGGTGGCATGGTACAGGAGAGCAATAGAGAATATAGGGAAGGGGGCCAACATTTAACAAGACTTGACTCTGTGCTTGACACTTTTATATACATTATTTATTCCTGTAAACCATTGAAGGGGGTATTATTTATGCATCTAGTTGTCCTTCTTCCAATCCTCCATTCATCCATTTTTCATTCAGTTATTCATTCCACAAATATTAATTGCACCTACTCTGTGCCCAGCACAGTTCAAAATCAAAGCTTCTACTCTCATGTAGCTTACATTTTAATCGGGTGATTAGCATTAAGCAACCGTTGTTATCTGCAGTATATCACGAAAGTCCCCTGTAAGCATAGGGAGGCCACAAGGCATTTTTAGTCATGCACCAATATGCTCACTGTTGTGCTTAGGAAATTTTAACTCAGCAGAATGTATGGAATAAAATGAGATGGGATGAGCCAAGGCAGGGAAACCTGTTGGGAGGACATTGCCCTAATTCAGCCAAGGAAAAATGTGGGCCTGGAAAGGACAATACAATGGTAATAGAATATGAGGAAGGATGGGTATTAGACTATTTATGGATGAAGACTCTGATTCTTGGCCACTGAAGGGTGGTGGAGAGGAAAGTTGGAGGGAACTCAGAAATGACCTCAGGTTGAAGTATGGAGAATTGGAAGTCTGGAGTTCCCTTTAAGAACAGATTTGGAGAACCGTGGGAAATGGAAAAGGAAGGTTTCTATGCTTTCTTGTTGACTTACAAACGCCACATAATTAGAGAAACATAGCTATATCATTGCACACTGGTCTATAGCATTGTTTGAAGGCACTAAATGAGTGTTTGCAGTTTCTGACAATGCAAAGAGAGCCTTTGATGCAAAGGTGAATTAATTTCTACTGTGGGGTGGTGGAAAGGATGAAAAAAAAAAGCAAACAAAACAGCAATCACTGCAGAAATCTAGGATTAACATATCACCCCTTTATTATTTCGGGATCTCATTTAAAAAATTATTTTCTGTTTGCAATTTATGATCCTATTTGCCTTGTTTTCATATTTGGCCTCCCCTGCTAGCTACTCCATCCCAATTAGCATTCCCTCCAAATCAAGAATTGATATTGTACTTCCTGAAATGGGTAAAGAGGTAAGATTTTGTATTTTCCCAAAGCCTCAAGGTCACAAGTTCTTGGGAGAGGAGAGCATATTGGTGACCTTGAATTCTCCAAGGAAGGGAAACATGCTCCTTCTCAGTGCCGGAGCTAGCAGGGCCCCTGCTGGGCTGTTCTTCCCTTCCTGCTGAGGCATTTGTGGCACATGGTTGACAGGGAGCCTGAGCAGAGGTTGAAGTGAAAAGGCAGGCAGGGGGGAAGTGGTGAGTCAGCAACTGACTTCGGTATCTGCTGGCTGAGATTTCAACATTCACCCCAAATGCTCCCATCCAGGTCTAAGCAGGCTGCCATCCTGGGCTCTTCACGGATGCTTCCTACCAGTAAGGGTAGAGCATTTCCAGGAGATCTAAATAACGGTATCCCAGAAGACTGTAGCCAAGTAATTGCATTACTTTTACACCTGGCCTGTGTTCCTTGTTTTGGTTTTAGTTTTCCCCCCATTTTACACAGCTTTTTGTGTATCGGTTTATGTGTGTAAAAGATTTAGACGATCGGTAATGGATGGTGCTTTTCCTCCCAGGGTCTCTATTACACAGTAGAACTCTGCATTAATCACTGTTGCCCCTATAGTCAGTCAAATATTCAGGGAAGATTTCCTAAGTGAAACATTCCTCTAAGGTTATGGCCAAACTCAGAATTGTTTTTCTTTCCTATATTTCCCCTTAAATCACAATATTCAGGCTTATCATTCAGTTATTTTCTTTTGAAGGTGGCTATGAATTCACAGTATGGCCAATAATACCGTAAATTTATCTAAATGTTACAGTATAAAAATGACATTTTAGAATTTAATTTGATCTTGAACACATCTTTGAAGTGTGAATGTGTGTGTGTGTTTTCCTTTATATTTCATAGAAGAAACAGAGCCTGAATATTTAAGGGATATGGCTCTCCTGGACCCCAGGCTAGTAATTGACAGAGACAGGAATGGAGGCCAGTGCCATGCATGCTTAACCCTGGGAACTTGCCAGTCTATAGTGAAGGAAGAGAAATGGACTGGCTCAGCACTTTGCAGACTGAGTTCTGTGGGTTGCTAATGTTTCTGAAAGATACCTTAAAGATGAAGGATGAGGATACCTTAAGGATGAAGGATGAAGTTCTTGCCCTGCCATCCCCACCCCACCCCCCGCCCATGACACCAGGGGAGCTCTATGGTCATCTGTCTCACGTACTGTGATTCCGTGGGCAGTTTCATTTTGAAAAGCTAAAATATGCCACTACAGTTTTCAAATAGTTTAAAAACCTTTGCACTACATTGTAAGCTACTTTTTACTTTTTACTTTCTATGTCTTTAAGCATCAGATTCTGCTTTTTAAACTCTGAATTTACTCACTTCTGAATATACCTCTGTTTACTTCTGAGCTATTGAGGCTTTAAGCAGTGTTGATTTTAAACATATTTGGTGACAACCCTGAACTATTCCAAATGGTTCCAAGGCTCAGATAGACTTTGTACTGTTGTTCTTTGAGAAGTGCCATGGTTGTGTCTTTGAATTTGAGCTATTCCCACATGGGCTTGCCTCTTGTGTTAAAGACCCACTGTCTAGCCAGAATGCTCTTCGGAACAAACTTAAAATGTCTAAGCATGAGTTTAGAGGTAGAAGTGGGAGGGTGCCACATGGAGTACTCTTAGGCTAAGAGAAATATTGACGCAGCTATGGGATTAGTTTTGATTTCGCTAAAGCCATGGCTAGAGTCAAGGGAGACTTGGGCTCAGTCAGGTCTGAAAGAAGTTCCCTCAGAATAAGTTTGGCCAAGTGAAAAATGGATGCCCTGAATCATTGTCTACAATATTTCTCTGATTTCTAGATCAAACATGTACATGACCACTCCTTGTGAAATCCTGGGAGGTAACAGGATTTAACAGATGTACTTAACTCTGAGCCTCAGGCTATATAGTAGAAAGGAGACGGAGGGAGTAAGGAGGAGGGGACGGAAGAGAAGTCTACAGTAGACCCAGGAGGCTTCAGTGGAGAAACTGCTACACTGAGAAAAGGGAAAAGTGGGTTCTTACTTAGATGCTGGGCCCCGTGAGCCGTGCCGCATCCACATGATCACAGCTCTGCTCCCCTGTTCCCTGGTCCCCTCAAGCGTGTACCCAGCCACCGGTCTCCTCAGAGCCAGGCCCTCCACCCGCCTCACTGGTGTGCTACCGCAGGCAGGAGAGTGTCAGGCCCTGTCAAACCAGAGAGACCCCCTGTCTTGCCTCCTTTCCCTTCACTCCTTCATTTAGTCACACAGAACTCCTCACTTCTCCTGTCTGTACCTCCTGAAAATGTACCTCCTTGTACCTGTACCTGAAAATGTACCTCCTCTGTACCTGTACCTGAAAATGTACCTCCTTGAAAATATCTCCACATTTGTTACATGTTCTCCATTCAATCTCAGTAGTTAAACGTGTTTAAGAAGCTTTTCCTGGCGATTAGCGATGGTCAGAGTGATGGTACTACTGGAAGCAGCAGTATCCGTGACAAGAGAAGCATTGTCATGGTTGCTGTCTTAGCCTGGTGCCACCAGGTCAGTTTTTCATCTTGAAGAAGCCCTAAGGGGTTAACATAAGGACAGAGTTGTGCTGCATGAGAGTCATTTGTGTTGTGCCCATCTCGTATGATCCCCCACCCTCATTGCATTGTCACTTCTGCCTGTCCTCAATCCATTTGTGATCTTGAAGCTGAGACTGAACTCTGTGAGGCATCAAGGCCAAATAGAAATACCTGCCAACACCACTGGGAGCTGGAATTGATGCCACTCATGCAGACTCCAATTCACAGCCATATAAAGAATGCAGGTTCCCTTGTGGCTCAGCAGTGGGCATTGTGCCTTGAAAATACGGGGTCATAACCAGGACACCATTTTTTATTAGCAAGGGGGAAAATGAAGCTGTGATTCCTTTTTGCACCTTTTCTTACCTCTTGGCCGCCCCCAAGTACAAGGAAATAGGTAGAATTCTATGTGTTTATTGTGCGCTTAAGGAATCCTACAAGGCCCAGTGAAAGGGACCCTACGTTAGAGAGGAAGGATGAGTGTGTGAGTCTTGGGCATCACCCCACCTCCCCCCACACAAGAACCCAGCAGTTCTGTTGGATTCCACAATAGGACAGAATTTTCCAAAGTGTTATCTGAGGCACATTAGTTCTTTGGGCTCTTTATAGATGTTACTTTAAGCCAGGTTCCTTTATTCAAACTGATGAGAAAACAGAGGTTAAAAAAATGGACTTTTTTCTTGGTTTTTTTTTTTTTTTTTTTTTTTTACTGCAGGACTTTTCAGAGACTTTCTACATTTGAGTGATTGTGATGTCCAAAAGGAAAGACAATGGCCAGTCCTCACAGACTTAGCTAAGTATAGTAGCCATTTTTGAGGAGAATTTCGTAGGACTAATAATTTTTGCAGACTTTATTACCAGGAGATAATAAAAGATAGGACATAGTTCAGCGTTTACCGTATAGGACTGTGATTTATAATAAGAAATATATTTGGTCTTTGTTTCTGTGCTAACACAGAGGTTCTAAAACTCAAGGATTCTCCTGAGTGGTGAGAGAGACATAAGAGTCTGTCTGTTAATCAGATGACTTTTGGAGCCCACCTAAGCATGGGGTCTGGTTGCCTGGAGAACCATGCGATTAGGGGATTCGAACTTTCAGTCCTACCCCTTGACCTCCCAGGAATGGGGATGGGGCTGGGGGATTAATCCATAGTCAATGGCCAATGATTTAATCAATTATGCCTCTGTAATTGATCCCTCCATAAAACCCCCAAAGGACAGGGTTTGGAGAACCTCCAGATTAGTGAACACCTAGAGGTTTGGGCAGAGTGTTTGGCTTATAGAGGGTATGGAAATTCCAGCCTTTTCCCTTCTGCATCCCTTTTGCCTTATTCATCTCTTCCATGTGACTGTTTCTGAATTACATCCTTTTATAATAAACTTGTAATCTAGTAACTGAAATATTTCTCTGAGTTCTGTAAGCTACTCTAGCAAATTAAAAGAACCAAAGGAGGAGGGTATAAGGACCTCTGATCTATATTCAGTCGGTCAGAAGTCCAGGTAGCAACCTGGACTTGGGACTGGCATCTGAAGTCTTATAGGATTGAACCCTTAGCCTGTAGAATCTGATGCTGTCTCTGGATAGATAGTGTCAGGATTAGCTGAATTATTAGAACATGCAGCTGGTATCAAAAAACTGCTTGGTGGTGTGTGTCAGGGGTGTCCCCCAAGGAATTTGGTTCAGAATCATTTAGAGGTACATGTTATAAGTGATCAGAAAGTGAAAAGTATTACCTACAGTAGAGTTGTGAAAAAAGGTACTAGTTTTCCGGGACCATGGAGTTTGGAAAGATGGAAGGACAGAAGAGAGGTTATAAGCTAGACAAAGTTGTCATCAAAGTCGGCAGGGGGGAGTAATAATAAGAGTAGTAGTATTGAATGCCTTCTTAGATCTTATTCTAGTCCAAGAAGATGGATCAATGCTTTACCTACCTTTTACCATTTCCCATCTTGAAATAGGGGCTATCATCATCTCCATGTTATAGAGGAGGAGAAGTTGGATAATCTGTTCAAAATCACACAGCTACTAAGTACCCTCAATATTTAACTCAGACTGCCTGACCCCAGCATCTCTCCTATTTATTAGACAGTCCCTACCCAAGGAGATGGCAGGGGGTAGGAGTGGGGGACTTACTGGTAGGTGTGAGTGGGCCCAGTTGGCAATAATGTTGGGAAGACTGAGTAGTGCTGAACTGAAGAGGACACTGAGATTCTTCTGTGGAGCTCAGACTAAGCACATTTATGCAGGGCCATTGCATACGATTGTGTATACATATAGTTGTGTAATTGTGCACTGTACAAGAGGCAGCAGGTAGGGGCTACATCAATCTAGAAGAAGGGGCATATTTTTAAAAATTGTATAAAAATTACGTAAGGGTTAAGAGTGGCCCTAATCATGTTGAGTAAGAGGAAGCCTTTTAAATCCTTCATCTGTCATCTCCTCCAGTGAGTTCATATCATGGACATTTGTCATGGTGCACTCCAAAGAGACATACTTGAGTAGAAAACAGGTGGAGTACCTACGGAAAGCTAGCAATGTCTGTGCTTTATTTATTTCACTCACCTGATATTGTAGAAATCACAGCGTTAGCACTTAATGGGATAGAAACACCAGGTTGGGTCTACCAAGGGGTGCCATGGGAAAAGAAGGTCCTACAAAGCCTATACTTACAGATTAACTTAGGACAAAAGAAGAGTTGTTTCACTTATGGATTTTATATATATATATATATATATATATATATATATATATATATATATAATTTAATATGTATATATATAATTTAATATGTGTATATATATAATTTAATATATATATATTAACAGGTAACTGCATGCTCAATTAATTTGTTCATATTGTGTAGTTAGAAGTAATCCAGATAGCTCATGTTCACCAATACATTTGTTTTATTTTAGCAAGGACAAGTAAAGAATGAGGCAATTTCTGGGATGCCTGGGTGGCTAAGTTGGTTTAGTGTCCAACTCTTGATGTTGGCTCAGATCATGATCCTAGGATCATGGGATCAAGTCCCACATCGGGCTCCACACTGAGCATGGAGCCTGCTGGGGATTCTCTCTTCCTATCCCTCTGCCCCTCCCCCACTCATGCTCACCTACTCTCTCACCCTCTCTTGCCTGGGTGTGCTAATTAAAAAAAAAAATGAGGCAATCTTTAGTGGTTTTCAAACTAATTCAGATAGTAGAACATCTAAAGTATAATACAGCATTGAAATATTTAATAATTTTTTTATATTTAACTCAGTAACTTAGGCCCATGTGTTATACTGGGACTGTGATTACATCAAGCCCATGAACATTCACATCCACTAAAAAACAAGCTTCCATGATCAATGGCTATTCAGAAGTTTCTGTATTGGGGTGCCTGGGTGTCTCAGTCGGTTGGGCGTCCAACTTCGGCTCAGGTCATGATCTCATGGCTCATGGGTTCAAGCCCTATGTTGGGCTCTGTGCTAACAGCTCAGAGTCTGGAGCCTGCTTTGTATTCTGTGTCTCCCTGTCTCTCTGCTCCTCCCCCCGCTTGTGTGTGTGCGTGCTCTCTCTCTCTCTCTTTCTCTGTCTCTCTCAAAATAAATAAACATTAAAAAAAAGAAGTTTCTGTATTATGTATGCTACTCATCACTTTTTAAATTAAGTTGCCTTAGATTTGATTTAGAGGATGAATAACATTTAAGGGAAAAATTACAGGCCAAAACACAATTTTGACAGTATTCATTTGCTGTGATTTGGAGGGAGACCAAATACATTTTTGCAATGTAACGTGGATGTTTGACCTGTGCAAACTTTGAAAACCATGCTTCTAGATGTGCCTTAGTCCATTTGGACTGCTACACCAAAGTAGCACAGACAGCGTGGCTTATGAAGAACAGAAATTTATTACTCACAGTTAAGGAAGCTGGGAAGTAAGATCAGGGTGCCATCATGGTTGCTTTCTGGTGAGGGCTCTCTTCCTGGCTAATAGCTGACACCTTCTAGGCATGTCCTAATATGGTAGAAAAGCCTAGGGATGTCTCTGGAGCCTCTTTGATAAGGCACTAATCCCATTCATTGAGGGTTCCACCTTCATGGCTAAAACACCTCTCAGAGACCCATCTCCATATACTATCATCTTTGGGAGGTAAGATTTCAAATTACAAATTTTGAGGGGACACAAACATTCAGACTAGGGCAATATACTACTTGTAGGAAGTTTTTGAATCCATCTTATCAATAACAATAATATCTGTTAATGTGCTTAAGATAGGCTATATGTTTTACACATGCCATTTCAGAATCATGACATCCCAATGAGATAGGTACACAGGAGGAAACTGAGGCACAGACAGGTCAAGTAACTTGTGTAGGACTCCATAGCTAATATGTAAGAGAGCTATGTTTCAAATCAAAACCTCAAAGATCACACTCCTTTAAAACCATGACATTGGGTTTAATTCCATCTGCTATAGCCTGTGCAAATTTCCATTGCACTGGGGACTTGTCCCAGGAATGAAATATCTTTGTTGGTTGGTTAGTTGGTTGGTTTATTTGAGAGAGAGAGAGCATACACATGAGAGACAAGGGGGAGGAGCAGAGAAAGAGGGAGAGAGAGAATCCCAAGCCCGAACTGGGGCTCCATCTTAAAAATTGTGAGATCATGACCTGAGTCGAAATGAAGAGTTGGACACTTAACCAGCTGAGCCACCCAGGCACCTTTCCCCCTTAGGAATGAAATGTCTAAATGTAGAGTTTCCAGGATGGATGTGGGTGCTGCGCCTTGGCAACTGGGTACCTTATATCCTGCCTATTCGTGTGGGCACTACTCTGCTTACCAGAATGACTAACAGTTCAGGACATCTTGCTAAGTTGATTTGAAATGTTATCTGTTTCCCATGCATTGCCTTCTCTTTCTGCAGTCTTTGCTTTCCTTATACTGTCCTATTCTCTCTCACTGGAATCCCCATGTAGACCTGCCTCCTTTGACATGGCTCCAGAGTTGAGAACTTTTTTACCATTCACCTCACTAACCCATGAAATCTTACTATTTCTGGGTCCTATCTCTTCAGCATCACCCTGAATCTTTTAAAATTCATTTGTAGCTAGTATCCATATTACCCTTTATGTGTGAAGTTCTTTGATTATAATTGTCAAAGTGGGAATTCTGATAACCATTCTTCAAACAGTGGAGCCAGAGATTCCTGAAATCTTGAATCCGTATGTCAATTCCATATCTAATTTATTTACTTCCCTGAGCCTAAGTTTGCTACTTTGTATAGTGGGAGTGGCTACAAGTATAGCCTAGGGGTTGTGGAGAGGATAAAGAGACATCAACCTTGTAGATATCAACTAGCATAATGTATTCTCCTATCTGAGAGCCTGTATTAATTGTAAATGTTCAGTTTTCAAGTTTGTTTTTTTCTTTTTCCAATTATATCAAGACATTTTCAACTATCTTAACTGGAAGAGATCATAAATATTCACATGTTTTATCAGTAAGAACAACCAGGGTATGAGTTTACAATTTGCCTTAAATCTACTTAGTAGCAAAACCAAAAGGGAACCCATGTTTCCTGAGCCTTGATCTAATGGCTTAGGGGAGACCAACGTTTCTGTACTCTTAAAAACATGCATATGGGGAGCCTGGGTGGCACAGTCAGTTAAGGGTCCGACTTCAGCCAGGTCACGATCTCGCGGTCCATGAGTTCGAGCCCTGCGTCGGGCTCTGGGCTGATGGCTCAGAGCCTGGAGCCTGTTTCCGATTCTGTGTCTCCCTCTCTCTCTGCCCCTCCCCCGTTCATGCTCTGTCTCTCTCTGTCCCAAAAATAAATAAAAACGTTGAAAAAAATTTTTTTTTAAAAAACATGCATATGGATGTGTGTCCACTTTTGCCACTCTGCCTGTGTGGCTGGGTGGTGTTGGGGCGGGAGAAGCAGACAAGACCCACCTCCCTCATCCAAGCCATTAGGAAGATGTGTTTGAAAGCTCTCTGGAATAGGGCAGCCTTCCCTTTCTAGTCAAAATCCTTGTGTCTATGTTCACTTCCTTTAATGGTTCTCATTAGGGATCAGAATTTACAGGAAAAAATCGATCTTATTCTCTACCAAGAAGGAGGGAAAGAGTTGGGGGGGTGGGGGAAATTGACCAGCAGAGTACTAGAAGGACCCGAGCACCAACCTTGCCCATCAGTATTGAAGGAGGTGATGATGGTACAAGGACAGCCATGCTTAGAGTCAGAGCAAGTGTTCAAGAAACTTGTAGGCTGGGAGGCTCTTGAAAAGCTCCTCAACCTCTCCTGTTTGTTTATCCTGTGAAACAGAGCCTCATACTCACTTCACCAACTTACAAGGCTCAAAAGAGGAAAATCCACTTGAAAACATGTTATGAACTATAAGATTCTATAGAATTGTAAGTTAAGAGGCATTTATGATCATGGGGCTCTGTGACCCAGATCCACAGCTTTATGTCAGGTTTCTGCTTCCCTTCTTGCTGTCCCAGGAACAGATGGAACACAAATTCTCTTGACTTTTTATTTTGACTGCATGGTCTGGAAATGAAGCTTCTGTATGTTTTCGGATACCTCTCTGGAAGAAGAAGTGTGGCACAGACCAGGCCATTTAGAAAGCACAGTTGTTATTTGTGTTTCCTTATCTCTCCCGCAGTCACCCCACTGTGTTTTTAAGGAGGGTTGGGGAGGGAGAGCTGAATCCCTGTGGTGAGGAGTAATGAGTTTCCCTAGCTTTTCTGTGAACCCGCTCTTTGGAAAGCTAACCTTCTCCCCAGGCACTCACTACTAATTAAGAGGAGGGTGGCAGTGCCTGTGGATGTCTACTGAAGCAGTTCTCCCAGTTTTTTCATCGTTTGTATATCAACTCTCTTTTTTCTTCTGCACTCTCTGGGAGGAGTCATGCGTGGGAAGAGCCAGGGGACCTGGAGACCCAGACTCACGGACAGGGCAGTGTATCTGTAGGACCCAGCTTTCCTCCACTGTTAGGTGCAGTGTCTGGAGTCAGACTTCCTGGATTTGAATCCCAGCCCTGCTACTATCTAACTGTGTGTCTTTGGACACGTTTGTTACTTACCCTCTTTCATATGCAGCTTTGTAACCTGTGAAATGGCAATAGCAGTGGCTCTTTCAGTGGGCTTCTTGGAATATTTGTAAATTGTATAATGCTTAGTGCAAAATTGCTTCTCAGTGACCAGCCCCTGTGGCTATTTTCATCAGTCCCTCATTTAGCAAATAATTCTTGTCCATCCACTTGGTGAAGGACAAGGTGTTCATGTGGAAGATCTTTCCGAAAATATTACAGACTTTCGGGGACACTAAAATGCCACAGTGAGGCCTCTATTTAAATCAAAGCAAAAAACATGTCTCTAAGCTGGGGTGTTGGAGAAGACGTGCTGGTGGGACCGAAGCCATTTTCTTCCACTTGCAGAGTGCTAAAACTAAGACCACCGAAGGAAGAAGGCAGGGAGAATCCTGTGGTGGAGACCTTGTCCCAGCACATGGCGGAGGCCCTTTTGTGACCGCATGTCCCCGCAGATTTTACTGTAAATCTGGTGAACAGAAAAGGAAAGCAGGAGTGTCTCCCCACACCTCCAACCCTGCACCTGGGCCCCTTTCACTCTGAGAGCTGCGCCCTTCTATTTTCCTCTCCCCTAACATGCTTTTAAAGCATAGCCTTCCAAATGCCATTCCTCTTCTGAAGCCAATATAGTTTTTACAGTTGGAGTTAGCTGCAATGTCTTTCACAGCTCGCAAGTCATTGGGAAGATTTGATGTTCGTTCTGCTAAAACATTGCTGCCTGAAGATTCAACTGTGAAATGCAGCTGTCTCGTGTGTTCCCACTGAGCAGTGTGCCCAGCATGCACACATCCACCACATGCACATACACAGGTTATAGATGAAAATATTGGAAAATCAATGTATGTTTATTATGAGGGAATTCTGCCTTATCATAGGTATTATTCATCCTGACCAATTTAGAAGCTACCCTTAGAAGATACCATTACCAGTAAGGATCTGTGTTTTACAGTGTGTGTGTGTGTGTGTGTGTGTGTGTGTGTGTGTGTGTGCGCGCGCGCCCAAGTGCGTGTGTGAGAGAGAGAATAAAAGAGCGAGAGAGGAAGGAGATACATCCTCATCCAGAAGATTAGTAGTAGTCTAACTTCTTGAGCCATGATTTCTACACTGGGTAACTAGAAGCTCTTTATAAAAGACTTTGGAAACAGGCACCTGGGTGGCTCAGTCGGTTAAGCATCTGACTCTTGGTTTCAACTTGTGTCATGATCTTGGGGTTTGTGAGTTCGAGCCTGCATCATGCTGTGCACTGACAGTGCTGAGCCTGCTTGGGGCTCTCTTTCTCCCTGTCTGTCTGTCTCTTCCTCTGTCTCTCTCTCTCTCTGCCCCTCCTTTTCTCGTGTTTTTTTTCTCTCTCTCTCCAAATAAATAAACTTAAAAAAAAATAGACTTTGGAAACAGAATCCTGAATTAAATGTTGGTTTTGTCACTGTATAGATTGCATGAACCTTGGTGAATTAGACTTACCAAGGTATACCACCCCATCTGTAAAAAATGCCACCTACTTCCAATAATCTTTGTCAAAATTAAATGTGACCATATGATAAAAATGTGCTTTGTACTGTGTCTGACAAACATTGAGAAATAATATTTCCCTACCCCTTTGCTTCTATTCATGGGAATTTATATAAGCAGGTAATGAAATTCTTCTCACCCTCCTCACACATTTCTCTTAAAAAGCCATAGGGTTTCCTGATTTTAATCTGACTTGCATCTCCCATGACACACCTGCTTGGAGAATGAGACAGAGTCAAGCTCACCCCTCAGCCACCTTCATCAACTAGCTTACTTGCCAGTTGCATTAGGTGATTTTTTTAAAAATGCAGTAATGTCCATTGATTTTGAAAGTGTCACACATGGTGAGGACAGTTTCATAAAGCAGCTTTAGAAAGAAAATTCTTAGACTTTGCTTTGAACATGCCCTCTTGGAACAGTAGTTGCAGGAATACATTTTTGCAACTGTGTGAAGAATCTTTGCTCTGACCTAGAATTCATACAGAAATTGAAAAGCATCAAGATCTGTGTTAAGATTGAAGCTCTCCATGGATAGATTTTCAAGTGTAGAATCAATGGCTTCATTGGAGTTAAGGCTTAAGTGGAATGTTACCACCCTCACCCTTGCCATAAATCAGATTGCTAGTGTCAGGAGCATGGAATTTACTCCTTTTTAAAAGGGGAGTCTCCACATCCCGTGCAGAAGAAATACACCTCCTACAGATTCATTTCTCCACCCCACAAGAGGAAAGAATATGTGTTTATTATTATTTTAAAAACCTAGAAAACTTACTAAATCTGATGCATTATAGAAACCTTCCTTTCAAGGCAAATAGTAAAATTTGATTTCTATTTTTGACCAAAGGCAGAGCCTGGTACGATGCTATGGTTCCCAAAATTTCTTGCTGTGTCATAGTTTCTCAAATAAAATTATGGGCAGAACCCACAACACACAGATGTACAACAAGTAAAAAAGAGTTGCTCTTATCAAAGTTGGGGGCTTGGATCCCCATCTGTTTGGTCTCCTTTTTGCTGCCTGCAACTCTTTGACCACCCGCACCCACGCCAGCACTTCAGAATATGAAGGCTTCCCAGAACACGCAGGAGATGACTGGTGTAGTGTGAAGAGAACCTGCTATGCCAGAACACCTGGTTCTGGTGCTAGTTTAGCTGGTAACCAGGTGAGAGACTTGAGGCAATTGCCATAACTTTCCAGCCCCATTTCCCCTGTCCAGTGAGGGAATTCAACACATGATCTTCATGGCCCCCCTGTTCTGTTGTTTTCAGTGTTTGCTTTCCATCAAGTTCTCATCTTCTTCACTCACATGGAAACAGTACAGTTCTTCAGCTGCCTTTTTTCTCCATGTAGGCCTTCAACAAATAGTAAATAGCCAACATATATTTAGTTGCCCTTACGTTCCAGTCTCTGTATTAAGTGCTAAAATAATTACTTAAAAAATATATCCATTGATATATGTTGAAGTATTTGAAGATGTTGTTAGCATTACCTTTACCTGCTTCACGCAGAAGTGTTGTGTCTGAATAAGATTGACCATGGCATTGGACACAAATGATGGGGTATTTAAGTCCAACCAAAGAAACCATACCTGAAAGCTGAGGAAATATCTAGATCAGGGGTACCTTGTACAAGGCTCTATTACTGTTATCACTCTACTGCATTCTGAAAATTTGGGTCTTGTCTCCTACCCTTTGGGACCAGCAGTGTCTTATGGATCTCCTGGCTGTCATTGCCTAGGTTGGTGCAGGCAGAGAGAAAGTGCTTTGTTCATGTTTGATGAACTGATGAGTGTGCAGTGGTTGTGATGGGAAGAGGCCCAGCAGTTAGAGTTTTCCATTCAAAAGCTCCTTGTCATTGCCATATGTGTTCTCTTATTTGGAATGCATTCTGTCAAGATAATGGTCCACCAGGGGCACATGAAGAAAGACTATGCCAATTCTTGAGGCAAATCTTATTAAGCAGTGTCTTGTTGCCTCTTGGAAGGAGGAAGCTCCTTTTCCTGAGACTCTTAAGTTCGCCTATCGAGACATTTTTCCACCAAAGTAGCTTCCTATTCCTGGGGTCAGCAAATACTTTCTATAAAGGGCTAGTAGTAAACATTTTAAGGTTTGTGGACCATGTGATATCTGATATAACTACTGAATGCTACTGTTATAACAGGAAAGCAACCAAAGATAATATGTGAATGAATAATCATAGCTGTGTTCCAATGTAACTATTTTTAAAATCAGATGGTGGGCCAGATTTGTCCACAGATTGTACTTTGCTGACGTCTACCCTAGGTTCTGATGCATAAGTCCCCCAAAGTCCTTATAAATTCCAATTCAGGGGGTGCCTAGGTGGCTCAGTCAGTTAAATCTCCAACTCTTGAAGTCTTGATTTTGGCTCAGGTCATGATCTCACAGTTTTTGACACTGAGCCTTGCATCAGGCTCTGCACTTTCAGCATGGAACCTGCTTGGGATTCTCTCTCTCTCTCTCTCTCTCTCTCTCTCTCTCTCTCTCTTGCTCTCGCTCTCGCTCTCTGTCTCTTTCTCTCCCCCACCCCCGTCCCTCTCTCTCCCCACCTCCTCCACTTATGGGCATGCTCTCTTTCTCTAATAAATAAACTTAAAGCATGATAATTAAAAAAATTCCAACTTAGTCTTTCCTAAAAAAGACTTAGGTAATAGGTAAATAATCATGAGAATTCTTGGCCTTGGAGGATTGGATCATGTTTCTTTTCCATGTTCCTTGAAAGTTTAAAGCACTCTCAAGGAGATCTTTAAATCCCCTGGTAGTTTACATTCTCAAGATTTTCTTTGCCTACATATTCAGATCTAGATTTGAATTTTAGCTCCTGTCATGATTTCTATAAATGGACAATCAAAAGCACTGAAACTTTTACTTAAAGCATGATTATAGCACTGTATACTAAAGATTTAGAGAAGGAGGAAGGAGGTTACATTGTAAAAATGCAGATATCTTCTAATTAGACATTGAACAATCCCAATATTTAAATTTTTTCAGCTATCCCTAAACTATCAGGTATCCATTGAGTTATTTCTCCAACATAGCCCTAAACTTACACCAACCTGCTTTCTCTGTATTTCTTCCTCAACTGTTCAGATGTAAGACCAAAACTTTCCTGTGTGACAGTTTTGGTTACCTTGGCTCTTGGAACAGCCATGCTGCCATGTTCTCTTCTACCCTATGCCACTTAATGCAGGCATTTTACCAAGCCCAAATAGTCCCTCCCTTAGTAGACTATGGGAGTGATGGGTCAAACATTTTCTTCCACATTGTAGCCACATGCTTTTGTTCAGATACTGTAACCAATATCTCATTTGCTTATGAAAGTCAAAAGCCAAAGTGACTAGGACTTTATAAGACTTGTGTCTAGAAATGAATTTATTATGTAGGCTCTTCCTAAAATGGCATCTGATTACAGTTCATAGCTTACCAGGTCTGGGAGGGCTTGTAGGAACTTGTCCAGTCCAGTCTCTTTATTTCTGGAAGAGGTATCTGAAGCTCAGTACAGACAAATGACTTGCATAAAACACAATTGGGATTTAACATATAGGACTAGAACTCATGTCTAGAAGTTTTCACCAGAGAAGAGAACAATATCAGCTTATGGATCTACAAAATCACTACATACCATTATTATTAAAAAAAAAATAGAATGCATGGCTTATCAATTACTACTTTTAGCAAATCACTGTACTTGTTATTTCTATCAATAATTCTTTTAGTGATCATTCTGTAATAGTTCCTAGAATGGGACATAACGGTAGTGTAAGGAGAAACTCCAGGAGGAAGAGGACTAGGGAGAGGATTTCCTTCTTGGATTGGCAAAGGGCATGGTTCCAAGGGGGTGATATAAACAAGGAAAGTGAAGAGGTCTCCTAAAAGTATTTCATTCTGTGATCTCTTCTGTTTTTTAAAGCTTTTCACATCTCTTGAGACATATTTCCTATAATAAAGTCTTATGCTTATGTAACTCTTTATGTTTTTCAAAGTTCTGTCATATATCCATATATATTATTTGATCCTTACTAAAGACCTTGAATCATAGTGAATGTGCCAAGCTATAAGTCACCTTAAAAGACTACATGCCAGCCAGCCAGCGAGATTTCCCAATGACACCCAGACTGTGCTTTTTGTGTTCTAACTTCAACAATGCACAAACACCAAGACATAGGTAGGTCTCTCCCTTTCTCTCTCCTGTCATAAATACTAGTCACCAGTGATGAAACAGAAGAGGAATTTGCAGATTCTACCTAACTTCTGCATGATGCTTTCTGAAAATGGATGCCCTGAATGAGATAATAGCTTTGGAATCATCATACTAAACATTAAATTATCTGGCAAACATATATATTCTCTTTATGTTGAGAATCTCTTTCTTCCAATTCCCTAAGACAGGGATACAACAGTTAGAGAAGGAATCTAGCGTCTCCACAGTGTGAAGTAGTCAAAAGTATTTCTAGGAAGATGTTTTACTCTTTTCAACCAAATGAGATGAAAAATTATTCAAGGAATCAATCAAGTTTCCTACCATATGGGGTGTATATTTAATTTTTATAAATAGTTGTACAATGGATGGACACTAATAATGTGTTTTCTTGCTGAGTAATGACAAATGCTGCATTCATTTTTTCATTGTCACTTCTTTTTAATGTCTAAATTTTCTAAGTTTTCTTCCATATGTGTTGTGAATGAACCTTAATTGGTGCTGCCTGATAATCACATAATATCCTTTTTTCCTTTTTTGTTTTGTTTTGTTCTGCTTATGTACCTGTTCTCTTGGCATTTGAAATTAAACCAGCCCAATGCTATAATTAAAAGGGAAAGAGCTTTGGCTTTAATTACTGTCAGTAACAGATATGCCAATAAGTAGGGCTCATTCACAGCCGTTACATCAAGCAATGGAGTCAACAGGCATCCTGACACCATGAAAGCCATCACCCTGAAGCGCTCTCTGATAGGGGCACTCACTGTCTTGAATGCTAGCTATGATTATGTTGAGGAGAGGGATGAGAGGATAGTGTGCTTAGTAGCATCCACAGAATGTAGTGTGGTCAAAAATGTAAAGAATGTCAAATTGGGAGGCTTGAATTCACTTAGTATCTCTTCACTGGCTGTGTGATACTGGATAAATAATCCTCTCTTTTTAAATATTCTTTTCTTCAAAGCAAAGATGATAATCTATGTCATGCCTAGATGAGCAGTTTTTGTAAACATTCAAGCTCTGCAGTATTGTGGGTTGTTAGGCTTCTCTACTTTGCCATCCAACTTGCCTCCTTAGCTAAGTGGAACTATGTCTTCAATTTGAGTTCCATCTAATGTTCATACTTACTTTCTAATGTCATCTAATTACCAAGCGGAAAATGTAAGAAAGAGAGATGCAAAGGGAAGGAATAATCTACAGAATTAGTGGCTGGTGTCTACAGAATCCCTATTTGCTTCAGTGGACCACCTTTAAGAAAATTCAAGATGGCGCCTTTCAGCAATTCTGAGTCATGTCAGCATTGGAAAGGCTCCAGATTAGCAACCAAACTGGTAATTTTCTGCCTCTCCCATGCACCACCCCCTGCCCAGATCATTTTAAATAAAAAGAGGTTCTGATGATTAAGAAAGAACATCTGAGCATTTATAGCCATGGAATATTTCTGCATTAAGGAAGAGGCATAGTTTGCATTAAATGTTAAATAAGTCATTAATTTATTCATTGATTCTTTGGAGACAATAATTAAGTACTATGGCCTTGGCCTTAAGGTTCTCTCTTTATCTTATGAAGTCTAGTCAGAGAGAGAGATTCTGAAGGCAGAGTGACAGTGTTGTCTGTAGAGTCGATATGGAGTGTTATGCTCTTAGAAGTAAGGAGGGGAATGTCATGTTAAGTCCCTTGGTTAGGAGGAAGGGAGCATTCTGAGCATGCCAAGTGAGTCAATGAGAAAGCCAAAGAAAGCAGGGCCAAGTCAGGGAATGAGGCTGACTTCCTCTGTGCAGTTATTTAATCAGTGGCACTTTAAGAGCTATTGTTAACTGTTTGAACAGATCATTACCGAAAAGAGACTTTGCTTCTTGACCAAAAGGAATAAATACAGATTTATTACATTTACAAGCACATCTTTCCACATGGCTGAATTAGGGTATCAGGGAATGAAGAAAGTCTCTGTCTCTTGGGAGAAATTAACTTGAAAGAATAAGTAACTCCTCTTATGCATTTACCAGTAATTTTTTGTTTTTTTGGTTGGTTTGCTTTTTATTGATTGGTGTTTAATAGAGGGCCCAGTGAGACGTTTGTAGCTAAATTTGTTAGAAGCCACTTCCAATTAAAGTTCATTTGTAATGAAGATAAATGATAATCTGAGTTATTAGGAAAGCAGCATTCAGTATTACCTTTAAAGTGATCTACACAGAGCAATTTAGGAGGCTTTCTAGTGCATAAATTAAATCCCAAACTCCTAAAGCCGCTCACTTAATTTGACGTGCACGGTGAAATATCATAATAAGGAACAGGATCACGGATCCTATTTGAAAGTGATGTCCTTTCAATGTCTGCAAGGAACCGATTTTGAGCCAACCAGAAAAGAACAAGGGACTCCCTACTGGAGTTTCTATTCTTTGTTATACTCGCCTCTTAATCCCCAGCACGTACAGTTGCCTCTTCTAGTAGGCAAACTCTTTGCTAGAGCGAAAGCTCAAGGGGAGTGGAAACTGGAGGAAGTGTGACCCTGTCTGTCCATACAATGGTGCCTGACACTGGTGGGTGTGCAACATTACCCATTGTAGGAAGGGAGAGATGGATGAGTGTGTGAATGTAGTAAGTGAAACAACTCATAGATCTCTCTGTATATAGTAATATACCTCTGTGAATCAGTGAGGGGGAGGCTTTAGTTAATCCTCATGCTTGAATCCCACCTCCAGACAACTGTCCATAATTTGGCCATTGTTGATAATGCTGTATAAATATTGGGGTGAACATACCCCTTCAAATCTGTATTTTTGTATTTTTGGGTAAATAGTGCAATTGCTGGATCTCAGGGTAACTCTATTTTTAGTTTTTTGAGGATCAAAAGTTCCTCCCAGAATGGTTATCCACCATTCATAGTAGATACAAGCAGTTAAACTCTTACTTAAACTCTTTGAACTTCAGTTTGAAGGATACCACCTGTCTCAGCTGTGAGAATTTGGTGAACACATGTGTGAGAAAAAACTCTGTGAGCCCTAAAACACTGTAGAAACGTTCGTTTGTTTTTGATGCTTTTGTAATTATTTCTTCTGCTCACGAAGCTGGCTTCCATTAGCTCAAGACAGTTGATTTTGTGCAGCTCCTCCTGACTCCTAATTCAGTGACTTGAAATCAGCAATGGTAGGAGTATTTATACCAGAGAAATCAGCAAATGGTACTGATTAGGGCTTTCTTTTCTGTTTCTTGTTTTTTTGTTGTTCTCTCTCTTTTTTTTTTCCATTTTCTTTTTTCTTTTGAGATGAGTTTACCAGCACTCTGCTGCCTGTATCTAAAGATACATAGCATTATGAGAGTCAAAAAGTTTGGACCTGGCTTGTACTGGGTGATTTGAGTAGGTTAAATTGAGGTCTTGTTGGACCCAATAAAGCAGCAATCATAAATGTATGACTTGCAATTCCACGTAGCTGTTAATTGAGAAGAAATTTTCTCTGCATGACCTAGAGTGAAAGCAAGCAAAAGCCAAAACCTTCAGTCTTTTTCTCTGACCTATTCAGACATCACAAACACATGTACCGTTTGCCAGTGGAAAGCTGAGGAGCACTCAGCTTGTCAGCTCACTGAAGCCAACCAGTCAGTTTGGATTATTCAAGCCAAAATAAGAGTTGTTTCCTTTTTGAGAAATTTCTTCTGCCCTAGGGGAGTTCTTATTTTTTTTTGACAGGCCATTTATTTTTGTTTGTGGCTGACTGATTGCAATCTTTGTCAACGATCACCCTGATGACAGCTGGGCATCTCTTACCCCTTAGAACGAGCTCAGAGATTCCTCAGGTAGTGTCCTTGTCATCAACACAGTGGGGTGGCACATTCTGGACAAACCCTGCTGCATCAAAGGCTGTTCTCCACTTCTGTTCTCTCCTGCTTGCTCTGATCTAACCAACTGATGTGTCTAATTGGGTCCAAACACAGGAAAGTTTAGAGACTAACTACAGTTACTGTAGGATCAGACATTTAACCCCCTGTCATTCTGCCTTCTTATCCCCTAAGGCCTTCACTGTTTCTGGAAAATGTAGTTGTTACAAGTGGATCCCTGGGGCATGGGGCATGTACTATCACAAAAGCAAGTTTAGAAAAAAAGAAACGCTGCTAGAAATTGGCCAGGTGCACCATTATGTAAGGAGCTCAAGCTAGAGAGAGCAGTAATTAAAATAACAATGAAATGATATCTTATGCAATGCTTTGCAAATATGACATTTTCATTTGTAGTATTGTACAAGCCGCACATTCAAGTGGTAATGTTAAGTGATTTGCAAAAAGACTAAAGGAAAGTGAGTAAGGACACTGGAAAGGAGTTTTTCTGGGCCTTGTCTTGCTTTGCCAATCAAAGGCCTGTTGTACACAAGGGGATATTGTGGCATGTGAAGGTGTCCAGCTGACTTAGGTCTCCCAGTGTGTTGTTTTAGGTAAGCAACATTCATAGTATGTGGTCTAGAAAAGGAAAGGGAGGTAGAAAAATGTGCCCATGGAATGCAGTGTTGAATATAGAGTTTGCCTCTTGAAAGTCCCAAAATTATTTTTTTTTCATTGCACCAGAAATGTTCACATGGGAAGGACAGAAGCATCATTACCAAGATCAAAGGAGATTGATTTTTAAATGTTTACCAATATTTAAGTAATGGGGAGTGAGGTGATGTTCACCATTTCACTGATTAGGCTGTTCTCTACTATGCAAGGAACCTCATTTAAAAAAATTTTTTTAATGTTTATTCTTTTTTGAGAGACAGAGACAGAGTGCCAGCAGGGGAGGGGCAGTGAGACAGTGAGACAAAGAATCCTAAGGAGTCAGGAAACCTCATTTTATTTTTTTATTTTTTTAATATGAAATTTATTGTCAAATTGGTTTCCATACAACACCCAGTGCTCATCCCAAAAGGTGCCCTCCTCAATGCCCATCACCCACTTTCACCTCCCTCCCACCCCCCATCAACTCTCAGTTTATTCTCAGTTTTTAAGAGTCTTTTATGGTTTGGCTCCCTCCCTCTCTAACTTTTTTTTCCTTCCCCTCCCCCATGGTCTTCTGTTAAGTCTCTCAGGATCCACATAAGAGTGAAAACATATGGTATCTGTCTTTCTCTGTGTGACTTATTTCACTTAGCATAACAGTCTCCAGTTCCATCCACGTTGCTAGAAAAGGCCATATTTCATTCTTTCGCATTGCCAAGTAGTATTCCATTGCATATATAAACCACAACTTCTTTATCCATTCATCAATTGATGGACATTTAGGCTCTTTCCATAATTTGGCTATTGTTGAAAGTGCTGCTATAAACATAGGGGTGCAAGTGCCCCTATGCATCAGCACTCCTGTATCCCTTGGGTAAATTCCTAGCAGTGCTATTGCTGGGTCGTAGGGTAGATCTATTTTTTATTTTTTGAGGAACCTCCACACTGTTTTCCAGAGCAACTGCACCAGTTTGCATTCTCACCAACAGTGCAAGAGAGGGAACCTCATTTTAGATATTAGGATAAAAATAGCCAATTTCTTTTTTTTTTTAATTTTTTTTAACGTTTATTTATTTTTGAGACAGAGAGAGACAGAGCATGAACGGGGGAGGGTCAGAGAGAGAGGGAGACACAGAATCCGAAACAGGCTCCAGGCTCCGAGCTGTCAGCACAGAGCCCAATGAGGGGCTCGAACTCACCGACCGCGAGATCGTGACCTGAGCCCAAGTCGGCTGCCCAACCGACTGAGCCACCCAGGCGCCCCAAAATAGCCAATTTCTAAGTAAAAGTTTCCTTTTGTTTCTATTTTTCTCTTTCTTCATCACAACTTACCTATTTTCATTCTGAATTTGCTGTGTTCTGCCTAAACATAGGGATTATCAACCTTCTAAAGAAATAGAAGAAAAGGAATTTGGAAAGCATGAACAGTGTTTATGTTGGTCTATGAATTTTATGTCTACTTGCTATTTGCCTTGGTATCCCGTGAACCAACCAAAGTGAGGCAGCCTCCCCTGTGACACTTGAGAAAGTCCTTTCAGGGCTCACTGAAAAGCCCACTTCCCTTTTGTCAAAGTGTGGGAATGACCAGTCTCCTATATTATCTGAGAACATACTGATGTAATACAAGAGGGGTTATATTGGCAATGGAATCACTTGATCAGTGATCTCTTACTGCATTACTTGCTGATCGAGTAAGATGGTAAGTAGTGTGCAGATGGAAGCAGTGTCAGAGAATTTGGAGTCTTACTCAGCTTCTTCCCCAAGGATCACCTCACTCCACACCCTAGTAGCTCCCAATGGAAAAGACTATCATAATGTTAATCTTAACAAGAAAACTTCCAGTTATTTTACAGGCAAAAATTGGTTTATTCAGAAAGACCAGAGAGTTGCAATCTGGGACAAGCAAGCTACAGCAAAAGCATAGGCAAGTCCAGGAAACAAAAGAGAGAAACATTATTTTATGGAGAAGGAGGAGGAAGTTAGGTGTATTTGGAAGAAAAGTCCTTTGGACAGAAGAGTCCAGGGTGATGCCAATTCCTGAGGGGCTGAGTTGCAGGGGTGGTTGGTTTCTTATAGACGATGCGATGTACTGTACCTGTTTTTTTTTTCCTCTTGGGGCTGCAATAGATGATTCTTTCCTGGGGAGGGTTCTTCTGCTGGGTCTGTAACTGGCAATTCTTTCTTTCATTGACACTGAGTGCTACATCTCCTGCTACCAGATTCCCCTTCTAGCATCCCACAGTCCACTTTAGTGAGGTTTCCTTTTATTAATTTTCAGACACATGGCCTGAATAACTGATTACTGAATCTGTGCCATACATCTGTAAAAATGATCATGTTATGTTAAAATAATAGTGTTTATTAAAATTTGAGGGTAGTACTATCCAGTTCACAATGGCGAACAAAATATTCCTCACCTTTTTTTCCAAGCATGTAAAAACTACAGTTCTCTCCCTTTAGGCCTGTCTCTTTTATTCTGGATCTTAGGAAATTAAAACTAGCCAAAAAGTTAATAAAGTGTGAAGTTTCAAACTGTAAATGTAAAGAAACCTACCATTACAGTGTAAGAACCCCTGACAACTGTCAATTAGTCACATGGGTTCATAAGGCCCTACTGATGTTGTGTATTTGTGTTTTCATTCATTTATTCAGTAATTAATTTTTTTTCCTAATATTTATTTACTTTTGAAAGAGAGATCGCACACAGGGTGGGAGGGGCAGATAGAAAGGGAGACAGAATCTGAAGCAGGCTTCAGGCTCCACGCTGTCAGCACAGAGCACTGATGTGGGGCTCCAACTCACGAACCACGAGATCATGACCTGAGCTGAAGTCGGACAGACGCTTAATCAACTGAGGCACCCAGGCACCCCATATTCAGTAATTTTTTAATTGTGTTTATTTTTGAGAGGGAGAGAGAGAGAGAGAGAGAGAGAGAGAGAGAGAGAGAGAGAGAGAGATATCATGAGTCAGGGAGGGGCAGAGAGAGACAGAGACACAGAATCTGAAATAGGCTCCAGACTCTGTGCTGTCAGCACAGAGCCTGACATAGGGCTCGAAGTCACAGCTATGAGATCATAACCAACTGAGGCACCCAGGCACCCCACATTTATTCAGTATTTACATGAGTACCCATCATGTGTCTGGCACAGATACAAGGCTGGAGATATAAGGCTGAGTAAAACTGACATGATCCTTTCCTCATGGAGCTTAATGTCAAGTGCATAAGCGGCCGGCACTCTAATAACCTCACATAAATACATAATGGTAATAAGTACTCTGAAGGAAATTAGTGGGAGATTATTCACACACAAACTGAGGTAGGGGAGGATTTGTTCTGAGAAACAGAGGACAAATATGAATTGACTAGTTGAATAGAAATGGGGAAGGGAGAGTAAGGGGAAAATCCTAATAGAGACAATATGAGGATGACAGCTTTCTCTTCCATGGACAAGTAGTGGTGTGACTGGAGTGCAGACAGTAAGAAGGGAAACCTCTCATCAGGAGGTAGACAAGATGGAAACGGTCCAGAGAGCACATATTTGCAAGCCTTATAACCAATTTTGATGTTTATTCTGGTCTTAGGTTTTGCAGTGGCATCATCCACATTTGGCGGTCACTGGGCCTTTTGGGAATCCGTGAACTCCCTGAAATGGAGACAATACTGGAGTCTTGCTAATAACCCAGTCATCTCATTCACTGGTGGGCACCAAAGGCGGTGACAGGCTTTGTCTATAATGCAGATCAAGAAATTAGAGGCTATGTGTCAACATGGGCATCTTGGGGGCTGAAATGTTCTAAATCTTTCCCTGGACTCTTAAAAAGGGTACATGAGTCAGGAAAAAAAAATGGAACCATTGGCAAGTAAACACACAAATTTAATCTGGATTGACATTCTGCATCTTCTGTCATTTCTTTTTGTTTTTATGGTAAAGTTTTACTACTTCTGATATTTAAAGCAAACATTAGTTCTGGTTAATTTCTATACTTAGAAAATTGTTGGTGAGTGTTACTAGTTAATGAATTTAGTAAGCATTCAAAATTTTCTCTGAGTGCCATTCTGTGAAGTGTGTGTATATGTGTCTATTATTTCTATAATCACTTCTTAATTAAAGTTTCTACTAGCCAAGGGGCAGGGGATTACTCCCCTGAACTGTGGATGCAGACTGTTGATATCAGGGCTTCCAATAGTAGATTGTCCCTTTCTGTTGTGTGAGCTACCAGATTGCCCTCAGTTTCTAATGCCAAAATTTCATTCCTCTTTACTTCTTTCCCACAGGCACAATGTGTATTGAGGTGCTGTCCTCTGGAAGGCCATTTTCTAAGTTATGCCATTTATAGCCATGATTAGGACTGGAACAGAGAGTGATCTGTAGGGTTCTCTCCCTCTCTCTTTTTCTCTGTCTCCCTCCCTCCCTCCCTCCCTCCCTCCCTCCCTCCCTCCCTCCTTACCCCTTCCTCTCCCTCTCCCTCCATCTCTTTCCAAAGTGCTTCAGATTTTGTGGGGGATTTGTATGTGTATGCACAGATAAACTACTTCTTATTGAATGTGACCAGTTACACAGTGACTCTTAATGGTTATGGCAACACTGTTAAGCAAATTACTAAATAAGAAATCTAGGATTGCAGTCCTGGATTGGTCTCCTACTGTGTGTCAGACATTTCAGAGATGCAAAATTATAAATCATAGTTCCTGTCCCCAGAGGCCTTATAGTCTTCTGTGGTGGGATGGGATATATATTTGCAAATAATTAAAATAGAATATATTGATCGATATCATAGACATATATAATTTAACTCAAGTTAATATTTACTGATTGGGATAGACAATATGAAGATGAATACCGGAAAATGCTGCCTCCTATGTTGGGTGCATAGAGTCCCTTTGAATAAAATGGGACAAACACTTGGATCTGAGTCTGCCCATAGAAGGGAGCTTTACTCAACATAGAGGTTTAGAGAGGGTTTCTCAGGAAAAGTTGCACCTGCTTTAAGTTTTGCCAGAAAGGTTAGTCAGGTAGAGAAGGGACAAAGGGGCTTCCAACAGAGGGAAGACGCAGAAGGCATGCCAGGAGGAGAGGGCATGTTGCGTGTAAGCAAGCATATGTAGGAACACAGAGGAAGGAATTGCTGCCTCCTCTTCTGACAGAGAAAGTTCATAAAGGTGATTTTGGAGCCATATTTATTAACGAGGTGCGAGAAGACATTCCAAGAAGAGGGAGTACTTTTTGGAAGTCATAAGATGGGAGAAAAGGTGTGTTGAGGGAGACACAGGTACTCAGGGAGCATGGCAGGAACTGATGGGAGTCTGTGGAGGAGGGCAAGGAGGGGCTGAGTATGCAGTCATCATTCTTAGACACCTTGGGATTAGTTCTGTTGATGACAAATGGAGGTAATGTAATGAAACAGAAGTAACTGTAGGTCCTGATCTCAGGCGGGGTAGAGTGTATAGAGAGACATGGATATTGCATGACCAGGGAGTCACAACACAGTGTGCCCTTGCCCTTCCTTCAACAACTATCGATTGATCTCCTACTGTGCCAGCCCCTGTCCTATGTGCTGGAGACTCAGCCTTGAAAGGAATGAACAAAAATCCCTGTCTCTGGGAATTTACATTCCAGTAGGAGTAAAGAAACGGTGAATGAGAGAAGTAAGTGAATGATACAAGTGTGCTCCTTAGTGAGAAACGCACAGGAGCTGGACAAAGTGTGCAAGGGGGTAGGGAGTGAGTTGGGGATATGTTTGCAATTGAGATAAGGTGTCTAGGAAAGGTCTCACTGAGGAGGTGATACTGAGTGAAGACCTGAGGGAGATGATGGAGTGAGCCATGAGGACAAGCAGAGAAGGAGCCTTCTAGACAGAAGAAGGACAAAGACAAGTACAAAACCTGGAGTGAGGAGCATTTATGTGTTTTACAGAATAACAAGGAAGCCAGTGTAGCGTGGCTGAGAAAGGAGAATGAAATGGGATGGATTTAGTTGCAGGGAAACGAAACAGATACCAAAGATGCATTGACCCAGATATTCATAGGTGGAAAGTGCGGCCACAGGTAAAGAGTTCTGTAGAGCTCCAACATGAACCTTTTGGTCTTGTGGAAAAGATGGGTTTATTTGTATTGCTGGGTGCTTTTGCCTGGTGAGAGGTTCACTGCAGCTGGCTGTGGAGAGAGTAAGCAGAGAAACCTGTAGATAAAGAGTTAAGGGATAACTTTCCCTAAGGATGAATCAGACAGGGATGAATCATTTTTCAAATTACAGAGGTGGACAGTCCTTTACTTAGTAACCGTCCTTTTGAAAATTAGTTTTAATGTTTTTGCTTTGAGTCATAATCACGGAACTGTAATTATTTATAAGAGACTTATTTGTCATCTAATCCAATTCTTATTTTATAGACGAGGAAACTGAAGTACAAAGTGTAAATGAAATGCTGTTATAAATCTATCTGTTTACTATTTTAAACACTATTCTGGTGACAATTCTTTTGTAAAATAAATACACCCCCTCAATTTATGTGTTCAGAAATGTTTGTTCAAGTGTATCTGTGGGGCGCCTGGGTGGCTCATTTGGAGCTTCAGACCTTTGATTTCAGCTCAGATCATGATCCCAGGGTTGTGGGATTGAGTCCCACATCATGTTCTGTGTTGAGCGTGGAGCTTGCTTAAGATTCTCTCTCTCTCTCTCTCTCTCTCTCTCTCTCTATCTCTCTCTCTCTCTTCCTCCGTCCCTCCCTCCCTTGTAGGAGTCAGCCCTGGGGAGGTTGAAGAACAGGTTTTCCAGGCAGGTGATGTGGCCTGTGCAAAGGCCTGAGCTTGGTGTGTTCAAAGACTAGAGAGAAAACTGTGTGGTTGGGACACAACGAATATGAGGAAGTGAAAAGATGAAGGTGGAGAGATACATGAGGGTCAGTCACATGGAGCCTTTTTGAGATTATGGTCAGAGTCTGCTGTATTCTAAGAAATATTCTAAGAAAATATCAGAAAGCTTTAGATAGAGATATCATGTGCTCTGGCTTAAATTTTTAGAGAATTCTTTGGTTTCTGTATAAAGAACAGACTGTGTTTGGGACAGGAGAGGAATCAAGGAGACCAGATAGGAGGCTGTTTCACCGGCGTGGGTAAGAGAGGGTGGGCGCTTGGACTTGAGTAGCATTGGGAATGCAGGGGTAGGGGAACAGATTGTATCTCTCCTATCAGCTTTGAGTCTCATTAGCCATGTGAATCAACATGAGAAGATAAGAGAAGAAATATAGATTTCTTTAGATGATGTGAGGTTCTGACAGTAATGTGTGGCTTTTCCAAAGATAATAAAATAATATATTGAAAAGCCTAGACTTTAAGGTTGATTCCTGAAATGAGCCTGGGGCAGGATGGCCCCTGCCAGGTAAGCTCAGGCATCTCTCCTCTGCCTTCCTTCTTGCTTTGGCGCTAAGCTGGTTTCTTTTCTTCCCTTGTTGCTTATAACTTACTGCTAACTGGTATACTCCTTTGCTGATCTGCAGGGATTGCTTTTCCTGTAAACCTGGATATCAAGTAGAATAGAATTTTCCCCAACTTCCTATTCATTGGGGCCTCCAAATATATGCTATAAGGACCTTCCTTTTGTTTTTTCAAATGTTTATTTATTTTTTATTATTAGAGAGAGAGGGGGGGAGGACACAAGCCAGGGAGGGGTAGACAGGGAAGGAGACAGAGGATCCCAAGCTGTCTCTGTGCTGAGAGGAGACAGCCTGATGTGGGGCTCAAACTCATGAACTGCAAGATCTTTACCTGAGCCATAGTTGGATGCTTAACCAACTGAACTATCCAGATGCCCTAAGGACCTTCCTTTTTTAGTTTATCATGTAGGTGAAACTACTACTATATAAACTTCAAACATGGAGAACTTTTGGAGCATCCATACATTTTTTTTTCTGTTTTTTTATATTCCCATTCTTTGTGAATATGTCTTAATTTTTTCCTTAGTCATTCCCAGAATCAGTGCTGACTGTAAGATGCTGAAATGGTTCCTCAAAAATGCCCATATCATAATATTTGGAACCAGTTAATAGATTATGTTACATGGCAAGGGGAATTTGGGTTGCAGGTGGAATTAAAGTTGTTAATCAGCTGATCTTAAAAAAAAGAGAGATTATCCTGAATTTTCAGGATAGGTACAGTGTAATAATGAGGGCCCTCTAAATGTGGAAGAGGGAAGCAAAGACTAGAATCAGAGATTTTGAAGATGGAAGAAGGGAGCCAAGAGGTAAGGAATGCTGGAAACCTCTAGAAGCACAAAAGACAAGGAAACTGATTTTTCCCTGAAACTTTTAGAGGGAATACAGCGCTGCCAACACCCTTGATTTTAGAATAGTGAGACCCATTTGGGGATTCTGACCTCTAGAATTATAAATAAATAGATGAATAAATTAAATAAATATGTATAAATTAAATACACACACATACATATTGGTTTACACCATGTGTTTTTGGTAATTTGTTACAGTATCAACATAAAATGAATACACTAGCATTCTGCCATTTTTCTCTGAGGAAGTGAGTGACCTTTGAGTTGAGGCTAGATTGAATATTGTTCATAGAAAGTACTTATCCAATCTCCCCAGTTGATCTCATTTTTATTCTGTTTGAGGTCTATTATTATGGATACTATGACTACTACCACTGCTATGATCACTTCTGCTGCGTTTGATCCTTACTAACTAACTGCCTTGCACCTTTTTAACTGCCATTGCCACCTTTATTTTACAAAATTGGAAACTGAGGCATAATAAGCATCTAGACTGGGATTCTGGCCCAGGCAGTGTGACAACAGCTTTGAAATATACAGCTTACTTCTTTCTCTGTGACAGTCTCACTGGGCAGCACCTGGCAGGTGCAGGGAAGGCTGGAACCAGTGTGCATGCATGAGTTCACTAGCCTCAATTACAAATTTACATCTCCAGAGACCTTGCACTGACTCTTATCTCAAGGGTCTTCTAGCTTCATGACAGAAAAAGAACTTTAGGGCATTTCTTCAGAGTTAAGTAAAGTTAATTAACATTTAGAACCAAGGGTCTGGTTTAGGTGCACATTTCTTGATGAAGGGCTTACTGAGTTGCAAAAGTTAATGGGAGGCAGAAAGATAGGAAGAAAAAACTTAAGGCAGCCTGACTTTTTTTTTTTAGTTCAAAAACTTAGTTCAAACACTAAGATTTGTTAAGATTCCACTAAATATTTTACCTAGGTCAGCATTTGGTGAGGGAAGGGGTGAGATATTGAACACATAAGTGCATTGTGATCTCTGCTCTGTTTATAGGATAATGTTACCCACGGACATGTGACAGAGCTTAAAATACGGTACACAACAAGTGTTAAAAGAAGGAGCTTTGTTGGGGCGCCTGGGTAATGTAATCCGTTAAGTGTCCGACTCTTGATCTTGGCTCGGGTTGTGATCTCGCAGTTTGTGGGGTCGAGCCCTGTGTCAGGCTCTGTGCTGATGGTGTGGAGCCTACTTGGGATACTGTCTCTCCTTCTCTCTGCCATTCCCCACTTGTGTGTGCTCGCTCTCTCCCTGTCTCTCAAAATAAATAAATAAACTTTAAAAATTAAAAAAAGAAGAAGCAATGTTAATAAGAATGTAAGGAATGTATATTTCTCTCAACATGAAGACCTGGGCCATAGGCTTGCTTAGGAAAATACCTTCTACAAAGGAAAGAAGCAATGAGCCATCAGCCATCATGTTAGAATAATGTTAACCCATCACACCAGCATTGGCTTTGGCCATTGAGAAGGGCATAAAATGGGAAATAATTGGGCCAAGTCACCAAGGTATGCACAGAGAAACTGCTCAGGTTTGGGCGAACAAGTTTGGAAACCACAAGCTGGAGACAGCATGGTTTTTGGTTTACCAAAAAGAGCTTAGAAAACCAATGAAGACACTTAAGTGGAAGACAAGGAGTGAAGGAAAACTTGGATTAACTGAAATATAGTTGTAATTCACTTAACATCTTTAGTTCATAACCCACATGCTGTTTTCCATCCACATACATACATTTTTGAAACGGTCATTTTTGTTAAAAAAAAAAAAAAAGGAAAGAAACAAAGAAAGAAGAAATCCTGTGTTCCAGAATGTAACAGGGCTATCTTCCATTTCAAATTCTGCTTACCTTTGGACACTGACAGTTTGTGTCTGCATAATGACCCCACACAGTCTTTATTCAGACTCAAATTTGACGATCTAGTGATGGAGAATATGACCATACAGACGTGAGGAGGAAGTTCCAAGCCCTTGATCAAGATTTTCAGTTAACCACAAAGGGTTTGTAGGTAGTAGTACTCTCACTACCCTGGGAATTCTGCTGTTAAGGCTAGTTTGACTGTCCTCAGTCCTCAAAGCCAGTAGGGCAAGGTTGCATGCAGTTTGGCAGAAGCATTTTCCAGAGACAGTTGTATTTTGTTCTCTTAATTGCACAAGAAACAAATAAACACGCTAAACCCAGAAGCCAAAAAATAAAAGATGGAGAGATTTGACTTCAGAAAAGTGAAAACTTTCAGTATCATGAATTTAAAGTGAAAAACTGACTAATGTACTGAAGGAATTATTCGCAACATAGTAACAGACAAATGATTAATTTCTAGTGTAAAGAACTTCTACAAATCAATACAAATTTGAAAAATGGACAAAAATGCTACAGAATAGAGAAGAAATATGGTCACTATACCTAAAAAATGTTTAATTTTAGTAATAGGGGAAATGCAAACTAAAACTAACAAAAATTAAGCCAATTTATAAAATCCAGTGATGGCAAGGATGTGGAAAAATAGCTATTTTAAGTATAGGAAGTTTAATTACTGTACCTTTTTTGGATGGCGATACAATAATATCTATAAAAATTTTTAAATGAGTATATTTTTCCCCAATAATGCCATTTATAGACATCTATCCCACAGAAATACAGATGTGCACAATAATGCATAATTTAAAATGTTCATAGGATCCCCTAACTGGTAAAAAAAAATGTAGGGGCACCTAGGTGGCTCAGTCACTTAAGCGTCCAACTTTGGCTCAGGTCATGATCTCAGAGTTCTTGGGTTCCAGCCACTCATCGGGCTCTGTGCTGATAGCTCAGAGCCTGGAGCCTGCTTTGGATTATGTGTCCCCCCCTTTCTGCCCCTCCCCCACTCGTATGCTGTCTCTGTCTTTCAAAACTAAATAAACATTCAAAAAAATGTATGTGTTACAAATGTATAGAAGTGCAGAAGAACAGAGCCTGAAAAATGTATATAACATATTATTAACATTATCATCTCTGGAGAGAAAAGTAAATATGGCAGATGAGAAGTGGAGATTTTTCACTTTTTACTTTGTAGATTTTCATGTTTAAATATTTTGTGATGAAAAATATACATGAGCTACTGTATAACTCAATATGTGTAGCCATAAATGTACTTTAAAAATCCATTTAGAAAATTATTAGATTTGAATAATACTGATTGGTATGGCTGTAGCTATTTCCAGATGGTAACTAACGGCATTCTAGAATAGAAGGGATTAAACAAATACATGAATAACAACAGTGATTTTATATTTAATTGTGATAGTGGAACATAAAAATAGACTGCATTTGTTCTAAATGTAGAAAGTAAACCTTGAGGATATTTGGTTTGAAGGTGGCTGTGTATGACAACGTTTTTCTTCTCTTAGAAATCACACAAAGAAGAAGAAGAAGGAAAAAAAGTTAATCTCTTGTTCCTTGACATTCTCTGAACTTCATAGACTTCATAGGTATTTAAAAGGAGTCAGAGCTGAAACGGAGCCAAAGTTGGCTGGGAGAAAGAGAAGGAAGGCATGAGGAGTTACTACAGAAAGATGGCAGACGATCTTGGAAAGCACCAGCAAAAGGTCCATGTTCTGCAGCTGAGTTCTCACCCTCACATGCCAACCCATAACTGTTGTTGACCACATGCTTACTTATGGGTTATAAAATCTTGCATAAAATATGCCTAAACGAAAAGCCACCTATTAAACTAATAATACTCTTTGATGAGGTGGAATTTTTTGGAATAATACAAAGGAGTATATTGATATATATCCTCCTACTTTTGTAAAGGTAAAAAAATCATATGATCAGTCATCTGAAATGAAAGTTTGTCAAAATTCAACAATCATGTTTGATTTATAAAGAAAAAAACGAAAACACATGGTCAGCCTAAGAATACACGGATACTTTTCTGATGGAATTAAATATATCAATCTTGGCTCAAAACCTAATACCTGAACAGTTACCACAAACAAAATTCAGTGAATTTCCAGTATATCATATTCGTGTGCAAAAATCAGTACTTTCCATAAAAGAGCTGGCAGAAGACATAATAACAGGAACACATCAATTTAAAATGGCAACATACAAAAAGTTGAAATACCCCAAAATAAACATTTTTTTATCACATCTATGTGAAGAAACTTTTTGCCAGTTCTGAGCATCCCCACAGGATGTCTGGAACCAATGGAAGGACGCATCCCATGCTTGCATAAGATGACATAGTAGCGTAAAGGTGGCAGGTGTCACAAAGTCAGTGTATATATGTAACTTGATATCAATAAGAATTTCACAAAATTTGTAGAATCAGACATGTCTGCTCTAAAGTTAATGTGAAAGAATAAACAAATTAGAAAATGTACAAATACCAAAAGAAGATCAGGAAACATGTATAGGAATTAAGAGTGTGCCATGAGCAGATAAATAGATGAAAAGATTTCTTGAAAAGTTGGGAATTATAGACAATAGATTGAAATGCATTTGGAAATTCAACCTATGAAAAAGGCACTGTCTCAAATCAGTGAGGAAGAAGAGGTCATTCAATAAATAGCATAGTAGTCTAAAACAAATAGATAAAATTAGAGTTGGATTGATATGTCAAGCCATATACCAGTAAACATTACAAATAAATCAAAGCTTGCAATTTAAAAAATGTAAACGCAAATAGGACTAAAAGAAAACATGATCAAATTCCTTTCTAACTTTGGAATAGAGAGCCTTTTTTTTTTAAAACTATGACTTAAAATCCATTAGTCATTAAAGAAAAAGAGAAATCTCACCATATGAAAATAAAAACCTTATGCACGGGAAGAAAAGTTAAAAGACCAGTGATGAACTCGGAGAAGTATTTCCAACTACAATATGCAAAGGCCTAATTTCTCTCATGTAAGAAGAGTGTCTGGAAATTTTAAAGGAAAAGGCCTTTGCCCTAACAATAAAACTGGCAATGAGTATAAACAAATAGTCATTGACAAGGAAATGCAAACATATGAAAATTGCTCAATCTCATTGTTAATAAAAGAAATGAAAATTAAAACTACATTGAGATACTGTTCCTCCACCATCAGATTAGCAGATATTCAGAATTTGATAACCCACACTGTTGGTGAGACCATAAGGAAATGGACATTCTCATACAATGCCGGAGGGGGCATAAATTCGTACATCTTCTATGAAAATCTTTTTTAAAACTACAAAAATTAAAAAATTTTACATGCACATACCACTCCGAGAATATAGAGAAATTCCATGCTTGGAATTTATCCTTCACATTATGTGAAACAATATGAAAAAGTTTATTATAGTATCTTTTTTTTTTTCTTCCCATACCACAGATTGGAGGAAACCCAATGTCTGTAATTAGCAGAATGGTTAAATAAAGTATGGTCCATCTACACAAATGCGTATTATGTAACTGAAAACCAACAAAACAAACAAAAAACAATGTGTCCACACTCTGTGAGCTATTTTGGATAGATCTTCAAAATAGAGTGTTCAGAGAAAACGCAAGATGAAGAGTATGTCTAATAGCCCGCCTTTTGCTACAAAAAGGGAAAATAACACATGTTCATATTTGCAGGTTTCCAATCCTGTCTCTCCCAGTTACATCTGGGTGAATTCGAGCAAGTTATATATTGTGTCTGGGCTTCAGTGGTATCACCTAAAAATAGTGATAATTGCTACCACCTAAAAAGGTATTGGAAGAATTAAATGAGAAAAAAAAAATGCACATAAAGCACTTAGCAAGACATTTGGTTCATAAAAAGTGTTCAAAAAATAGTAGTTGTTAATATTAGAAGGGGCTCTGCCTTCATTAAATAAACTTTAGGAAATAGTGTGACAGCCTAGCACCTACTAATATTTCTTATTTATTATGGCTCACCCAGTGTATTTCTATATACATGTATTTTTAATATCTCATTAACAAACGGCCAAAGTGCCTGAGGATTGAAAGAGGGTAACATTACTACTCAAACATTAAGAAATACAGACCATTAAAGCTTCACTGGAAATCAAGAATGTTAAAAAAGAAGCAACAAGGAAGTAAAATCCAATTTGTATAAAATTTAATTTGCACAAGTTCTCAGAGAAACAGCCAGTGGATAAAGTGAATTCCACCTGTATCGAATCATCAGTCACCTTCAGTACTTAGGAAGACACCAAAACACAGCATCTGGCAATCAATTTTCCATCTCTCAGTGAAGCCTGAGGAACTGGGTACAAACCAGCATGGTATTGTAAAGAGAAAATCGTGTGGGCCAATTCAATTTCCTCCTATGACAGAATGACAGGTCACAGAGATAGGAGAAAAGCAATAGATGTAATCTACATGAGCCACCGCAAGTCTTTTGATTCTATCCCACATGACAGTCTCATCAATGTGCTCTGAAGACTGGGTCTAAATCAGAGTCTGAGGGGCTGGTGACCCCTCCCACCCTTGCCTTGGATCACCCAACCCTAGCAATGTCCGATAGAACTCATGCAACAGTGTACTAGGAGCCGGGAACATATCAGGGATGGCAGAGAATACAGAGAGGATAGAGGGAGGGGGGAATTAATGCTGACCCAGAGACAGAGTGAGATAGGCAGAAAGAATATATGTATGTTTCTAGGATTAGGACACCACATAGGTGCAAACACTCAAGGAGATAAACATGAGCCAGGGCAACATTGTTGATAGCAAGGAGCTTTTCGTGGTTAGATCCTGATGGAGGAGCAGATGAGCACCACTGTGACATCTGTGATACCAGAGACTACGGACAGAGGTGAATGGCATGCAGAGTTACTTACTCATTTATTTTGAGTGTATTTATATGTGTTTGGGGCAGGGGAGAGGAATCTCACTCGGGGGCTTTGTGTGACAAACCAATGGGTTAGAAAGATGGGAAGGGTAAGGCTTAAAACTGGGAGTCTGTTTTAGGAGTATAGAGACAGAGGAAACTTTTGTTTTAGACATCAGTAGACCATAAACAGTGATTACTCTGGAACTGGAAAAAGGGGAATGGGTGTGACTGTTGAGTCAAAGATTTAACTATGAGGGCAGAGGCTGGATGGAACAATTTCTCTTTTGGTAGTTCTCCTAGCTCAGATTCTGTACTAATTAGAGAAATATTAAGGGGTGGGGAGATATGGGTCACACATTAGCTTTGATTTTAGTTTGGACCCTAACACAGTAATCTGTCAGGGGAAGCTTCTAGTATGAAAGCAATGGTATTGTCCCATCTGAGGGGGATCATGGTCTTGTTCTCAACATTGTAAGGTAAATTTTCTCATTAGAAAGCTGTTCGTTTGTCATGTCAGTAACCAGGTCGTCTTAATTGTGGTGTTGTCAGTTCACTAAAATTAAAACAAAATAAAAACAAAAACCAGTTCCCTGTTCTGAACTCATTCTTGGTTACTGTATCATCCTAATAGCTTGGTAATTTTATTACTACTCTAAGGCAAGTGATCCTTCTTTTGTCGACTACTGAGGAGGAAATCGTTAATGACATTAATAGGATGATAATGTGACACAGAACTGTGAGTAATGTCTAGTCTTCTGTGTGGTTTTTCTGGAGAAGCAAGTACCATTGCTAGGAAGAAGCAACAGCATCATGATTTTATGGTATGCTCTGATACTCACCCCTGGGGTTGCTGGGAATATTAAATGAGATAATACACACACACACACACACACACACAAGGGTTGCACATGTATTAATGGCTTCACAATGTTAGGTTTTTCTTTCAAGTTTAATGATTTTTGTTTTTTATTTATTTTTGAAGGGTGGGGGGATAAAAAGGGGGACAGAGGATCCTAAGCAGTCTCTGCACTGACGTCAGCGACCGTGATGTAGGGCTTGAACTCACACTGTAAGATCATGACCTGAACTGAAGTCTCATGCTCAACGAACTGAGCTACCCAGCCGCCCCAATTTTTGTTTAAGTTTATTTATTTATTTTTGAGAAAGAGAGCACATGCCCACACAAGTAGTAAAGGGGCAGAGAAGGAGAGGGAGAGAGAATCCCATGTATGCTCCACACCGTCAGCATAGAGCCCATTGCATGGCTTGAACCCCTGAATTGCGAGATCCTGAGCTCAAGTAAGATGCTTAACCAACTGAGCCACCCAGGTGCCCAGGGTCTTTTTAAGTTAATATATTGTAATATAGGTTTACAATCTTCTTTATATATTTTTTTTCTTTTGTTTTTTTTTCTTTCTTCTTAATATATTTCTATTTGGTGAGTAAAGAAGTAATGATTTTTCTTATGAAGCACTGGACGTGAAGGAAGAACTTGACAAATTCATTCTGATGCTAGTGAAATCAGAATCAATTAATGAGAAGTTTTTATTATAGCTGCATAAGCCTTTCTGGTGGCTTAGAACACTGTCTGGAAAATAATACATTTTTTTTTAATTTTTTTTTCAACGTTTATTTATTTTTGGGACAGAGAGAGACAGAGCATGAACGGGGGAGGGGCAGAGAGAGAGGGAGACACAGAATCAGAAACAGGCTTCAGGCTCCGAGCCATCAGCCCAGAGCCTGACGCGGGGCTCGAACTCCCGGACCGCGAGATCGTGACCTGGCTGAAGTCGGACGCTTAACCGACTGCACCACCCAGGCGCCCCATTTTTTTTTTAATTTTTTTTTTTGGAAAATAATACATTTTTATTACATATTTGTTGATATTATTAGAAGGGTTGAGGGAAGGATAATTTTAGAGATGGCATGAATAGCCATGTCATATGACATGGACTCCACTTATGCAAGTTTATCTTGAACAGTCCACATCAAAACTAACTTCTGACTCTGCTTAGACTGCAAAATTTGGATCCTAACCCTGAGCTCCTGACCAGAGAAACCTGGGTCTGGGGGAGGATGGACTGTATCTGGCCATATCAGTAGCCTTCAGGTCAGGCCCTATTAGTCTGAGGCCAGCATAGTATGTCTGCTCTTTAGAAGCAAACACATTACCATGATTGTAGTATTCTTATTAAAGGGAAGATTTGAAAAAAGGAGAGAGGCGAAGGGCTTTTTTATAATTTGAAAAATAAAAAAAACAAATACAAAGACTGTTGCATTCTTATCCCAGTCTTCCTGTGGCTCTGAGGATTCTAGTATCATTGGTGAATCTGGAGAATTACAGCTCTAGCTGATAGGACATTTTTAGGTTGAGTCAAAAGTGCCTGAGATAGGAAATTTGATACTATTGTATCAACATGTTGAAGCCAACGTTTCTGTAGTGTGAAGAGACAACCTTAAGGCTGGGAAGTTCAGGGAGAAGATGCAGTGAAAAAGAAATCAGGGTATCCAAGCCAGGATGGGGATGGGAATCATGCCCGTGAAAGGGCGGTGTCTAGGGCTGCAGAGGGGACCAGAGACCCAGGATGACGCAGGAGGGAAGTGGAAAGAAGGGAGTGCAAGATGCCTAGCTGGGCTTTTTTGGAGAATAGGATTCTAGGAAATGGATTAGGCCGTTGTTACTTTTAAAACCCACAGTGTTGGTTGCCATCTCAGAAGCCCAGGGTACACGGGCAGTGAGGAATGAAGTGTTCAGTCAAAGAGAGAAGCAAAATGCTTCCCTCAACCCCCTTTTTGCAACTGCTGTCCTGGAAGTATTACAGGTCCCCAAGGCAATGGTAACAGATGGGGTGGCCACATGGCTAGCGGGTCTAGAGGAGAGTGACTTTGCTTTGGCTAAAAGGGGAATGGCTGAGGAGTGCTGAATCCCACAGGCAGTTTCCAGCAGACTTTCTTTTTATCTGTCACCCTCCTCATATGGTTCTGTGGGAGGGTGTGGCTCCACCGGGTGACCTCAGACAAAAAGATGGAATTCCAGTCAGACCCTCTCCTAACTTCCCCACTGAATAGAATGGACAAAAGCTTTGTCTGAAGAAAGCAAGGACCTGGGAGGGACGGCTGACCTATCAGCTTTCTTTGATCTGACTCAAATGGGATAAATCTAAGATGTTGGTCCTTAAACTCTCAGGCCTGGTTTGGCCTCTAATGGAGTCTCCCAACAGCTCTCTTGATCTTCCTCTTGGTTTTTATTTCTGTGTTCATTGTCTTCTATCACTTCTCTGCTGGGAAAATGTATTTCCCTCTGCATTATACTGGAGTTTGATAACAGAAGGGCACCAGAAAGACAAAAGCATCTTTTCTTCTGAATTCAGATAAACATATTAGCATGATGCTTAGCATGAAGTGGCCAAGAAAACAAAGAGTTCATTTGTTTGGTAACTTTGTGAATCCATATCTAATTTAATTTTTTTAATAATAAAAGTGAAAATCATTTTAACTTCTTGTTAAGCCCTGAATCATAAATAGTCCTATGTTGAAAAGTAGATATGAACAGTAAAAGAAACCATAAAATATATTTAAAAAAACATAGCTGGGTGTGAGATGCTTGTTGATCTTTCTTGAGGTCAAAGCTTTTTACTTCATTTGACTAAGCATTGGCAGAACTGAACTTTTGAAACTGACAGTGTTGTGTTGGATCTTTTTGGAAAGTTCTAGGTTTCCAGCATGTCAGGTTGCTTCCAAACCATCACATCTTAGATCATTTTACACTTTTTTATCTACTAACTTTAATATTTTATCACCAAATATCACCATCTCTCGACTCTTAAATATCATTCAAATAATTTTGTATTTTCCAAAGCATTTTTCTATTCTTTCTCTCTTTAATACACTCAAAACACTGTGAGCAGATTCGACATTTGACAAATGAATCTACTAAGGCATTTAGAGGTTCAATGACTCTGAGAGTTATACAGCATGATTATGGTAGAAACGTCTCTCAGATCTCACCTATATTTCTTGATCACTCTGTCATCTGGCTACGTGATTTTTTGATAAGGTGATCATGTGAAACATGCCCCCCCCCCCGCCTTGCCACCTTAACCATTGTTCAAATTAACTCCATTATTTGCAGTGTTGGACCCAGGTTGGTGGTCCCCCCTCTTTTTGAAAAATAGCAGATTGTGTAGTATCAAGTGGCTGCATCCCAAATTCTATACTGGCATCCCCATTGGCCAGTGGTATGGTTGAAAATCACTCGCAAGCTTCTTTGAATGACCAAGTGCCTTTTCATATGCTGCCAGGATTTTATGATCTCAACAGTTTTATATGACACAATTCAATTAAAGGTCTTAATATTTTATGTATATACCGTTGACCCAGCAATTTGATTTCTAGGAAATTACCTAGGATTTACATAGATGTATGTACCAGAAAAGGTACACTGACAAGGATATTTATGATAATAAAAAAAAACCCAACAATTGGAAATTAACTAAACGTCCATGATAGTATATTGGTTGGGTGGATTATGGTCAGTTCACACAATGCAATATTATACAGTTTTTTTAAAATGTTCTCTAGGGGCACCTGGGTGGCTCAGTTGGTTAAGCGTCCGACTCTGTCTCAGGTCATGATCTCATGGTTTGTAATTTCGAGCCCTGCATCGGGCTCTGTGCTGACAGTTTGGAGCCTGGAACCTGTTTCATATTCTGTGTCTCTCTCTCTTTCTCTGCCCCTCCCCTGCTCACTCTCTCTCTCTCTCTCTCTCTCTCTAAAAAATAAACAAATGAAAAAAAAAAAAAGAGGTTAGAATGGGAGAGAGCCAAAGCATAAGAGACTGTTAAAAACTGAGAACAAACTGAGGGTTGATGGGGGGTGGGAGGGAGGAGAGGGTGGGTGATGGGTATTGAGGAGGGCACCTTTTGGGATGAGCACTGGGTGTTGTATGGAAACCAATTTGTCAATAAATTTCATAAAAAAAATTAAAAAAAGAAAAAAAATAAAATAAAAAATAAACAAATGTTAAAAAAAAATAAAATGGTCTGTAGAGTTTGGTTTATCTTTAGGGAAAGATCTTCACAATATTTTGTAAAATGAAAAACTGCCATTAACAATATAATATATTTAGATATATGAAATTTGTAAGTGGTAATGATACTTACATCTGAATGATAGAATCATTAGTGATTTTAAATTTTCTTCCAAATAATTTTTAGAATATTGTTTACAATGAACACTATGGTATTCATGATTATAGAGAAGGGCAAGGGATGAGGCAGAATATTTTTGTTTATCTGTTTTACTTTGAGAAGCTACATGGTGTATTTCCAAACCAAAAGTTCTCTTATTGGAAGTGACATCAAAAGAGAATATTTGATATCCTTAAAGTGTTAAAGAGTAAGGCTATATAATTGACTCCTGTGTAGACAAAGGTCTATTTGCTTTGTTCGATTCATGAGATTTGGGATAAGGGGCATCCAACATAAGTGCCACATTATGATAATGCAGCTGTGTGTATGTAAAGACATTACCTAGCAAAACTTTGAAATGACTTTTCCCCTGACATGACTAATGTTATTGCTGTTAATTAAGTGGCTTGTTTGGAGGGATAGAATAATTGTGAAATATTTTCAGTACATTCTTGTCTTTGAAGAGAAATGAGTTCCCATAGTAATAGTGCATATTTATAGAATGAATAGTACATAAAACAAATTAGAAGATGAAACACTGTACTCAAAGCACTATTTTCAACTTCAATAAGACACTTTCAACCCCCTAGAAAATATTTATAACTGAAGCATTACTCTTAGAAATGTGGATTTAAGAGATTAGCAACAAGGTGATCTCTGGGACAGATAACAAGCAGTATGTAGGTTTGGAGAAAGCTGTTCCCAGATTCCCTCATGGATTGGAAGTAATAGCAGTAAGTTGTTTGATAATCTAGCCGTGTTTTTCCTTAAAAGTCATACTTAGTGATCTCGTACAGGAAAGGAGAATTGTCTCAAATTCTTAACTAGTCTGCCAAATCTACCGAGAATGAAGTCTAATGATTATTTATGTTATTGACAGTTACCTTATTGACAAAGGAAATTTATTTACCCAAAATAACCATCAGTAAGATGAAGGCAAATTGCACTGAGCCTTTCTGGTATCTTTCATCTGGTATCTTCTGAAAGCAGGGATGACAAGAGTTCTTCTGAAGGGTCAATTCTAATCAATTAAAAAATATATTTAGAAGGATCCTGAGGTCAATTTTAGTATCTGTGGGAAAATGGGCCATGACTGGTTAGTGATACCTGTCATAGTTCAGTGTGGGGGAGCAACCATACCCAAATGGCATATTAATCAACTCAGATCAAACAAAACTCATTTTATAAATAATAACTTTATGGGATTAGAGGAATTTGTGATAAGTTATATGATTTTTTTTAGTGTTCCAGGCATAAGCTCTTGACTTCGCTGCCTAATCTTTTCTTTGACTAAAATCCTCATTTATAGAACTTTAGGTAATGTGAAATGCCCAATGTCTTTGAAAAAATCTGGATCAGTTTGGTATTAGGCTTGAGGCTCTGTGGAAGCCCAAGAAACTCACTCTGTAGTCATGTTCTCTGAATAAAGCTTGAACCTGGAGTCTTCTTGGGCTGAATGCAGAGCTCCCCAAAGGGAATTGAACTGATGTCTTAAGGACTCTGAACAATAAGCTGATGCCTTTGATGGTGCTTTAATATTAGTAAAGGTAAGGTACCACATTATCTCATCTAATCCTCATGGTACCTTTAGATAGTTGAGATGGACTTTCCATCATATTGATAGAGGAATGGAAGCTTGGAGAAATGAATATGATGTCACAGAGGCAATCAATCATAGAAGCCAGATGCAAACTCATGTCTTTTCCCCATTCCCTATTCTGACGCTAATGGGAAAGAAGATAAATCGTTTTCCCAGTATTTAAAGGGTAGTAATACTTTATTCATTTACATGACTCTCAAAGTCACAGTGTTTTCGTTAAGGCTTAGCATAATTTCATATACCAACTAGAATGTATGTGTATGTGTATGAGAGAGAGAGAGAGAGAGAGAGAGAGAGAGAGAGAACAAGCCAGCTCCAGTGAGCACATAAGCACTCCCATATTTGAATGGCGGTAAGGGAGAAGATAAAGATAGCAAATAAAAGGAGCTACTGCCCCAGCCATAAAAAAATACTTTAAATGGGCATGCCTTTGACATAACCGCCTAGGCTTTTCCAAAGGGAGCAGAATTACTGGCTCCATTTAAAGCCTGTAAGTAGGACACTTATTACCGATAATTTAAAAAATAGGATGTAAAGTGAAGACTGATTATATTATTAGATAATTTAAACCACTTTTGGAAAAACTATGATGTTTTCTAAAGACAGGAAAAGAAGGTAACCACAGACTTTTCACACATTAGATGCCCCCAAATCATTTTATTTTTAATTTTTGAACTGCATGTTGTATAATGCAAAGGGCATCACTTAGCAAAAATATTTGCATTTATGGGTATGCAAATGGTGCTTTTGTGAAGAAAATCAAATGCTACATGCATGCAGAATACAGATTAATAAAGATATTCACATGACTTGATGAAGGAAATAACCATCTAAAATACATCCCATTCTAAAAAAAAAAAAAGTACAGATGTTAAAATCATTTTATTTTCTACTGATTACAAAAGTCAGCCAGTTAGGGCTTGAGACATGGAAATGGCAAATGCTAGGTCTTCCCCCCACCTTTTGAGGGGGGTGTCCCCAGCTCTTCTGCAGACTGAGGTGCCTCCCATTGTGGGATCCCCTCAGACTGCATAGGTTTCTGTTTTGGAGTTCTCAGCATTGGGCCGTATCATTTCCTCAGTGTCTACCCCACAAGACTATGAGCTCTTTGAAGACAGGTGCTATTTCTTGCTCATCTTTTTTTCTTCAGCATCAGGGGGGAAATATATATATATATATATATATATATATATACACACACACACACACTATAAATATAATATACATATAACTCAATATATATAAATTACATATTGTATATAGACATAAATATATCTATATAATATTCTAGATATATAGTCAGTTTTGTCACATGTGTAAAAAAGATCAAACATCTTTGCTGTATGTCAGGGCCCCAGAAGGCTCTGCCGGTAGCTTGATCTAAGCTCTGTTGGAAGATCTCTGGTTGTGGGGGAGGTGTGAATGCTAACTACAGCACTCGAAAGCTATTGGAAAGGCACTTTGTGGTAGGGCAGGGGGTGGCAGGGGTGAGGGCCATCCTACTCAGGCTGAATCAGCAGTCTGGAGGTGAACAGCTATAGCTTAGTGAGACAAATTGTATTTCCCCATCACTCAATTGTAGTTGCCCTTTAATCTAGACTTTGGAAGTTTCGGCTAACCTCTGAACCTCAGCTAACTTTGAACCTACAGTGCATTTAGATTCAAGTGCCCCAGTTCCCAATAATGCTTGTTGAGCTTCTGGTGCCAGCTTGATCATTCTACTGCCCATCCTTTGAGTTCTTCTACATTTGGAAATGTTTTTCTATATATTTTCTCATCATGCAAACATTTAAAAGAACACTGGAACCAGTTCTGGGCAGATTTAATACCTATTCTGGTTACTATTTCTGCTTAACAAATTGCTCCCATAACCTAGTGGTGTAGAACGACAACCACTTTATTTGGTTCACAATTGTTAAGCTACAGTATTTGGAAGGGGCTCAAGTGGGCATTTCTCATTTGGTGCTTCTCCTGAGTTTGCAGGCTGATGTCACCTGACACTGTAGCCATCTGAAGACTGGGTACCCAAGATGGTTCATTCCCATGGTTGGCAGTTTATCTTTTAGCTGGGAGTTCAGCCAGACTGTTGATCAGAGCACCTACATGACCGCCCCAGGGCACTTACCTGGTTTCAGGGTACTTGGACTTTGTAAACAGGGGCCAGCTTCCATCGGAGCAGACACCCCAAGGGGACCAGGCAGAAGTAGAATGGCCCCTTATGACTTAGTCTTGCATGTACAGCAGAGTCCCTTCTGCCATGTCTCAATTGGTCAAAGCTGTCATAAGTGTACCCAAGGGGAGGGTACAATGGGAGAACTTTTTTAAAAAGTAGGAGCCATGTTGAGGTGCCCGGGTGGCTCAATTGGTTAAGCATTTGACTTGATTTCAGCTCAGGTCATGATCTCACACTTGGTGAGATCGAGTCATGCATAGGGCTCTACTCCGACTGTGCGGAAACTTGGAAATCTCTCTCTCTCCCTTTCTCTCTGCCCCTCCCTCTCTAATCTCTTCTCTCAAAATAAATAAATAAACTTCAAAAAATATTTAAAAAGTAGTATCCACGTTTTAAAGTTATCACAATTTCCTTTAATCTGTTATTTCTACTCTTTTTTTGAGTTGGAATAGCTTTTTACTGTTTTATTAGTTTCTTCATATTTTTCTTAAGCTTCCCAAAAATACCTAAAGGCTAACTCTTTTAATGCTATCTTTAACAAATTTAAATTAAGTGTCCATCAGGATTTTGCAAGAAACACACCACACCCAGTTAAATAATTAAACAAACCTTCAAGCTACTGTCAAATCATCACCAATAATCTCTATCTAAATCAAGACCAGTTTTTCCCACTCCCAGATCATAAACTCTTCAATCTCAAATTGTTTTCATCTCCTCAATCCTGGAGGCCATTTTTTTTTGTCTGAATTTGTCCAGAATAGTACTGCCATGCTCTAGAATAGCAACAAAGAGGCACACTACAAATTTCACTCTGAGTTGCGCCATCTGGATCAGGGGCTTAGAAATATATCCAAGTGAAATTTCATGAATACGGTCCATTGGAAAAAAATGTGTATTGTTAATCTTTGAGGAAACAATAGAATGGAAATAAAGATGGCATATTTTTTCAGTGTAATGAACCTCGACAGTTTCCACTGTGGCTGCCGGAGCGGGTTTGATTGCCAGTTGTTAAATGAGCCTACATCTCGAAAAGGGGGAGTAGATCACTCAGAGCAGCAGACAGATGATGTTTGCTTTAAAGAGAGATTAAACCATTGCAAATGTCATTAAGGACAGTTGCACAAAGGCCAGTGTGCTGCTTCCCCAGGCAGCAGGTTGAATCTGCCCCTTCCTCCCCATCCTTGTTTGCAAAAGAGTTTACAGAATAGAATGGGTTCCAAAGAGGGCCCTCAGCCACAAATATAAAGACAGTGATAACAAATGGAACACTTGGGAGCAACTGGGGAAATTGCTGAGAGGCTGTGCCATGCCTCCCTGCCCTCCTCTCTGATTTTGGGTTGGCGTTGACTCTATCGCTTGTTTCTGAAAAATTTGCTGGACACTTGCCCAGAAAAAGTTAAATGTCCTCAAATGCCTTAATCACGTCACTCACACTCTCAAGATATAGATGTCTTTATCAACAGGAAAAAGAAGTCACAAGGACTCTGTAAGTCTCAGCAAGATGAAACCTACTACATAGTGCAATAGGAGAGGAGATAAAAGATAACCATCTCCCCGAATAGCTCACTCTTTCTGCCTGTGTCCAGTTTTCCACATGAAAATCACGAATGGCTTAGAGATGAGGGATTCACACTTTTTACTTTTTTTCTGTGTTCAAACAAAATCGTACAAAGCAGGTAAATGGTAGAGTGGCTTTAATAGAGGACAGGAGACCATTCTGACCCATCCACACCTCAGCAACCAAGGTGTAGGGTTTGTCCCCCGAAAGCCCCAAAGAATATGCTTTCAGAGTTTTATAAGTGGAGCAGTTCTATAGCAGCTACACTTTATCGAATCAACATTTTCTGTCCAACACTTCTTATAATTTCCAGTCCTTATGACCATTGGTATGAATGTTATCAATACCATTTTGTAAAGAAATTGCAGCATATACATACAGCAGAATACTATTCAGCCTTTTAAAAGGAAGGCAATTTTGCAATACGTGACAACTTGGATAAACCTTGAGGACATTATACTAAGTGAAATAAACCAGTCATAGAAATACAAATACAACATGATCCCTCTTATATGAGGAATCTAAAAAAGTCCGATTCATTGATTCAGAAAGTGGGATGGTAGTTTTCAAGGGCTGGTGGGGAGCGGGGAATGGGGAGTTGTTCATCAATGGGCATAAAGTTTCAGTTTCAGTAAGATAAGCTCTAGAGATCTGTTATAAAACATTGTAACTATAGTCAAAAATACTGTACGCTTAAACATTTGCTAAAAGGATAGACCTCATGTTAAAAAAAAAAAAAAAAGAGTGATAATTTGCTCAGGTTAAGAGATATAGCAAGGATTTAAATCTAGACTGTCCTGGCTTTGAAGTTATCAACCCCTGAACTCTGGAGGGAAATAAAGGAAAGAAACAGGTCAGTCATGTGATGATGTTAAAAGCACAGGACTGCCATCACATGACCTGCCTCCAGTCCTGACTGCACCACTCCCAGCTATATGATGCAGACAAGCCACTTCACTTCTCGTTCTATTTCAATGTTTAATTTTTTACATTTTCTTCAATTTACATATTTAGTGAAAACATATTTAATGTATGTTTTAAATACAACTACATTTTTAATAATTTTTAGATAGAAGTCACCATAAAATTCATACTTTGAAAGTGTACAAATCAGTGTTTTTTAATATATTCAGAGTTGTGCAACCACAACCACTATCCAATTTTACAGCATTTCTTTTTTTTTTAACGTTTTATTTATTTTTGAGACAGGGAGAGACAGAGCATGAATGGGGGAGGGTCAGAGAGAGAGGGAGACACAGAATCGGAAACAGGCTCCAGGTTCTGAGCTGTCAGCACAGAGCCCGACGCGGGGCTCGAACTCAAAGACAGTGAGATCGTGACCTGAGCCGAAGTTGGACACTTAACCGACTGAGCCACCCAGGTGCCCCTCCAATTTGACAGCATTTCAATGCCCTAAAACAACCCCATAGTTACTAATAGTCACTCTTTATTCTTCCCTACCCCCAGCCTCTGGTAACCACTAATCTACTTTCTGTCTCTATGCCTTTGCCTTTTCGGCACATATCATATTAATAAATCATTCAACATGTGGCATTTTGTGTCTAGCTTCTTTCATTTAGTATAATGTGTACTTCCTTGCATCTATTTCCCATCTATAAAATGGGGGAAAAAAAGGGGCGCCTGGGTGGCGCAGTCGGTTAGGCGTCCGACTTCAGCCAGGTCACGATCTTGCGGTCCGTGAGTTCGAGCCCCGCGTCAGGCTCTGGGCTGATGGCTCAGAGCCTGGAGCCTGTTTCCGATTCTGTGTCTCCCTCTCTCTCTGCCCCTCCCCCGTTCATGCTCTGTCTCTCTGTGTCCCAAAAATAAATAAACGTTGAAAAAAAATTATTTTTAAAAAATAAAATGGGGGAAAAGATAACTACCTTGAAAGATTGTTCTAAGGTAATTTACACACAGACACACAGACACACACACACACACACACACACACACACACACACACACAAATGTTAACATAGGGGCGCCTGGGTAGCTCAGCCTGTTGAGTGATTTCAACTCAGGTTAGGATCTCACAGTTCATGAGTTTGAGCCCCACACTGAGCATGTTGCTCTCAGCACAGAGCCTGATT